>NC_133204.1:19673280-19730780 GCF_958299795.1 Porites lutea
ACGGCGTTGTGTCTTCTGACAAACAATGCATTGCCAACGCATTTAATAAGTTTTTCGCATCTGCAGCAAGCAAATTGATGGCCACTTCACGGAAAACTTGTGGTAATAAACAGCGTGATTCCGATACTCCTGCCCGTCAGTATCCGCCGTTTAATTTTCTTGAGATCTCTGAGGAGTTTGTTATGTCTCTACTACGTAGCCTGAAATCTGGGAAGGCTGTGGGTTTGGATCGCATACCGGCTCGTCTGTTAAAAGATTCTGCGGACATTGTAGCTAAGCCTGTGGCGTTTATTATCAACACCTCGTTACGTACTGCCCAAGTTCCCAGTGATTGGAAATCCGCACGGGTCATTCCACTCTTTAAAAAGGGAAAGGCTGATGAGATGGACAATTATCGCCCGATTTCCATTTTACCTGTTCTTTCTAAGGTTTTAGAACGGGCTGTACATATCCAACTCTACAAATATCTCCAGCAAAACAAGATCTTGAGTCCTTATCAGTGCGGGTTTCGGAAGTGTCACTCGACAGAATTCGCTGCTCTTAGCTTTTCTGATAATATTCGTAGGAACATGGACCAAGGTCAATTAACTGGTGCTGTGTTTATTGACCTTCGCAAAGCTTTCGACACTGTGGATCATGCGGTACTTCTGGACAAGCTTTCCAATTTGGGGGTTTTGGATAAAGAGCATGGCTGGTTTACGGATTATCTGTCGAACCGCACCCAAGTTGTAGAGTTTCAAGGGGTGACTTCTGCTTCGGAAGCCGTCTCCACTGGTGTGCCTCAGGGCTCTATCCTCGGACCATTATTGTTTATTCTACACATTAATGATTTACCTGAAGTAGTGTCCGATTGCAATATTCTGATGTACGCTGATGACACTGCTTTATACTGTTCATCCTCTCAAGCCTCTGTCATTCAAGACAAGCTGAATGCCGAACTGTCTAAGATTGATCACTGGCTTTCTTTTAATAGTCTGTTTGTTAATGTAACAAAAACCGAAGCTATGCTTTTCGGAACCGCCCCTAGATTACCTGCTGTTAACTCTTTTTCTATTACTTTAAATAACAATGTAATTAAGCGGGTTTTTCACTTCACTTATCTAGGTATAGTTTTTGATGACCGCCTTAGCTGGAACGAGCAAATAAAGTACCTAATTTCGAAGGCGGGAAAACGCGTAGGAATGCTCAGCAGGCTTTGCAGAAGCCTCACTAGAGAGAGTGCAAATGTAGTGTACTGTAGTCTAATTAGGCCAATTTTAGAATACTGTGTAAGTGTGTGGGGCTGTTGCGGGGAAGGTCGTAAACAAGACCTTGAAGCCCTCCAAAACCGGGCTGCTAGGATAGTGGCTTGTACTGTGCGCAGGAAGCAGGCATTGGACGTTCTGAAATGGCCCACCTTGGAGGAGCGCCGACGTCAATCTGTTTTTAAACTCGTTAAGAAATGCCTGCAAGGTCAATGTCCCCAGTATTTTAAACAATATTTTAAACGTAATAATACAATCCATGCGCGCGCTACTAGACAAAGCAACCTCTTACATCCGCCTGGTGTGAGATCTGAAATTGCAAAAAGATCCTTCTATTATTATGGTTGCACTCTTTTTAACGAATTATCTTAATGATATTTCGTGTTTTACATCTTTTAATCTTTTAATTGAAAATAGTTTTCTATTTATATTATTACCTGTATTAGTGTAATGTTTATATGTTTAGTGTGTTTTTGTGCGTTGTTGCTCAGGGCTCCCATTGATAACAGACAGCTTTTTGCGTCTGAAGGGGCTACCCTGAGCGGTATAAACTAATAAAGGTTCTTCTTCTTCTTCTTCTTCTTGGTTCACTATTGAAAGATCATGATGAAAAGACCATACATCTGATGCAAAGATCATGCATCAAACCTTGCGAATAATACGGATTTACATCTTTCTTTCTGCCTTTTTTCTTTCGGTGACATCCCGCATTGTCATTCTAAAAAAATTGTAAAAAGTACTCTATTTGAAAAAATTACTTTGACGATTAAAAGTTTGAGAAATACCCGGTTCTTCAAAACGCTCGAAATTCAGTCTCAGTAGTAAACTTTATTCCAGCCCTCACCCCAAAGACGTGCGCCTCCGGCATCGTTTGGTCCGTCTCCTAGTTGGATCGCACACTCCCCCACCCTCCTACCCCATAAACAAACCAGGCTACGGGCCTTTGAAATAACGCTACCACCCTATATTTAAATTAACCTTGTTTAATTTATACACGATGAAATTAAAAACTTGGTAGCTTGAGGGGTCTTGAATAGGGTATATAATTACACAAATTCTTCGACTGAATTAAGTTTAAAAAAAGAGAAAGCTAGATTAAAACACTAAAGAAAAAGAATAATCTGAATTAATAAATAAATAAAAATAAAAAATTCTTAAAACACTTTTAGATTAACTCTTTCACAATTAACAATTTCACAGATGTTTTAACAGTGAAACGAGTAAAAACATCTAAAACTTCACTGTGCAGGTTACTAAAATCAATATATATCTTTAATTGCATTCTGCTCGTGAATGCTTTTAAATAAATAAACCTACCTAGGGATATTGCTTTGCGGCAGTCTTCTGGTAAATGGTTCCACAGAATTGCGCCGGCTTTGTAGGCTAATGAAGATTTCACGAAAAGGACTGACTTCGAGGTTTTACTACTTCTTTCTCTTTTACACTCCTTTAACAATCTTTCAACATTAATTTGTTGCGACCCCAACTCTACTTGGTAGAAGGAAACTGTTTAGACCTATTAGACGGGTTTCTAAAATGCCTTGAGGAATACTCATCAGCTGTAGTCACAAAAGTAAATAGATAGTGTTCTGTAGACATAATAGGGTTAAAGGCCAAGAGTTGTTAAGAAGACCCGTATTTACTCACCCGTTGCAAACCTTCTCAAAACAGTTCTGATTTAAGGTAAAAGGACTGAGTGTAGTCCAATTTGTATAGGTAATAGCATGATTTGTAGTGATATTTGGCATAAATACCACAAGTGATATTTCAAAATTTTTATACTTAATTTCACGAGCCGTTAAGAGAGTAAAATTTGAGACAATGTTGAAATATCACGAGTGGTATTTATGCCAAATATCAGGTACAAATCGCCGACAGAACAATTTTATAAGCAAATGACATCTAATCCACCCTTTACAAAGAGAAATATACAAAACGCCAACGCTTATCTCCTAAATGGAGTGAGCTAAACTCGTTGGTCACGTATCACATTCTACCGAGCTTGTACGTATGTGTTTGGCTTGTCAACACTTTGACTCCAACAACGCAACAGCGCCGATTGGTTCTCCGATAATCTGCACGTGAGCTCCAGCTGATATTTGCGAACAGTGGGAAAGGAATTTAATCACTCGATTCAGCAGACGTTCGCAGGGCATAAGAACGTCTGCGTGGGAGGCTTCACAGCGGGTGTCCGATATGTTTATCACGAGCAAAGTCACAGGCAAAATCACTTGGTCCAGAGGAGTTTCGCGTGAATAAAATGAATTACTTATTTAACGTCTCACCTTGAAAAATGTATATCCTTGCACCTTAACACGGTTAATTCTCCTAATGGGATCTTTATGAATCTACTGTAAACGATTTCTTCGCTTCCAATCTGCACCCGATCGACTTTGTTGTTCGCCATTCTCGCTGGCGCAAAGTACGTCGCCCGAAGGGCGACCGAGGCACGAAGTGTCGAGTAAAAAGTAAATAAGGTTGTACCACTTGACTTGGTTCGATGTAAACCACTTCACTCGATGACGGAAATGAATGAGACCGGAAACAGAAAAGCAGCAGACCGGTAGTAACATCGGCCTTGGAGGGAGTTTTAAAATAATAATAATAATAATAATAATAATAATAATAATAATAATAATAATAATAATATAATAATAATCAATAATCAATAACAATAATACTAATAATATAATATAGTAATATCAATAATATAATATTGTACACTGCCAGCCGATCCTGCGAGCCCTCAGACCGTTGGTTTGCGGTATTCAAACTAACGCGATCAAAAATAGACCATTTTTTCAGAGGTTTTTGACGGGTTTTGAGGTCCTAACAATAAACATATTAACTCCTCTGAACCCTGTGACAAAATTGAAAGACACGAACTTCTCTTTCTTATTAATAATTGAGATAATTTAATTCCTTCAATTACAAACTTTGTTTCATTAACACAAGATCTCTCACGAGTTTTTTTGGACGCTATGAAATAGAGGAAAAGAACCCATTAAACAGCAACTTTCCTATTCAATCAACAGCGCTAAGGAAAGTACTGTCCAATTAGTTAAGGGAATTTGAAGCACACCGCCCCACTAAAATGTCCTCATCAACTGACGCCTAAATCAGGGTTACCGATTGGAGAATTTTGTTATAGTAACGACTGTGTAAGAACTTGTCCGCAAACAAACTTTCCCATAGTCTTCCAGGCCTTTATTATCATCAGTTTTTTTTTTGTCTAAGGAAGTAATTACGTCTTGTGATTTCAGCTCGTGCGTGTTCTATCTGAGTATAGCATGTGATTTCTAGACTAAAGTTTAGTTTCTCTCATCGAAGGTGAATCTCTCTGGGACTTGAATTCACAAAGCCTTTCCGAGAGAACTGAACGTGTCTTTGCCCAGTCTTGCTTTAGTCCTTTATAACGAATAAGAACGATTGTCGCGCCGCGCTAGTCACCTGGATAAAACCGTTCCATTCAAATTTTCTAAAAATTGGTCCCAAGATTTTGGTACTGGAAACGGAAATGGTTGAATGAAACGGCAAACTATCGATCAGACCATTCCAACCGAGAAAAAAGGTTCAGCTTCAAATGTGGACCTTTTTCCAAAGTAAGTTAAAGGGGAAGAGCCGGGAGGGGTCGTAGACATAAAAATCATAGACTACCGTTCTATTGGTTTCCTGTCAAAGCAAAGCAATTTCTTCTTTTTCTTTCTCTTTTACAATGTAACCTATTTTAAAATTGGTTGTCATAGCCCGTATGGTTCTTCTGTTCCCTTCTAATCCTCCTCCGCTCAGTGCAATTTTGTGTCTGTGTTATATGCAGTGAAAATGAATTAAATTGAAAATTAAATAAATTAAAAGCAGTCAGCTAGGCCAAAATGTTAAATTTTTATATTATCCTCTCTTCTAATGGACCACCTCGGCCAACCGTGGAAATTTTCGTAAAATGCAAAAACTCCCCTGACTCACTCGCATTCAGTGTCTCTACCGTATATATTGTACAGCATAATATTTCCCACGACAGCCCCTAATGCGCATGGCGAACACAGTTCAAATCAGCACTTACTCCAAATTAGACAGACCTATGGTTAGTTTTGAGAGCTGGTGCAACTCGGCTAATTTTGAGCCCATGCCCGTGGAACTTTGATAAACACACAACAGCATTAACAAGCTTTATTGGCATGACTGACTCTACAGTATAGTAGCACGGCAAAAGATGGGAAACACAAGCCACAGAATTAAATGACAATGATTATTTTTTTGTAAAAACAAGAAATATTCCTAAATAAGATAAATTATGAAAATTACTGATACGGAGATAATAGAGTGTAAAACAGTCGGTTTTGGGCAAACCGCTGCGTAAGATTCCCTTTTCCTCCTGCAACAGGCTTTTCGTTTGACTGCTCGCGAGTTTTGACCTAAGCAAAAACAGGAGCTGTTTTGCAGTCTAAAGGGATTTATTAAAAACTGTATCATTGGGTAATGCAATTCTAGAGCTCTGATTAGCTTAGCCATCATGGCATATAAGCCATTATACCATGCTGCCCAAATGTGGTAACTGTATGCGTCCGCTCAAAATTAAAAACAAGCTGAAAATCGGTTGTTTTTACAAATAAAGTCGGAAAGAATTCCCAATATTTTGTAGGCGTTTTTAATAAAACAATAAGTCCACTCGCGCTTGTTGGATATGAGATGATTACAGCCAACTCGGCGCTACGCGCCTCGTTGGCTCCCTACCATCTTATATCCAACGCTCACTTGTAGAATAATTGTGAAATAGACGATTGCAACTCTCGAAGAGGCTATTTAGGAAAATTAGAACATAAGGATTGAACTGATAACATCAAAGCGCTCCAAATTAAAAAAGCTGATGTTTCGAAGGCTGAGTAGCTTCCAGCCTATCTTAGCATCAACTTAGCCTCGCTCAAGCTTTTTACTCTTCCACTTAATATTGAAAACAACAGATAGACATTATGTACACTGGTAATAAGGAAACAAAAAAAAGGTGTAATGATAACAATCATGCATGACAATTACGAAGAGTGCTGAGAAATGGAGCAAAGTAAACTTCTTATTGACAACTATCAAAATATACCACTGAAAGTTAATAAGTTTAGTTTATAAATTACATACGGATAGCTCTATTGGGCAGTTTACTAGAAAAAAATCTACAATCTGCAAGGATCTAGCCACAATTTGTGGCTCACATTGAACTAAAAGACACGTTTTACGTCCTCAATGAGACCTTCTGACCTAAATGGTTGCATTTTATTTAATATGAAAGCGGGCATTGGATGATGAATAGCTTCTTGGGGCACAAAGTAGTCAGTGAATGTCCACACTCTTCGTTTTGCTGACTGGCGAGGTGCCTGACCAGACATCTGCTCTTTCCGACTCTTCTTCCTCTGACCCTAAATCGTCATCGACGGAGCTCGAGTTATTGTCGCCGATTCAGGGTCTAAAAATTGGTTCGTGTGCCTTGGCTGAAAAACAGAATTTGCAATTGATAAGAACATGATGGGGAAATTGAGACATTGCTAATAATGTCTGTGTTATGCAGCTCTATTAAAGTGAGCGGTTTTTTATGGTAACTTTTCAAATTTATTGGAGGTATTAGCTGTTGCATCTACTCTAATCCAAATTCATCCAAAATTCTTAGTTGTTACTTGTTGCATTTGTTTGAACATTTTAGTGGACGAAAATTTATGTTGCTGGATCCAGTGTGGTTGTCAGGTTTAGATGAGTTCTGGCCCCAGTTGTTCAAATGATGGATAGTGCAATGCACCAGATAAATCACTATCCAGCGGATAACTATCAGGAAAATCAATACCACTATCCAAGGAATGGTGATTCATCCATTGGATAACACTACGCACATTTTGAACAAATAGGGCCTTATCTCGCCTATTGTTAACACCATCTAACAATTACGTTGGTTCGGTGATAACTGAACGACAACTTGCTATTTATGAACTGAGTAAATCGTATATTGACAAAATGACTAAAAGATAGCAGTGAATGATAAGGGACTTAACTGCTTATAAGAGAGAATGAGGAGAGAGAGCGAATTCCCCCCTTGTTGTTAAGTAATACATAATTTTTACCTGGTCCGGTGAAATATTTTTGGCATGGGAGGCTGGGATTTTCAGTTGTTGAATACGCTCCATTATCAGGTCCATCTTTTCTTCAACTGAAACAGAAATTGAAATCATCAATTACTGTATATCGGAATGCTATATTAATGAGTTTTCAAAAAAAAAAAGCGGATACTATGCGTTTGATGACCAATTAATTTTGCTCGCGTTTGTCTGCCTTGCGTGGTTTTGAACAGAGCTATCCTTTCCATCGATACCAGGTTACTCATAGCATCACGAAACTCACCCTTGACTCCTTCTAAATTTTGAGGATCAAAAGTTGTTTGGGGAAGTTGAACTTAAGCTTTCAAAGGTGATTTCCTCTCACGGAGCAAAACAAGATGGCCGCTGGGAAAAAGAGCCCCTGCAGAAACAATTGCTGGTTTGCACGTGACTTGTGGCAGCCATATTGGTGGTCAAGAACAAAAACATTTCTCTCCTCTGGGAACTAATTCTATTTTCATGTAAATTCTTTGAAACAACTTTTACAGTCGACTCCCGATAACTCGAACCTTCAAGGGAAATCGAAAAAAGTTCGAGTTATGGGGAGCTCGAAGGAAATAGTCGGGAGTAAGGTAAAGAACAGTTTTTACTGCAGCAGTGAAAGAAATGTCAAGTGAAAATTAAAAGATACCTCTTGACTGTAAATCAGAACGTAACGTAACAAAACATAGCCTAAATAGAGCATGCGTTTTACTGTTTTGAGAAGTAAAGCTGTTTCACGTTAGATTTGTGACAAACAACATCAGCCTCCACTAATAAACTATACTCCTACAACACGTCAATGGCAAATTCAAAATTCAATGTTTCGGACGCCAGTAGACTGTTTTTTTTTTCACCGACTTTTTAAGGGCTCAAAACATCCTTCAAGTTATCGAGGGTAAAATTATATAGAAATGATCTGATTTGAAACAAAAACTACTTCGAGTTAGCGGGAGGTTCCAGTTATCAAGGGTCCGAGTTACCGAGGGTAAATTACAGTAAATGTATGACGGTGATCCAGGGGAAATCGATTTTGCTTCGAGTTAGCGAGGGTTCGAGTTATCGGGAGTCAACTGTTTGTATTGAACACCAACATGGCCACCATGTCACGAGGCTGCAAACCAAGAATACTTGAAAGAAGTCGATCGAAGACAAACGTTGATGACATTTTCTATAGCTATTTTTTCTGGCCTAAATAAGTCTCAGTGCGTTGTAGGCTCGATTACCAGCCGCTGTTCGGGAAAATGAGCCCGCACTCCTCCCTCTTCGGGGAGGATCAAAGACCGGACCCGGGAGACGGCGGAAATCGAGCCTAAGTGTGTTGGGAATTGCTTAATATAAGCGGCACGCGTTTTGCGGAATTCGACTTCCTCATCGAGGCCTTCGAATTTGCCCCCAAATTTGTGTTATATGAATTTAAAAAAGGTATAGAGGCTTGTGTCCACAAGAGAAAACGAAATGTTCCTGTCCCTGCAAAATGGCCTGTTAGATCAATTTCCAACCTTTAAAGGTGATGTTACACGGGACGATACGCAACAACCATTTTTAGCGCAACACAGCGTTGCAACGTTGGAATAATGTTGCAAGGATTCAAAACAATGTCCCAACAATGTTGCAACGCTCTGTTGTGCCAAAAATCGTCGTTGCGAATTTTCTCGTGTAAAATCACCTTAAAACTCCCCGTGGTGAAAGATACAACTGAAGGAAACGCAAAAATTATAACAGAAAGCAGCAAATCTAACAGTTGGCAGTGTTCTGTGTAAGGTTCAGTTTTCATTTTAAACTATATCCTTAGTTTTAACATGACTATCCCATATCAGAAAGGCAAAATATCTGGAAGCTCACCGTTCTTGTACTCTTATTAGTATTTTGTGGTTCATTAAGACGCTATTTCAGCGGAGCCCCGATTTAACAAAGTGCCAGGAGGCTATGAAAATATATCCCTCAATAACCGATTTACGTTATAATGTTATTTCATTATCTAAGGCCAAGAATGTCGTTCGTTTTCAGGGGTTTCGTTATGAAGCGGTTCGTAATAAACTCGTAATAATACGGGTTTTACTGATTTTTTTTTCACTGAATTTCTTGAACCTTTGTCCATAAACGACGGGCTTTGGGAATAATCTTCACAGGGTACAAACGTCATTGCAATTTGAAAGTTTTTATTTTTTTCAAACCAAAAATGAAGCCAATCGGGATGCCACACATCAGCCGGATAGAAGGTACAACCAGTTGCCAACAAATGTGTGACACTGTACCTTACAACCATAAAGGCGTGTCAATAATCTTTTACTTGTGATTCCCCCTCCAACCCTCCCTTGTCAATTGAATAGAGGGGAAAGAGGCGGTGAGGGTCATATCTCAAAGATATGAGCTGTGTCATGAAATTAAGACAAATTAGGTAATTACAAAATGCTCGTTAAATTAAGAGAAACAAAGATAACCGCTTAAAACCCTAAAGGAAGGTTAAAATAACACAACAGAAACAACAGATTTCACGGATGGGCAAAACTGAAGAATATTGAAATGGATTGAAATTAGGGTTTTTGAAAACTGTTCAGCCTAACAGTTTTTCAAAGATGATCCCTGCTGCTTGCAACTGATTGTGTCATTTACACGTAATTTCTTTGCTTACTCTAAGTTCCATAGTGATTGAGGGCGAGTAATTAGCATAATTAAACAAAATGAACTGGACTGCCGTGACACAGCCCCTTTAAAAAGGCCGGTTTTACTCGTTTTTCAGCTTGTTGTAAGTTGGCAATGGAGCTTCAAAAAGCAAATAGCATTGCAGTTATCAAAATGAGGAAACCAAGCTAGACAAAATGCAAGTTCTTACCAGACAGAGGAAACGATCCACCATATTTCTTTTTATAGCGTTTTGTGAGTACCGGGAACAAGCACTCCTCATAGTATTTCTGGTACATCTTTCGGCGTTGATCTGCCTCCTATAATCGAACGAATGGAAGAGTAATTTTAAAACGGAGAAAACTGAAACTGGATAGCTCACAAGGTTCTGACCTCTTAGTGATATCACGGATGACCCCCACTTCAGGGGGTGGGGGGCACTGAACGGAAGAATAGAATGAGCAGTTAAATTGCTTATTCATTCATCCGTTTATTTTTGTGTTTTTTATCTCTTTAATCACTTATTAATTAATTTTCAATTCAAGTAAGCTGTACAGTTATTTTTATGATTTCCTCTTCGTGACACCCTCATGAGTTAGAAAATTGCTGTCTCCAAATCCAGACCTCTACAGCGTCTCAGAATTTACAAAAAAAGGTATTTTTTACTAAGTTGATGAGAAAAACGCTAAAAGTGGACAAAATAGTGTAAATTGCTAATTTTAAATTAACGTCATGACAGCCAACAAACCAGAGAACATCCAAGACATCACCTTTTTTCTGGTATCTTCCTCTCCTTTTAAACACAAAAGCCTTGCGGGCACAGTGAGGAGATTGAATGGCATAGCAACAGCGTGCATACCCCTGTACTGAGTTTCACACACAGCACGGGCAAATTTCCACTCGACTTCTGCATTATTCTAGAACAAAAACAAGTAATAAAATACTTACAGAGGAAACTCCATGTGCTTCACCACCTCTCGTTAGCGACCACATGCCATAAGCGACCACCAATCCTAAATGCTAAAAGCTTTCAGTGAAAGCCTTACAATTGAAAGCTCTTGTAAAAGACCACCTCTCGTAAGCAACCGCGACCACTTCTCAGTAGCGGATCCAGGGGAAGAACCCGGAGGGCCCCCTCCTCCCCTTATTTTTAGACCAAACTGAGGCCTGAAGGGCCGAAAAAAAAATTTTTGAGACCGGGTCCCTCCCTTATCTCAGGGTCTGGATGACCGGGTCTCTCCCTTATCTCAGGGTCTGGATGACCGGGTCTCTCCCTTATCTCAGGGTCTGGATGACCGGGTCTCTCCCTTATCTCAGGGTCTGGATGACCGGGTCCCTCTCTTATCTCAGGGTCTGGATGACCGGGTCCCTCCCTTATCTGAAGGTCTGGATCCGCCACTGCTTTTTGTTGTTGACCTGAGCGAACACAGAATACAATAGTCTGATCTTTATGTTCGCGGTATATACTATGCGATTTAGAGTATGAGAATAACTTTTAGGAACAACATGGATTTAACTAGATTATAACCTAAAACTTACATGCAATACAAATACATTCTCTCCTAAAAGTAAATGTGACCGGACTTTTCCTCGCAAAAGACCTCCTGCGGATCGACTCTCGTAAGCGACTACTTCCCGTAAGCGACATTTAACACTTTACACATGTTGGGTAGTCGTTCACGGGAGGTTCGACTTATTACTTACTGTCTAAGCCATTTAGAGGTTGTGTTTAAGGGGTTCTTTATATGGAGGGAGGAAGATCCTAGAAGGCAGATCATCCCAGCGCTATATGTTTTCTGTATTCAGTTTACAGGCAAACGGTCGTACTTGTGCCTAGCCGCGCCAGGATCTTCCTACATGTTCCTAGTACTAAGATTTTCCTAGCTGAGAGATCCTCGCACGTGGAAGATCCTAGCACCATGAAAACCATGAGAGCATAATGTTGTATATTATTGTAGAGTGCTAAGCATGAAAAAAAGAATTATGTAGATCCAGTAGCGTGTATGATATAATCAGAGGTATTCGCTGTCTGATAATTTACATCTCATGCTTGTTCTTTTAAGATTGTAGTTCTTAGTCAGTTTTATTGGCTATTCGTAATTCTATTTTCTTGCTAAAATTTCTTTCAAGAGCTGCTAAAGAACGCTTCTCTATGATGCCTTCACCTAAACTTCAACTTCCACTCCGAAGGTGGTGGTGGTGGGAGGGGGTGGGGGGGGGGGGGGTTACTCTGCTCTATTCTATACACCATTTTTGACAGAAACGATACCCCTTTCATGTACCCCCTATTGAGCAAAGTAATGGTACCCCTTCCTCACAAACCATCTTAAGACTTTTCCATCCTTTCTAGCTACTGTAACTGCACTGTATCCTAAATATGAATAAATCACAAAACCAGAACGTTTTCTCGACTTTTTCACAGCCAGACAATGAATCTGTTAGCCCTTTTAGGCCTTTTGACGGATTTTTACAGACCGAATGACAGATTTCCCTACCCTTTCATATACTTCATTTAGTGAAACCCGTACCCACTCATATACCTGAAGCCTGAAAAAGGTACCGATTTGGGGCGGAGCCTCTCAGTAGATAACATTATAGGGGAGTACTCCCCCCCCCCCCCCCCCCCTTGGCTACTACTGAACTCACCGTTATATTGTCGTATGTTTTCGTCAGCAAGGCCACCAGCATATTAACCAGCATGATGACAGACACAATGAGAAAAATACAAAACAGGACTTTTACAAATTGAGTTGTTACTTTAGTCTTCGCTTCCCATTTGTTTAAATCTGTTTTGTCAAGTACAGACCAGATGAGCAGTTCAGATGTATTCACAAAGCTGAAAAAAGGTCGCACAAGGGCGGTTAGTAATGATAATTCCACAACCTTAATTTGTAAACTACTCTAAAATTATAAAGATAAACTCACTAATGGACAAGATGGATATTTAACAACGAAAGAAAACACATATTCATTTTCTAAACTGCGAGAAAACAATAATCTATATGTAGTCTGAAATGTCATCTGTCTCGTCGAGCCACCCCTCAACGGATGGCAAGGCGTGGGCTCTTGCCTTGCCGCCCGTTGGAGGGTGGGGCCAAGAGACGGATGACATTTCAGACTATGGGCTATGTTTTTTCAGCGAAATTTCCCACGACCAAGGATAAACAACACAACATCAGCTTGACGCTCCCGGGGATTTAGTTAGGCCTTACCTTTTCAGTTTTCAGGGACCCGTTAGTTATAAAAAGATGCACATAACCTTATCTTAATGATATTCCACTATTTTTATTCAAGAGATAAGGGCAAACGGCTATGATGTCATCGGCGTTAACGTATTCCCCCGCAAGTTAACTAGATTTCTCCGCAAAAAAGGAACATTCAGTGCGCCCTATACTACTTACAAGAGTATGACGATGAAAAACTCACGTTTTCTATTCGGTAAAGGCACCCGTAAGAGTAAGAGTTTTCGCACAAACAATCTAATTATCAGTTACCTATTCCCTGTTGATACTTAACATAAAATCTTACTGCCAATATAAACGTTGCATGGACTAAAAGACTCACCCCATGGATGTTCCCGGTTTTCCATTATAGTTGTTATGCGGGGAAATATATGACGTCTCTGCATTGTAGCTCTTCATGATAGCCAAAGCAAATCCCAGGATGACGAAAAAAAACTGAGAGAGAATAATCAGCAGGTCTCCCAGCATACGGTATAAGGCCAATTGCAGTGGACCTGCAACTGGATGGAGCTCGAGAATACTGGAGATACGAAGGACCATCAATAAGGTGTTAATGCCGTAAAGGTAATTGCTAATCTCCAACAAACGGTTGTTGTAAGGAACTCCACCACGGGCGATGGTCGTGATTCGAAGGATAACAACTAAGATGTAAATGATTTCAATGATGACGTCTAAATAGTTCCACATGTCCCTGTTAAGAGAATAGAGACCTATAGATTCGAGGACAAGATTAAACTTAAAAGTTTTTTTCGCGTATTCCCAAAAAATATACACCCTAGAAAGCTTCACTGCACATTTTTCACCTAAAAATTAGCACAGTTATTTCTAATGGAGGAAGTTAAACCCTCTCCCGATCGCGAAATATTAAAACTTCTAAACTTTGATAACTTGTTTCCACCAATACGACATTCTCGCTACTAAAACTCGTAGAATAATGGCGACGGCTATCGCATTTCCCGGCAAAATGGCTGTGATTCACTACTTAGTATAGAGAAAATTTCGTTTTCTTACTCGTTCTCGTCTTAAAATCTAAAGGTCTCTAATGCAATGAAAACCATACCAAGGGCATAAGTACACACTTCAAAACAAAGTGCATTGGATAAAAATTGTGAAGAAAGACTAACAGAGTATTCAAGACGGGGGCCAAGAACAAGGATGTCGGCGCTTCTACGCAGGCGTTACTAACAAGAAGTAGATTACGTCTGCGACGAAGGCTATTCCCAGTGGCGGATCTAGGGGAGGGACCCGCCCCCCCCTTATTTTTAGACCAAACTGAGGCCCGAGGTGCCGGAAAAAAATTTTGGAGACTGGCCCCCCTTATCTCAGGGTCTGGATGACCGCCCTCCCTCCCCTTACCTAAGGGACTGGATCCGGCACTGTTTCCAATCCATCATTAACTGCAGTTTTAATTTTTTAACATACAGTAGAACCCCGGTAACTCGAACTCTGAAGGTAAACAAAAACGTTATTGGGGTTAAATTTAAGTGACATTGTGATCAAGAGAAAGAAAATTGGATCAATTTTGGTTTCTGGGAAACTGCCCACCCTCCCCTAACCCATCATTTTGTCCAACGTGAGAATTACAGTGTTAATGTTAGCTTAGGGGAGGGGTAGGTTGGCAGTTTCTTAGAAACCTGAATTTATCCAGGAAATTTAGTTTGAGTTAGCGGGGAATTAGAGTTATCTGAGTTCGAGTTATCGAGTTTCTACTGTATGTCTTACAATTTTCTCAGCCAAAGCGTTGTATAGAGAAACGATGGCCCCGCTAGGAGGGTAATCCCACTATCGAAAAAGGCCGAACCAAGTGTTTGTTTCTTGCCTAAACGGTTCGCGAAGTTTTGTAAGGAAATGTAGAAAAAGTTGGGTCACCCAAGGTAGCTTGGGTAGGCGAGTGAATTTTCTCCCCAGGACATTTAAACTTGGCCTTACTTGAAGTATTTCACAGGTGCTTTTTTGTACTGTTGGTATTCATTGAGTGCCATACTACAGAAGTAGACAAAAATCAAGTACTCCTCCACAGTTGGTTGAACCGAAGACAGCGAGCTGCACACAATGCAGTGAAGTACAATAAAAACCCAATGGCTGAATTTTTCCTTTAAAAACAAGACGGACGGGGATGAGCAGTAACAGTAATATTGGTCTGCAAAAAAAAAAAACTTTTCAGGAGACAGTTTAAAAGCAGTCGACTGAGCAACATAATTCATCGCAAATCTCGTTCTGCCGCAAAATGATTGCAAATTTTATTCTTAATTCTTAAATGCAAAAAAGGCGCACGAGAGCCAAAGGCCCAAACGGCCGGAGCTTATCCCGGTTTCCTTAGCATGAAGCATGCCTAGGAGTATTGCTACTCCCCCCCGCATTACAACGCCGGTACCCATTTATACACCTGGATGAAGAAAGACAAAGTGGAGTAAAGTTTCTTGCCTAAGGAAACAACGCGACGGGGCGAGGCTTGAGCCCTTGGCCTCCGGATCCGGAGTTCGAGGTGTTAGTCGCCCGACCACACACGCCTCCACAGGCATACGATAGGGATAATTGTTATGCAGAACAATTTTTCCCTCATATTTGACTGATAGGATCTCTTATCAGCCACTCAGTTCAATTGGCTAACTGCAGGCTGCCAGCGTCTCTTGCTCAGTTGTTTGGATACGTTTATGCCGCCTTGAGCATGCCTGGCAAATATTTTACGTAAATACCGGGAAAAAATTAATACCCACGAAATTCCCCAGTGATTTTGTAATACGTCTGCTTAAGGGCACAACAGAAGTCGTCTCGACACATACAAAATCCTCCACGACTCCAGAATTCCCCGGTGGAACTCCTGAATTCCTACAACATAGTCTTTGCCTCAGTATTCTGGCCTTTTTTAATCTTCTTAGACACTAAAACGGAACATATAATAGCATCAAAATAACTAATGATACATCTACTGTGTAGTTGAAGTGTCAAAACCAACATATTTGGTCCTAGATGATTATAACGTTATGCAGCCCAACCCCCAGAAACGTTGCGCCAATAAGGAACTTATAGCGGAGCTCCACCCGCGCGCGAAGCGCGCGCGTGGACGGAGCCCCATAGCTAAGGAAATGTGGTAATCTACCCATCCGAGAAAATTTGGTAATCACGTGACCGTACGCCCGACCGTCCGTCCGCACCACAGGGAAACCAATGTTTACTCTCACACTTTCTAGCTAGTCTGGGAGCCCAATAGAAAACTAATTGCACATCAATGTTGTGATCAATTGACAGCTGTCAAAACAGGATATCCGCTGACCAGCATCACCTGACCGTAGCGCGGGCTCAAGTGTCGACCCATCGAGGTCAAGTACTTTTTTGAAGTTATCCGCTGACAAATTACCAGTTTCAAATGATCGCAGGCTCAAGTCTATTTTTTCCAATGATTCATATGAAATATGTTGTGTTTATGTCACTATATCCCCGCACTGTCAAGATTTTGATTTCAAACTGACCTCGGACGCGAAAATTTAGCCACTTTTTTAAAAATAAAGGCGGGGAAGACCTATCTTACCATGGTCACGCGTTGGTCACGCTCTACGTCCAATTTTTGTACTCTGATTTGTCAAAATTTGACAGGTGAGTTCATGCGGAAAATTTATGCAGCATCTTGAAAGTTGTTTATTTTTTCAGCTAAAGCTGACAGAGTTTTGTGTCAACTTGTGATGTTTTTAACTGTCTTTTTCCACTGGATGTACAAAATGAAATACAGCTACTATCAAGAGTCTTCTGTTATCCATGGCTGGTTTGTTTATTGGGTTTTTGGTTGAGAAATGCGTCGCTTGTCAAAATTGGGTAATCCGATTTCGGATGGCATCGTTTTCGTCTTTCACCTTGCTCAATGCGTAACAGGGTTTAAAAGTCTCAAGCAACTATGGCCTTCCTTGATATCTTTCAGGAACTGAATCTCGAATGGTAAGCCTGAGTAATTATTGTATTTGATGTTTGTTTTTGTTATATCTAATTTCATGAAGTCGAGCACAGTTTATGCGGCAAGTTTTTGCACGTTTGTTAAGATTTGAGTCAATGATCTGATCTAGTATCAGGTTTGATATAAGCTTACAGAACTTTAAAAGGCCTTCAGATATATTTTCTCACGGCAAATAGAAAAAAAACGTTCCGAAGAATATTTAGTTATAAATTTGGTTGTAGAAAGAAAACTTTGAGTGATTTTCTTGCTTCGAGGAGTTCATCTTTGAAAAAAAAAAAAAACACCGGGAGGCCGGCTGAAAGTAAAACAAAATAAACTTAAGCTTAAGCTCTAAGCTTAAAGACTCAGGATTTTTAGAGACACTTTAATACTTGTCTTCGTGAATGAAAATTGTTGTCTCTGTAAATGTTTTACCGAATTATATTTCTTTTATTGATTGTTAGTAGTCTCCCTTGCAATTTTAATCGCTTATCCGTGGTGTTTGTTTTCATTGTTCATGAACATCGCTTGCAGGAGTACTTAGAAATGTCGCGCGTATCAAACGCTTTATAAGATTACACATCGTTATAACTGGAACCATTAAATAACAAAAAATAATGATAATAAATTCGTTATTATGTTGAAGCGTATCTCCATTAAAGTTCATTCAAACACTCGACCACACTGACAGCTCGCACTAAAAATTAGAACCGGCTGGTCGTATGGGTGATTTTGGAAATTTTTTGAACGGTTTCGCTAAAAGCCAACGATTGATCGTCCTGAACATTGAAAAATTGTGAAATGCCGTATTCTGTCCGAGGTCTGTATGATAAAAAGTACTGTTTCACCTCAGATGTGATGTATAAAAAGTGTAAAAGGTTGGTTTACACACCCTCAGATTTGTTGGCAAGAATTTGTAAAGTAAACCTGTCGAACGCAAAAAAATGCGGCCTGATTTGTTTTCCAAGAATTTGTTTTCGAGGCCTAATCTACTGTGATCAAGAGCCATTATGGCTCTTGAATGTGATAGAAGATGTTTGCTATTTTTTGGGGGTACATACATGTATATCAACTCGATGTAAGATGTTTCACTCTAAAATAACTTATCCTTTCCCTCAAAAGTCACATGAATGTGCCCTTAAGTTAACTGATTTGTGGATTACAAGTTTATTGTTTGATTTAAAATATAATTTATTAATGGGAGCTTCGCTTTTAGCCCTGGCTAAATCTATATATTTTACACTTATGTTACTCGAAATACAATAGTTTTCAGTACTAATATCACGTTAAGTGTCTCAACACTATCGTAGGTATATAGGAACTATTACGTCGTTTGCGTCGTATCAACCTCCCTCCTCCCCCCACCCCTATTACCCATTTCCATGAATGGCTCCCTGGCTTGCGTTGTCTGCCAATGTTAAAGTAGCTATGTTACGAGGTTAGTGCTGTCGTATGTTAATTCTTTATTGAAGTCATAACGTGGTGCCTTTTAATACCATACATAAAAATGCTCCTGTAGAGTTAGGAAGAAGATAGCAGACAAATTTCATCAGTGAGCACAAACCAGAATATTTTTGGGGTGATTTTGGCAGGCATAGCACTAAAAATTGAAAACGTTGGCCCAATTTTTCCAAAATTCATGTCCATCCTTGCCATCTGTAGCAATAGACGACAGGAAACAGTTTCAGTGCGTAAATATAATCTAAACCGGTCAGTTATTTTTAGTATTCAACTGAAGGGAAGACACGTTTTAGCTTTTGAAAAAGATAGAAAATAACAAGTTTCACCAGGAAGCACTGAACATGATATTTTTTTGGAGATGTTCGCAGGCATAGCATCAAAAACTGAAAACGTATGCCCAACTTTTTCAAGTCATTTCAATCCATGTCCATCCTCGCCATCCCTGTCGAAAGACGGCAGGAAACACTTTCAATGCCAAAATATAGTCTTACATAACAAAGTTTGGAATTCGATTGATGCGAAGACACAAAATACAGTGATATGCGCTTTCTTCTTATTTATCCCGAAATCCTTCTGTACGATGTCTGAAATGATTCTCAATTGTGTAACAACGGCGTTGTAGCTTCTTTGTGACTTAAACGACGGATTTGACAGTTGTTTTGTAATTGCTTTAAAGCACCTTACAGAAACTAGGGGTGGATGTAGCTAGAAAAGGAGTTTTTCTTGATTCCTGAATGTTGAATGTTCGAGAAATCGAATGTAAATTAGAAGCAGAATTAGTACAAATATCGGGAGTTTCGAAAAATCGGGATTCCGTCGTATATGGAGAAAATAACGTTTTACCTTCTTCTGGTCTCTGTAAAACGCCAACCCTACAAACGCAACAAGCAATGGCGTCAAAGCCGCGTCAATGATAACCACAAGCCAAAGAAGCAGGGTCCAACGCCTTAAAACTTCTGGCAATCCTTGTGTCCATCTTATTTGAAGCCTTTTGTACAATAATGGGTGCGAAACGAACTGCAGATCAAAGGAATACAGAACTCCAGTCACAAGAAGATGACTGTAAGTGCTATTACACTCCTAGTTAAAAAATAGTTTCTTGCTGAGTCTGCACTTCGAAGTAGCAATTAACGTAATCGGAAACGAGCATGAATTAGCCTGGTTAGCTCAGTTGGGAGAGCGCCGGACTGCTGAGCGGAAGGTCGCAGGTTCAAACCCGGCAGGACCAACACTCAGGGTCTTTAAATCACTGACGAGAAAGTGCTGCCTTTGCAATGACATCTGCAAACGGTTAGACTTGCTAATCTTCTCGGATACGGACGAAAAATGGTACGTCCCGTCTCACAGCACTTCCACTTATCTGGTTCTTGTGGCACGTAAAAGAACCCACACCACAGCTCGAAAAGAGTAGGAGAAGTAGACCCCGGTGGTGAGGCCAACCTCTCCTGGGCTGGGCGTATTATCTGTAAGGACACATTTAAATTGGAGCCCCGATTTGCTGTGTGTCCAGCGCCATATATATGGTGGAAGTGATCAAATACAATTGAAAGCCTCCATTCTCCGTGAGTTCTTTGCCAATTGTGACAAAAAATTACAAGGCTCTGCCCATGATAGCAAACTCTCGATATCATTTGCTGGAAAGCAGTCCTTTGCAGAACAGATGCAATTTAAGTACTGATTATTGCTAGATGTAGGGAGATTAGACGTTTAGCTAAGACTTCGTTATCTTAGATAAAGTTTCTTTCCTTGATTTGTAAGCTCCGAAGAAAAAGTTAACACGGTCATGTCAAGTTAATAAGCCATTTCCAAGTTCCAAAAACCCTCATTTTCAGAATGAGGCTAAGTGCAAAACCTTTTTTTTTTATAATGAATTTAAAATCGATTATAATATCATTTTTGACATTAATGGCTTTGCACTATGCTTCGCTTTGAAACGGAGGCTTTAGGTAGCTCGGAAATGGCCTATTTGCGTGAAAGGTGAAGCTAAGCTTGGCTTCTAATCGGAAATTTGCCCGCACATTTAAGGAGGAATTGCCATGAGGAGTTCCACATTGTTTGGTCACTTTTGAGCTGAAATGTCTGAAATTGTAACTAAACATTCTAAGTCATCTTTTCTCATTCTAGGGCCTACTAATAACTCTGAAAGATATCAAGTGATTCTATCGAAGTGAAAACAAGGCATGATAGGTCTTTGGTTTTTTTTTTCAATAAAACTGGACTTTAATTATAACTTAAAAAGTTGCGATCCATTTCCATTCGGGAAAATGAAAACCCAAGACATACACTTGTAGTTGAGGTATTATAATAGCAGAGTGACTAAAATCGTGACATAGCTCCTTTAAAAAGGACAGGAAATGATTTTTGAATTGAGGAAGTTCCTTACCTTCTTTTGCGAGAATTTGATTGCATCATCGGTCATAGGACTCAGCAATGAAGCATAACGATCTGCTTCGTCAGGTTCATCACGAATAACCAGCTCCTCGTTGGCAGATATTTGATCGATTAATTGCACAGCAAAATCTTCAGTCTGGTCTGCAAGCTTGTTGAGTAATGTCGTGTTCTCCGTGTAACCCTCAGCAAGGCGCCGAAGTGCGCAGTTAACCTTCAACAACAAGTTATCAAGTGTACATTATCAAGTACTTTATTGTTCAACATCAACTTCTCTGATATTGCTTTTACTCGATATGAGTCTTTGAAATCACTAGACGTACTTAAGTGTGTGCGTTACCTTGGAGGGTTAGGTTGGGGCTGTTAGATCTTCCAAGAATCGATAACTTGGGCATGAGAAAGCAAACAACGACTTCTACTTCCACTACCTATCAAATGCACAAAACCTTCTAATTTGCTCATACCGTTATTCTCTATCAAACTCACCCTATCTAGAAAAATTCTACGTTTTTGGAACCTCTCTACAGGTCTTCTTTCACCACAACATCCTTCGTGATAGCCTCCCCGCAGACGTCCTTTGGGGTTCGTTTGTCACGCATTCAAACGAACCCCAAATGACGTCTGCGGGGAGGCTACCTTCGTGACAGAAAAGCATAAACGACAACGCTTTGTGGCAACTGCTTCTTAGGGCGCTTTCCAAAAGTCAAAACTGCACGACCGGAACATGGCGGGCCGGTCATTTCTTGACAATGAAATAAGCTACTTTTTCCAAGAGTTTTTGCTGAAAAACTATCTCGGTTAGGTTTGATAAATGGAAAGCGCCCTTAGACTATTCCATACATGGCGCGACACAATTCAGCTTGGGGTCACGATGAATGACTCGGTAGATCAGGAGGAAGAAGACCTTGAAAGAGAGGGGTCAATAATTTTTCTACGTCTATACAGACGTTCAGGCACAGAAGAAGGATTAACATGGAATTCCGGTATAATAAAAAGATGTCGAATATAGTCTTTTCCAAACTTTTTGAAGAACATGATGACATAAGAATGACAAGAACTCTCTGAGTCGACCGAAAACGATAGATTGGCTTTGGCGGAGTTAATGACAGCGATTTCTCATTCGTTGTGTACCTGAAAAGCCATGTTTATGGGGTCTCGGCAGGAACACAAGTTATCAGCAGTGACCATATTGATAATATCATCCACATTTCGCTGCTTTTGCTGTGGGTCGTGTGATTCTTCTATAAGCTCCTTTAGATTAGTTTCCACCTCTAACAATGACAAAGAAAACTGCATTGTAATATGGACTTACAGACCTCAGTTTTTCGTCCGATTTAAAAATCCGAGTGGATCTTTCCGAACAATAGAAGAGTATAATTATGAAACTAAAAGAGTGAAAAAATCTCTGGCGAAGTCTGAGTAGATCTTCCAGAACAACAACGTGACAGCGTACCTTCCCTGGAAGATCTTCAAGAGCTACATGAACGAGCCTACACATACCAATCCAAACCGACAGGGAATACATATCCAGCAAGCCTGACATAGTTATCAGGGACATGAACGACAGTGATGCTCATGGACTTGGCCATTTCAGTGGAACGTAACACTTCGGTAGAAGTGGCTGAGAAACTATCCAAACACAAAGATCGGCGGAGACTGAGTACAAAGACAGAAACTCACCAGTAGTGATTGGAGCCCTAGGTCTTATAAATGCTAGAATAAAAACTGCGTAATAACTGTGAAGTCAGAAGATTGCTTTTCATGAAACAGCTCACATACTGCTTATAGTTGTCGATAAACTGAACCCTTCCCTCTAGGCCCCGTCTATGTGGAAAAGGTTGTCCCGGCGAAGAGGCGCACCCTCCCAACCAAGTCAACTTAAGCCAGAATTTATGAGGAAAAATGTGAGCTCTCCGCCCGAGCCAACAGCGCTAGCACGCATACTCTGATTCTCTGACCTTGACCGAGTTGACCCGGCTGGGCGAGCCAAAGTGTTTACATGAAGAAAATTGGCTCAGCAAGGAGGTTCACCCTTCTAGCCGAGCCAGTTTTTTGTTTCTCGTGTAAACGGTTCAGAACGTTTTTTTAGGGAAATGTGGGAAAAGTCGGCTCGTCCAGGGTAGCTCGGGTAGGGGAGTGGCCATTTTACCCGGGACAAGTTTTGTCCACATTAATGTGGCTTTAGTGCCCTTGGTCTGCTGGTAAATGTATTTACATTCGGCGGAGCTAAACGTAGTGGCAGTGACAGCGAATGTAAATACTTTCCTATTGGTATGAACACACGTGAGCCGCTATGGCGTTAATTGGCTCTATTGTTGTTAGGTATATAAGGTTTTGACAGTTGTAGTGTATTCATCTCAGCTCTCGAAGTATCAACTTTTATTTTTATATCTTACTTTATTCATCTATCAATTGATTTTTTACCTTCAACCCCCAGAGGTTGTGCGACCGCATCAGTTGGGGTTCACAATTTTTTCCCACTGGGTTTTTGGGTTTTCGTATCAGAAGGCGCACGTGAATAGTTTAGCCTGAGTGACTTTATTTAGGAATATTTGTATACCATTCTTTAGTTATGATGATGAACTTTGTATGTTATTTGGACGGCAAAAACACTCAGGCTCACAGTTCGAGCTGCACACCCATTCCCATCTCTTAGTTGTGAATATAAATTGGAAAACACGCTGCTACAGGACGCTCATTATTATGCGTACGGTAACTTTCTATAACGATATAATGATAGAGAATCCCGCTCCTTTCCTTTTTCCTTACTTTTTTACTAGAAATCATCCATTCTGGAGCGTCTTTAATTATGAAACTTACCATTTTCGGGGATGTCCGCTTCTTTGGTGTCAATGTTTTCATCACCCGATTCTTCACCTGATGCGCAAGAAATGCCACAGAACACTTACTGTCGATAACTTAAGAAATTTGTGCGACATTCTTTGGCGGAAAAAACGTTAATGAACCCATACATTTTTTGTTATAATTTCAGATTAAAAACAAAATTTCTCCTGGCTATTTGCTATATCACGCAGGCTCAAATTTTCAGTTATTACTAATGTTGCTATGCTCTTTCAATATTCAAAAACGTTAATTTAATAGAACGATCAGAAAATGATAAGCTAATATGTCATTGAAGCCAATAATGTAAACAAATATTCGTCTAGTTATATAATTCAGTCATAGCAAGAGAGGATAAAGGTGCTCCTCTCTTCAGGGGCACCCAACGACTGCTTTCTTTAAAATATCTGTTCGGAGAACCAAACATTACCTAGAATTTTTTACGACTTGACGACTGCTAAAATTTCTAGATGATCGTTCGATTCATGTAGAATTTTCGAAGCTTATCTAAAAAATTCCCTACGAATTTCTGGAGTTAATTTTTTTTTATTTCATTGCCCAGGTTAAGCTATTTTTCAAAGAAAAAAGGAAACTTATAATCTTCGGATTAAAAAATGTGATGGAGAGGCGAATCGGAAAAATCATCACTTTCGTGATCAAACTTACTAAAACTTACTGGGAAATAACACTGAAGAACTTGTAATTTCGAAAAGACTTAAGTTCCTCTAGGATGACGATACAAATTCTATAGCCCTGTTAAAATGCATCTCTAGAGATCTAAATGTACTCAGGAAAGGCTAAAAAGTGTTTTCAATGTATTTAGGAAGAAACCGTCGTTGGGTGCTCTTGTCTCTTGCTTATAGCATTTGACGAAGCTCTTGCCACACAAAAGAAAACGTTTCTCACCTAGTGTTTTCCTACGAAAAGAAAGAAAACCCAAGATTTTGGTGAAGCTACTTTGTCCAGTGCTATTCTTAGAGCCAACAGACATCCTTACACAACCTACGAAAAAAAACAAAGAAAAAAGAAAAACGTTTTAGCTAGGAAATGCCACATCGTGACAAAAAAGGCTTCTCCAACATTACTTTTTTTTTATAAGATACAACGTTTCCGTGTTCGAGGTGCGGGTAAATTAACCGTACGCGTAGCCGTAAATACGTGTAGATTGCCTCTTACTCAAGAGAAAGGCCACGCTGTGCAATGGTTGCCCTACGTTAGCAAACGTGTTCGCCTACCCGTGCCCGAAGACAGAAACGGTTTGTCTTAAGGTGACTACAGTTTCTCCTTATGGCCAAGGGTAGGCAAACATGTTTGCCACATAATTATACAAAATGTGACCATTATTTCCCACATGTGATAATAGGATCACCGTTCTACCTGGTAGCCTAGTCGTCTCTCGATCCGGGGTGAGACGCAATGTAACCGTATTTATGGTTCGCTTACGGGTAATTTACCATTACCCGTAAACGGAAGCAGTGTATCTTAAGGTTTCTACTATAACGCGACCTTCTGTCCTTGAATGATCGAATTAAGAGGCTGTTACAAATGTTTAAAATCTGCATGAGCCACAATACTAGCCCCTTCGCTTACCAAGCTCTGTATCACACGTTTAGTCTCAGTTCATGGCTTACGCATTCCACCTGTCCTTTGTGTTATGAAAAGTATGTATGCTTTTGCTATTTTCATCCTTAGTAGAATTTTAAACAAAAACTCAGTATCTAATAGAAAACATCGCTTCTTATTGAGTTTATACTATCACTTATTAGGGAGCTTAAGCAACAACGACGACGACAACGGCAATGAAAACATCACTAAAAATACGAATTTGCGTCCTTTCAAACTTTATCGCGTCTATTTGGAACCACTCAACTCGTCAAATGTAGGCCACTTTTCCTGGAGTTGAATTCTTAAGGGTTTTATCCATGTTCAAACAGAGAAACGAAACTTTGTCGTCGTATGTCCACGTCCTCCATAAAACGTCGCATTGGGAGGTTTCACGTCGTAGTCGTGCAGTGGACGTCAAAGAAATGTACTAAAAAGCGTGATGCACTTGCAGAGCTGTTGTTTTGCTCATAAAACCAATTGTTTTTTGACCATGATGTTATCGTCGTCGTAGTTGCTTAAGGTTCCTATTGTACTTATGCTATGGAGGCCGAGTTGCCTAATGCTTGCAATTTGGAGGCCCCGAGTTTAAATCCAGCTCTGACCGCTAGCTAGATTTGTTCACTGTTGTACCGAGTTCAGATCCTCGGCCATGCTTTTAATTTGCCTCCGGCTAGTTGGGATTCTTAACCCTGTTAAGTTTGATTTAGGTTATTTGTTTCAGGCATTTGCCCAGCACCACTAGCATTAGTGCTATAAATACTGTCGAGGGTAAATAACGGAATAATTGTTACTATTATTATTACTTGCCCTTTCTTGTGAATTGTCCGGCCTTTGATGAGGAATTCTTTCTCCTTACGTTTTTTTAAGAATAAACTAGAGCTCAAAGCGGCTGATCGCGTTTTATGTAATACGCAATTGCTGGTCTGCACGTCTTACGATAATGCAAAAGTTAAATTGAGAGCATAACCATATTCATGAAAATGGAGTCGTGAGAAAAATATTACAGTCATCACGAGGTCGAGTCATATAGCCGTAGAGTTTACCTGTTGGAATACTATATTGTTTTACCCTTTTGAAAAAATAATAACAACAATAATAATAATCATAGTAATAGTAAAAACTCAAAGCTCGAAGTGTGAAATTTGGACAATCAATATATAGCAGTCATTGTGACGGTTATTCAACGATGATCGGGCGTGTTTTGCTGCTGTTTCCAAGCACCATGGTATCTTTGGGTTCCCCAGATTAAAATAGTAATTCATTGCATGACCGAGATATTGTGGGTCACTCATATAGAAAACCAGTTTAGATGGCAATAGTATTGTTTCCCATGCACAGCCATGAATTCAGTCACCTCTTACTTTCGTAACACAATTTAGATGTATCGATAATAGTAACAATAAATAACAACAATAATAGTTTAGAAGTCTTTATTCACACAAGAACAGATCAGAGCCAAATTATGCACAATAGATGGTGCTGTTCACTAAGTAAAAAGTGGCATCTATCTATAAACGATCTCTAAGACCCTGTTTACATGGAGTGGGGGACCCCGGTCTAGTGGGGTAGGTTTCTTTTGTCTTGTGTCCTCCAGAGCGTGAAAACAAAAGAAACCAACCCCACTAGACCGGGGTCCCCCACTCCATGTTAACAGGCCCTAAAGCCCTTGAGCCTTAAAAGTGTAAGGACAACAAATGAGAATGTTAAATTTAGTTGTTTGGGTGTCAAGGGTTAAGAAACCGGCGCCTCTTAGGGCCTGTTTACATGGAGGTGGGGAATCCCAGAAAGGTGGGGGTAGGTGGGGTAAACCGCCTGTCCATATAATCTCTCATTTCAATTTCATGATAGGTGGGGTGACCCCCCGTATGTTACCTCAACTATCTGGAGACCCCATCTCCTTGTAAACAGGCCCTTAGGAGACAAAAGTTACGTGGGAGGGATTCCCTAAATAGTTTACCACAGCCTACATTCACGGTTTTTAATACCCTCGCAACTAATCAAATAAAGGAAAAGGCACGATTAAGAATTAACTTTTCCTCGCAATATCAAGGCGTTTTTAATTGCCGAGTATTTCGTAAAAACTGTGATAAACTAATTGCCTTTTGACTTTTTGCTTTTTACGTAATATAAATTATAAGAATAACATCATTATATAACTTTTAATAGTTTTTTATACGCTGTTTAGTTTGGTCGTTTGCGAACTTTAACTTTTGTAATTACATGTACGAATAACTATGGGTTTGAGATGTTTCCCTTGAAAAAAGACAACAACATCAAGACAACAAATCAGCGCATCAAATAGTTTGGTTAGTGGTTTGGTTAGTTGACATTAGTCAACGCCAGCTCAATGCAGTTTCGTAAGACGTATAAAAGCCCACTAGCTTTGCGCACCAATTTGTGAAAACCTGGGAGATAACATAAGTAAACTACTTTCTAATTCAAGTGAGTAATTTAGTCTCTACAGAATGAAACGTGCGCAATGTCATTTTCGTTCCAAAACTTCACGGTGTTGAACAATTTTTTAATAATCTTAATTTTAATGAGTTCTTCAAATTTAGACGCTTTGTCACGTATATTTGACATCTTAAACGAGCTGGAACAAACGCGATACAATTTGAAAACATAGGAATTCTTTCTAGTAGTGACGTTTTCGCAGCCTTCGCCTATGCGATGCTTAAGCTCCGTATTTTTAATTAACCACTAAGCGTACAAACAATTCGACCATTACAACGAAGCTACTGCCTTGTTTTGAGTAAAACGGTTCATCTATATACATGTTATTGTACTAAAAAAGCCAAACGATGTAACATTTCAGAAAATTTAGGCTAAAACCAGAGCTCTCGCTTGGACCCCATCAAAGTTCATCCGCCAGAAAGCAATTCAATCCTAGAGTTCAAAAAATAGCTTCCACCAGTGTTCATTCAATACTGGTTTTTAACTAAGAATTGAAAAGATCAAAACAGGGACTCGCCTTTTTGTCGTGAGAAAGAAAAACCTAAAATAGAAAAAGAATCGCTGAATTGTCCAATCGGCAACGCAGTTAGAGCGATTTTCGTACGACCTTGGAATGAAAACGTGCGAACAAAACAGAAACAACAAACGAACGGAAATAGAGCGATTTGGTTGGTTAAGCGAACGTTCGGGAACGTTCGGGTTAAGCAAACGTTCGAACATTTGCTGCCGTAACAAACTAAGAAATTTCACAACTAATCAAGCAAGCTATTCTCAAAATACATGAAGAAGGTGACAAAGTTCGGTTTGGAAGTTTTAACAGGTAAAGCTTTGTCTTTTTGACTTGAATTTATCGATAAAACCGGTAAAAAAGTTTTTTGTTTACAAATGCAAATTGAGCTGAAGTCTTGCGTTACTTTATTTAGTTGACTTGCTCATAAATAAGCTTAAAACTAAATTTGATAATCTTTTTTACAGAATGATTTTAAACACAAAAAGAATTCACAACTCCTTTTGAAGAAACTTCCCCGCAAGAGCTAAACAAACGCCTTCAAAAGTTTTATTTGTCGCCAAGAAAAAGCGACGTCCGCGGCCGTTCGGTCATCGCGCACCAAAATTGTAATCGTTGGCAACAGTAAATGAATTAAAAATCATCATTTTTGTGCTCAATTATCTCACTGTTTTAGTATATACTAAAACAATTATTCACCTCTGTGTCGGTGGTTAGTAGTGGATATTTACCTCGCCGCTTCGCGGCGTCCGTGAATACCTCCTACTAGCCACCTCCACTTCGGTGAATAATTGTTATATAACGAACTCTTACATAAACCATTTTTCAAGGTCATACGAAAGTTGCTCTATGAAGAAATTTTAAGCAATGTATTTTCCAGCTGGGAATGTAGCCTGCGTAACTAGAAGTATTGAGATGCGCGGGCTTCTTTCTTGGCGGCGGAGCCGAGAGGATTGCAATTTGACTTGCTTCAATCTTCTCGTGGTTCTGCCGCAAAAAATCATCGCCACTCGCCCGCTAATCCCGCCAGCCACAGGCTTAGCTGTTCATGCATTGCAAAGGTTGCTAAACCAACAGAAAGACCGCCCGCATTTGACTTTGTTCGCTTGACCAAATCAAACGGCTATAAAAATGGAATCTTTTCCCCAACAGCGTGTGCTCTCATTGGTTGCTTCGAGGGCGCATGAGAGCTAGCAATTTAACTGTTTCCCGCCAAACGTTTCTGGAAGGGCAACATTGCAAACTCTATGATGTCTGAGGGTAACAACACCCCCTTCCCCCATCCCCGCCTTTCCCACTCGTAAAAGTGCACGATTATCCGGGAATGTTGACCGTTCGCTGAGATTTACTGGTACAAAGTTCTACACGTGGAAGTTTTGTAAACAAATGTTTTGATGATTAGTCCCTCGGCATACCAGTTAATTTTCTTTCCTTCAGATCTCTCTTCGAAACATTAGGAATTTTTAAGAGAAAATACCTTAAATATTTCTCGAGTGTTTATTGTTTTATTCTTATTCGTTTGTTGTTTTAGTTTTGTTTCAGCGTAACCGATTCGAGGTCAAACTAAAATGGTTTAGCACAAAGTTTGAGGTACACTTGCCAAAACTACAAGGAGCCAGGCAATTTCGACTTCCACAGAACTCCACCTACAATGTTTGGGCAAACCAAGAGAAGTGATTTATATTATTCTCCATAAAAAATAGTTTTGTTACCATGCTTAAAACATTCATCACTATCAGTTTCATTTATCACATATTTGTGTTACAAATATCAAAATATATTTTGCGCTTCTTCCGATAAAACCACAATTTCTTCCTCATCAGAGACAACCTCTTCGTTGGCTCGGTTTTCGCTGGGTTCTGTATCATTAAGGGTTGTTCTAGCGATACCGACATCTAAGTCATTCATGTCCGTTTGAGTGAAATCACAGTCTTCTAGAATGTTTAGTTCTTGCGATGATCCCTGTGGGCTAAAAGCCGCCAGAACAGACGAATACATGAACGAACTAGCCGTGCCAGCTCCTTGTCCTTCTAGTAAATCAACAACATGTCTGCTGTGAGCCATAAGGAAAGGATCTGGTCGTTCAACATTGGGGGTCATCATGGCTTCGTTTTTGCCATAAAGTATGGCCTTAACTTCCTCTGGTAACTCAGGAAGAACAAGAAGCTGAAGACAGAGTTCTTCAGCTCTGGAGAGCACCTCTTGTACGTCCATGTTGTACGCCAGGTCGTTTATATACTAGCAAAGAAAACAAAATGTTGTAAGAAGGATCCATGTGATGGCATTCCACACGGGCAGGTGTTGTAAACGGGAAGAAGTGAAAGATTCGAGCAGGCGCATAAAAAGCGCGTGGAAATGGGGAGACCGCTTAGCCGACGAGTGAGAATAATACCTCTCCCTGTTAGCTCTCTCTGCTCCTGAAGTTACGCATGCGTGTAACAGCCTCCTTTCAACACCCTCCTGGCTCCTTCCATAAAAGGAGAGCGTGTGGCATGAAAGATACCGCACTTTACACAAAGGAAATATTTCAAATACAAGCCAAAGAATCTTTAATCAAAGCGTACTAGAAGTCCAACCTATGAAATTACTACATGTGCTTCCTTTAATTTTTACTTCCCGTATTCACTCTCTTTAACGGTTCCTGCTACTTTGTATTAAATCCGTCGGCTTTCGTTAATTCCAATCCGAGAGACAAATGTGCCAAATTGCCCGCGAAGGGTGAACGTAAACATGCGCCACATCACGACCATTGAAGAAAAGATGTTTTAGAAGCTCACGTTCTCTTCTGCTCTGTGATTTTTTAAAAGTTTTTTTTCTTCAAGCAACTTCAAGCTAAAAACTATGTAAATTTGAAACCGTGTGAGAGGTGTTTTCTTTTTTTTTTAATTCAAATGGTGAGCTGAACTGGCTTTACGCGAAAGGACTTGTGTGATCGTGACATAACATTAAATGGAATACTTTCGACATGCCCTGTGGTGGTCAGGTTCTCAGCACGCGAAACTGGCAACTGAAAACTTAGACGTTATTTGTTAGTTTTCTCTTAGCGCTCACTTCCACTAATTTCAAAGGTCTACACCTTCTCCCTTTTCGAACCTTTCTTCCCAGTCTGGTCCAACTATTCCACAGACCCTATTGCCAACAATATTAAAAACGTGTTTAACGGCGTTCTACACACCTTGAGGATTTCAGTAAATCCAAATTCATTCTCCATAATAATACGGCGATGTTTGTCCAAAATGGCCAAGCAGACAATCAAGTGATAATTCGGTGACAAGTTTTGAGACCACAGCGTCTGGAAAATAGAAACGATTGCAATGTCTTTTGGGGGTCAATAGAGAGATTAAGCATCGCGTTTATGGCAAACGGCAAACGTGAATTTGCACCACGTGAAAAAGTTTTAAATTTACTTTAATTTACTTAACGTTTACTGTTTGTTACAACTACACGAAAATCGGTAGATTCACGCCAATTCTATCCATAAAAATTGTTTTCAGCTGTTTTTTATCTGCTCATTTCTCATTTTGAGAATTTCTCAACTCTAATCTCACGTTTGCTGTTTGCCGTAAACGCGATGCTTAATCTCTCTATTAAATAACAAATATATATCACATCACAAAAAAACTATTATTCTAATTGGCCATTTTAAAAAAAGAGAACGAAACTAAGCAGAGTTAACTTTCGCAAAGACTTTTCGGATTGTTACTAAGAACAGAGAAAAAAATGGCCAATAGCTGACCGACGCGCCCCCAGTAACGATCCCAGAGACAAGTACGGGATGTATTTCGACTCCAGTTCCCTTCTCGTTTCAAAAGTGGTGAATAAATAGTTCTTATTGCTGTTTCGAAGCCAGTTGGACTTGGTCTTACCTCCCACAAAGTCATAATATCTGGAAAGGAGAATTCGCGCTTGAAGCAGATCAACAGCCATCTAAAGCAGAAGTATAGGTTACCAGAGTCGTGCTTTTCTGGAAAGACAATCAAATATAACAGATATCTTATTTTAAAAGCAAGATTGCGTAAGGCTTCCATCAAACAAATATTTTTCATATTACTTTTTGAATGCCAAGTAGATCTTACATATATTACACAAAGTATACAATGAATAAAAGGCATGAAAAAAGTTGTCTCGCCAAGCGCTTTTACGCATGGTTTAACTCAGAATCTCCGAGTACTTTTGGATTCTTGACAGCGGACGGAAAAAGAGCCCTGCTTATTAAGTCCAATTCAAAATTATCAAGCGTTTAAGCTCTTAAGCTTAAATGTACAACGAGTCTTAAAAATGACAATGTCTGATTGGAGTAAAACATTCTTATTCCTCGCGAGACCAGATACTGTGGAGTCGCCGTTTAAGGAAATTTCTTTTTTCATCCGTCCACAAGAGTAAGGGAAAACGGCTTAAAGAAAGTTTTCCTCTGGAAAGCGATACGTGTTTACGGAGGGCCAATCGACAAAAAAAATTCCTTACTGCTGTTTTTATTAGGATACCCAGCGGGAGCCATATCGGAGGCGACAAGGACTGTACTGTCATTTTCGTGTAATCTAATTGGTAAATTCTGCCTAAGTGACGGCGGTAACAGTAGTCGCAATGTAATTCAGGTCACATTATTGAAATATTGGAAACCCATAACGACCCTCAACAGTGTATCCTCAAAAGAAAGCCCACGTCGTCATCATCATCATCAGCAACAGCGTTTTCATCGTTGATATTCTTTACCGAATGAGAAACTATATGCAACATCTATCACAGCACAACACTGAAGTGTGCAATATTACCTACAAATGTCAGCCAACACATATTGGATCCAATAATAATAATAGTAATGAGACATTCTAATGTCACTAACCTAATAATGTCACACAAAAAACGGCTGCGTAGGAGACAACTTTTGCCTGACCCCAGTTGTTCACAAGGCGGATAAATATCTATCTACTGGATAAATCACTCTCCACTGGATAACGCAATCGGTTTCCCAAACATTTATTCGATAGTAAGATAGTTATTTATTCTGTGGATAGCGCTATCCAACGTTTCAACAACCGGGCCCTGGACCCCGGTGGAAACCAGTTAATTTGTTTTCCTGAAGCTTATGCCCAGTCATACTTTTTTAACCCTGATTCGTGTCATGGGATCTTAAACCACTCAGCAGTCCCGGTTTCGGTGAAGCGAAAGATCGGTTCGTGTGAAAAAAACAAATGCGGTTTCAAAAATATCTGGATTACTGTGGACTGGGCCTTAATAGAGAGCTTTAGATTCTGAGACGAGAACCACTACGAGATTTTCTCAATACCAAGTAGTGCTCACGCGTAAACCAGCGTCATTTTGGCGGGAAAACGCGATAGCCGTCGTCATTCTACTACGAGTTTTAGCAAGAGTGTCGTAGGGGCAGAAAAAATTTATCAAATGGAAGAAGTTTTATCATTCTGCTATCGGGAGAGAGCTTAACCTCCTTCAGTATAAATAACCGTACTAACCCTTTTGGTGAAAAAATGAAAATTGAAGCTTACCGGGGTGTCTTTTTTTTAGAACACGCACAAAAACGTTCAGTTAAATCTCGTACTCGTACTCGTTGTCGTCCTCAAAACTAAGCTCTCTAATTGTTTCCCTCGGCTCCGCCTTAGAATCCCCAGAAATTAGTGAACGGTTCACTTCTCGACTAGTTATTTAGCGATAAAAAAATTACCTAAATAGTTGTAGAAGTGAGGATCGACAAACTTGAGTAAAACGGTCAGCTGATGGAGCTGTGCTTTCATTCCTTCTTGGTTCTCATCAAAATTATGTGCCTAGAGAATACAAGATTTGTGTTACTTAAGTTGCCCACATATCTAACTAAGTTCACATTGACACTATGCCGGGCAGCTCTTGCTCGGGCAGGAAAACCATACCGGATGGGGCTTCTGTTCGCGCATAATAACCATGATTTCGGTGCGACTTCTGTAACGTAGCGAAGTTAGACTTCAAGACTGTCTTCGATTACCTTACACGGGGGGATATTTTGAACTACAGCAATATACTTGCCAGTTTCTCCATGAAGCCGACAAAACACCAAAAGGCTTCCACTTCATCTTCCATCAGAACTAAAATCGGGGACAGAAGATCACTCATCCCCTGCACATAACCTGAAAACACGGCGAAAAATGGTAGTAATAAGTTTTCAAATTCATGTTTGTCATTTATCCAAAGTAATAGCAGTAAAAATTGATAAAGGCGCCTGTGATTATGTTGCAAACATTTAAACTTGGACATTTACATGTAAAACACAATCATGTCGGTTAAACAAAAAATTATCTACGTGAACATATATAACATAAGAACTGCCGCTTATGACTAGGTAACTACTGAGGTTTTCATCACCCTGAATCTTTCGCTTACAACTTATTCGCTTGAACCAAAGTCGCTCCTTTTATTGTAAAGTTTGATAATCAAATTCGCCAGTTTGGAAACGAGAAGGAACTGAAGCCGAGATGCATCCCGCAAGTGTTTCTGGGATCGTTACGCGTCGGTCAGCTATTGGCCACTTCATTTCCCTGTCTCTAGCAACAGTCCCAGAAGTCTTTGTAAAAGTTAACTCGACCAATTTTCATTGTCGTTTCTAAAGAGCAGTGATGAGTTACCTCTGCGTCCTGCCTCCCTGACGCATAAAAATCCGCACACGACGCAAAATAATTCATGGCATGCGTCTCGTAGGACGCAAAGAACGATCGATCGATTTGAAGATTTTTTGGTAAAATATCCTGTTCGGGTGATTTTTGTGGCTGTTGTTTAAAGATGCATATTTATTTTAGTCTTTTTTGTGCTTTAAATATATCGAAGGGCTATATATTTTAATTTCAGTAAACTGTAATAAACAGTTTTGGCCAAGGACTCATGATTTTTCATGAGATGAGTCGCAGGACTCACCATAACTATTTGTAACAAAATCACTGAAAGTGGCGAATTTCGACTGAGCAAATGCTTTTTCAGCTTACCCAAATCAAAGTTGTACAGGCAGTAGGTGAGAAGAACATCATAAAGCTTCTTCACATTGGAATGATTTGCCTCGGAATAAAATACATGGAGTCTGTCTGTTCTTGCTACATCCTTGTCTGTAGGTACAGAATCAATAGAGATCTTTAATTTCGAGGACGAGATTCTCTTAATACTAATTAGTGCGCGCGTGAGCAAACGCCATTTTGGCGGGAAAACGTAATAGCCGTCGTCATTCTACAACGAGTTTTAGCGAGAATGTAGTAGAGGCGGGAACAAAATTAATATCAAATGTAAGAAGTTTTATAATTTTTTGCCCGGGAGAAGGCTTAATCTCCTTCAACAAAGTTAACAGTGCTAACTTTTCTGGTGAAAAAAGTGCAATGAAGTTTTCCGTGGAGTCGATTTTTTAAGTGAACTCAAATTTCGTCCTCGTAGTCGTTTTCGTCCTCGAATTTAAAGGTCTCTAATAACAAAGATGGAACATCTTGTTACACCACCCCTCCAAAGGAAAAACACGACTTATCGAAAATTGAAAACCAACCGAGTTTCAAACTCGATCAAACCAAATTATATCTTTCAAAGGCGTTTGTAAAAGGCTTGTAAAGTGTTTATGAAGGGTCTGAGAAGGGTTTTAGGGAGGGTTTGCTAAGCTTGGAAAACGTTTCATCAGGCCCGGCAAGAGGTTTTGGGTATTACGGTGTCCGAGGTCTTTTTCATTCAGGTATACGGTATTTTGGGTATAAATTATCTCGCTTTTCTACATTGTTGCCATTTGTAGATTATTGGTATAATAAGAAACGATTTTTTGGACACTTTTTTCCATATATGAATGTATGTTGACACATTAGACAGTGATCGCCGATGATCGAAATACACTCAGGGGCTAGGAAAGGAGGAAATGGAAAAAGGTGGTGACCGTCTGCAGTTTCCCACATAGTTATCCACTGTATGTGGGTGTGCTTTCTCTCAGTAACCAGACAAACCATTTTTAGGTATATGGTATTCTCTTTAAAGGCACTTTGGGGTTCTTTTCCATTACCTCATTGTCCAGTACACAAGCAACATCAAATTTTCATATAAATCCTTACATTTTGTAACCAAGGGCAATGCTAAAAGAGCCTGCCAAGGTTTTTTATCGCATTCTCCGGTGATTTGTGATTTATTTTTGTTACGTAAACAATTTGGGAATATGCAGGCTTTTCTTCTCAGAAATCTGAAAATCTTTCAAATTTACTCTCCTATATTATATCCTGTGTGCTAATCTTTTTTACAATAAGCTGTGCATACAATAAAAGTTCTTATTTTACAGGTGTACTTACCTATCAAGTGCTTTCTTTCTCTGAACTCAGAGAAGTTTTTTTCCTGTGTTTTTGTCATTGACTGCCACTGCCATTTCATTGTCCTGTATTCATCTCTGCCAAAAAATAAATAATAAGGTAATAAAACTCATAGAGAGTTAACAAAAAAATGTAGTTGACATTGCAGGAGTAAAAATGTTTATAAACAGTTATTTTCAAGAAAGGACAGAACTTAACATTCATGGAAATAAAAAGGAATAAGTTAGCGTACTGCATCACAAAATAAAGTCTTCATATGGAACATGTTGTTAGCATCTTTTCGTACTGCCTCCCTGCTCTTCAGGGCAGGCACTGCATTTTTCCTACTTTGGTAGAGAACTAGCCTGCGAAAACATCCGCTTCTCCTCGCTTTTCGCCCCTGGGGACGTTTCGCGAGGAGGAACGTCTGCGACTCAGCGACAGAAATTCCATACTGATGACGCAATCCAACGTTTACATAATGAATCCGGTAGTCATGGGGTTCCAAACATAAATTTGTCCAATTATGCGTGTCTTCTGGTCGATTTTAGTGAAGTGTTGTGTTCATCTGCCAACGAGCTCCAACAAAGCTCAAATGTTTCTTCAAGAGAAGACTACATTCCAGAAATATTGACTGTTTTGTCAGAGATTCTTCGCATTTACATTTGACCTTTGTGGCCCTTTGTCTTTTGTCTGTCATTCGTAAACAAAAGCTAAAACAATGTAACTACTCCGTTGACCAATTAGCCCTTCTGACCGGATTCCGGACAGATTTTACGCCATCAGTATGGAATTTCTGTCGCTGAGTCGCAGACGTTCCTCCTCGCGAAACGTCCCCAGCGGCGAAGAGCGAGGATGTTTTCGCAGGCTAGTAGAGAACAAAAGCAACTGACTGTTGATGAAGTGCAAAAAATATGGGAAAGAGAAAAAAGAGAGGCGTTTTCTCCTTCCTGCCTTCCTTTGCACACAAATTTAAGCCAAGAGGCAGTTTTTTATATGCGTAAATTTATTCAAGATGTCCCAATTTTAAAAAAAAATTGCAAGGAAACCTTTCAAATGCACAACCCTGTCTTCAAAACATCTCGAATTTTGATAGGTTCTACGGTAAAATATTGAAACCTATCAAAGGGTTCTCCAGAAAACTTAAGGTAGAAGGAAATAAACTGAAGTAGTCGGCGATAGATAACATTGAAATGTATGGGCGTAGGGGTTGGGGAAGTCCAAGAGCCTTCAATGGGCAAATGTTAATTTAGGAGACGTTGACAAGTGCATTTCAATACATTTTGAGCAACAAGGAAAAGAATTTTAGGTATGAAGACAGAGCCTTTTACATGTATTGCCCACATCAGTTCTCTCTCTATATTATATATAACATAATTACACTGAGCAAAGGTGTTGAGGTATCTATTATCCTACAAAGATACATATAAGTTCATGACCACAAGACTGCGATTCTTGCAAGTCGCTTGGAGCTTTTAGACAACCCTGTGGCATCAGAGATGTAAACATGTGTGAAAACCATGCCAAGAAAAATAATGTCTTCACAATCAGTGAGATGCGAAAGTTACATGCCAAGTCATTTACATGTACTTACTCCTTTCCTTTGAGGAGGGATTGTTGTGAGTGAGCTGTGTAACCATACTTTTTATAGCCCAAAAGATACTGCCAGACTGGTTTACGTATTAAATCATCAACACCCTGGTACATGAGAGAAGTTCAAGAGAGGCATGATGAGCATAGATTTCTATTCATAACATGTATCATTACCTAAATGTAACAGACACTGAAGCAGATAACTACATAAACATTGTGTTCTTAAAACAAGACCATGCTTAAAACTTGGAGGACAGCTTGGAATGGAGGGCAGGGAGGGGTGAGTGCTATATCTCACAGGCACAGCGAATTTTTTGGTGGAGTGTATTTTTGCAACTGGTTGTGGCCTCACTTAATGTTTGTATAAGTACTACAAAGTACATACCCCTCTAAAGACTCTACCACGCAGTTTCTTCACATTATTCACCCTTCCAGCGTCATCCAGAAATGACTGCCATTCGTTAAGTCTCAACGGTTCACAGCGTGTTACTTCAGGGGTTTCTCCAAGATCTCGCTGCCATTAAACAAGAAGAAAATCATCAACTTCATGTATAAAATAACAAAAAGTACTTGTTAATTTAAATACCACACAATACATGCAGCAACAATAACCAAAGCCATGTACAGTAGATACAGTTGGTAGATGTTTTGTTCCTTTGTCTCTGGTTATGGTCTTATATTATGATACTGAGTTTCAATTGAATGAAAGACAATTATAATTTAAACCAAAAATAAAATTGAACCACAACACAAAAATTATGCATGTACATAACCTACAATGCAGTATAATGAACAATACTAATGAATGTACTTTAAAAAGTCATGCACTTTCATTCCCCACAATTTATTGCAAATCATACATGTACATGGCATCACCTTCCATTAAATCTTACAATATTATTATTATTAATAATAATTATCATTCAGGGGTTTCAATAAGTACCGACGACCAATGAAAGCGTCAGCTACTTTACTCGTAGAGGTCGGCTACTTTTTTTTTTGAATACATGTAACATTGTAGATGAACAATATATCATAAAATCTGAATGAAAAAACGTAATTATGATGTGTTTTCTTAAAGGCATTCTGTGGCAGAATGCACCCAAACCCCCTCCTCCCTCCTTAGAAAAAGGGCACTAGTGGCCCGTTGTTGATACAGTCGGTTACTCTATTCAAACCTGCTGGCTACTTCAATTCTTATTGAAACCCCTGATTATTATTAGTAACAGTAACAGTGGCAGATCCAGACCTACAGATAAGGGGGGGGAGGGGGTATGCACTGTTAATAAATCTCCGCCTGGATCCCGCCACTGAGTAGTAATAAGAAGTAAAATTTAAAAAGTACATATAATAGGTTGGTATTAAGTGTACATGGTACCTTTTCTGGCAAACTACTGTCGCCATTAACAGATGGAACACATGTATCTCCAAGATCTTCAAACTCCACTTCCTTTTTAGGGCCAGGGCACTGGTTCTGAGGTTCAGTATTCTCTGGTGCTTGCTGTAATCCTTCATAGACATCACGCACATACCGTGTGACTTTAGACAGTGCATACATACCATCATAGTATGCACTGTTAAAAAATCTTTGCCACTGTGAATCAAGTAACAGAAGAATTGAGATATACATAGTTTAATTTAAAGTAATAATAATAATTATTATTATTATAAATACATTTAATATTATTGGTTTTATAATTATTATTATTATTATCATTATTATTATTATTGAAACCATACAAATTATTACAAATTATTATTTGTTTGGTGTGTTTCCAGGAAGATACATGTAATGAGGGGAAAGTCATGTGACCATTCAAACAATGTTGCTTTCTGCTATTTGCTTTCATTTTTTGGACCACTAATGCCCTGTCTATATGGAGAAAAGTTGTCCACCCACCTAACAGAGCTACCCTCTATAGTTGTGTCTATAACTGTGATGATCTTCTTTCATATAATTCTTCACCCCGCAGTTCTCATATATGATTTTCATAGATTCACAACTTCAGAGCTACCCTCTGTGAGCCAACGTTTCTTACATTTCCTTACAAAACATGGCAAAAAGTTGGTTGGACTAAAAGGTTGGCCCAGCTTGGCAGATATGTGATGATACATGTGGGCCACTCTCCAATCAAGCATAGTCAACTTTTCCCCATTTTATTATTCTCTCTGCATAATTCTCCACTATGGTCTACCCACCCAGGTCAACTAGGTCAAGGCAAGACAAACAGGGCACGCACGAGTGCTATTTTAGACAATAAGAGCATGCATGAGTGCTGTTGGCTCAGGCAAAGAGGTCAACATTGATTCAGCTGGGAGGGTGGCCCTTCTATGCGGGACAGGTTTTCTTCATATAAATGGGGTCTTTATAGATGAAATAATTATGCAGTGTACTTCTTGAAATTAACTTTTAGCATCCGAGGCTGAGTGGTACAAAACACAAGAAATTGCATTGAGATTCAGGGATGCATAATAATATTATTCATTTCTTCTGTTTATTTCCCCCAGTCTTGAAGTCAGGGATAAATTTTGAAAATTCAACAAAAGCAAATAAAAAGTTCTTCAGATTAGGGATAAAACCCAACAAAAGACCAAATAAAAAAAATTTGATCACAGGTAAAGAACATAAACATTAGCAAGTGATTTTGTTACAAATAAATTTTGTAAGTCCTGGGACTCATCTTGTGAAAAATCATTAGTCCCTGTCCATAACCAATGAGTCCCAGTTCAAAAAAAGAAGGAGTCCTAACTTGAAAATGCTTGGGCCTTTATGTAACCAGACAGTTAATCTGGAGACAATTTATTGCCAAAACTCTTTATATAATATTACAGTTTACTGAAATTAAAATATAGTCCTTCTATATAATTATTTAAAGCACAAAAAAGACTAAAATAAATATGCATCTTTAAACAACAGCCAAAAAAACACACGAACAGGATTATTCTACCAAAAAATCTTCAAATCGATGGATTGTTCTTTGAGTCCTATGGGACACATGCCATGAATTATTTTGCATCTTTGGGGATTTTTATGCATTAGGGACGCAGGACAGAGAGGTAACAAAATCACTGAACAAGTGTATAGTATTAGCATAAATTTTGTTACTAGTACTGTGGTATAAGCTAGGTCACAATAGTCCCCTTATGTTCACTGTGAGTCATTACACTGTATGTACTCAAACTCTGCAAGTCCACAGTCTGCAAGCACTATCCCTCCCTAGCCCCCCTCTTTAAACTACAAATGTACCTAGTAATGGGTATAGTATTAAAATAATCTTTGTCTTACTGGAGCACCAGAAGGAGGATTATCTTCTGAGAATAACTGGAGCTGATCAAGTGACTGTTTCAATGCACTGTGATCTTCTGCCACTACAAATAACTTGTTATTATTTAGTGCTCTAAAGAGGCAAAATAAGTCAAAAATGTAAAATGAATCTACCCTCCAAGTCCAACACACATTATCTGAGAATATACATGTTTATATACATGTACATGTACAGCTAAATATTATACAGGTGTAACCCAACACCATATGCACTGTACATGTTAGTCACATTGTCACATTGCAAAGATCACAGTTAAAGGCCAGAGCACTGAACTGCAAATGGATACATTGAGGCCTGTCACTGCTTTCTGGTGCTGGCTTTAAAAAAATCAACTGATGACATAATTACATAATTAATGCAGATACATGTACAGTGGTCATGGGGTTCCAGATGTGGATTTGTTTGCGCTTTTCTTTGTCCTGGTCGATTAACATGACAATTTTCAAGTATTGCTGTGAATAATGGTACATGCAAAACTCACTGCTTTTGGATTTAAACAAAATCTAGTCCTACATTTGATCTTTGTCTTTTGTCTGTCATTAGTAAACAATAACTGAAAGAATACATGTATAAAATAATATAAAACACATGAACCAAATAGAGCTGTGAACAAGACCAAAGACAACTTTTTGATGCCAAAAATGTGGACACCTCTCTCTTGATAAAACTTCTGTGATGTAAAGGACAATTAAAGGGACCATTACTGTACATTGTAATATTGCACATTGAAGATCATACATGTACATTGCAAAATACAAAATGGTACTATACATAAAAACCAGAATTTTAAGATTAATAAATTGGCACCAAAAATTTAGTTATGCAGTGATTACAAAAGAAAAAAAAATATGATTTACTGGATATGATTATGGTGTATAATTATGTATTCTACTTACCTTGTCAGCCAGATGTATCTCTGTAGTCTGCGAACCAGTTCACTGATACCACCAGAGTGGAAATGAAGGGCTGGTAGCGTGGTACCATCTTTAAGAATAAACACAGCATAAGACCAGGCCAGCTTGGGATCAGATCGCCTGATGGAGTGTAACTCTGCTGTGTTGAAGTGAATAGCATACTTTGACCTTCTCTTCTTTTTAGGAGCATTTCCATCTGCAAGTTTAGACAATAAAAGGCGTTAAATGTCTTGTGAAATCTTGTAGTGTACATTCAATGTACACACTTACAGTTTGAATATTGGTTTAGTTTCGTTTATTACCAACCTTTACCATTAAATACTGAATAAGAGGTTGCCCACTTGGCAGCAAACAATAAAAATCATACAGTCAAACCTTCATGACTGCGACCACCTCTGGTAAGCGACCACCTTCCCTAAGCGACTGATCCAAAAAACCAAAATTTTCCTGGTTAAAGCCTTACAGTTGGAACCTCTAGTAAACAACCACCTCCTGTAAGCAAACCACTTTTTGCCCACTTTTTGGGCCTGATGGTTAATGATTGTCCACTCTTTTTAACTTCTTGTAAACAACCACTTGACGCAATATCTGATCTCTATTTTCGCTGTGTGCAGCATCTTACTTAGAATCAGTGTGCAAAGAAAGTGGTGTCCGATAGCCCGGGGCTAGTGGATTTTGCTTTCGGGCTAGTGAATTCTGTTTTTAACTTGCCTGATGGGCAACTGATATTTTTTTAGAAATTTGAATAACAGAAGAACTGTAATCAATCCTGCTCATCAAATTTTTTTCGGGCTAATTGAAATGACTTTTGGGCTAGTACATGCTAGCTACAGCTTGCCCGAATGGCAAGCTGTAAAACTGACTTTCTTTGCACCCTGAGAATATACGAAAAACTTTAGTGACAACATGGAAGTACACATATCCTATAAACTTAGACATTGGAAGCCATAAAATTATCTGCCAAAAAGTAGATGTGCCTGGACCTCTTCTCGGAAGATACCCTCTGTGTTTCGATTCTTGTAAATGACCACCTTCCATAAGCAGTCTGCATTCTTATACTTATACAGTCTTTGCATTTTGGGTGATCACTTACAGGGGGTAAGACTGTATCCCTAAGACAAACGATGTGCATACAGTGTATTTCATGGTTTCAAACTCACTAATGCCATGAGTGTTACATGTCACTGTCTTACATGAGCTTCCAAATCATAGGAAGCACTGTGCACTTATGATTCAATTTCTTAATAAAGTTCTGGTACACACAAGTTCTGGTGAGCTGTCAGGGTAGTAACTTAAAGTGTGACATCAGGAATGATTGAAAGCACACTATTTCTTTTGCAGCAATGTGACATTTTGCACAAAACTTTGACAAGGTCATTGAATCAAAAAGGGAAAGTACTCTTGAGTCACCTTCTTCTCTGCTTTTACTTTGTGTGACAAGGTCCCACTCAGAGTAATCACTTGATTCCAGTTCAAATTCTTCTTCTTCATTCACAATGGGTGACCAGTCTACAAAACTGCTATTTTGCTGGAAAAAAAAACCCAAACAAACAGGAACATTAAAGTGAAATGTTGTCAATATCCATGAATTTCACCTTGAATTTAAATGAGGCTACACGTATGTGTATCTTTTCCACAATAAATTTGAAACAGTATACAACATTATGTATTTAAAACTGAAAATGGCAAAATTTCAACATTTGATTCTAATTTACTGCATTCTTGAAAGGTAATTTGGTATGTCCTAAGTTGAACAGTCAATTCAGTTCCAAACTTGTACTGAATTAATAGACCTCTTAAACCTGTTTGTTTTGTTTTCCCAATACAGGTCATGTGGTAATACACCTACTCTAGAGAACTGTTTCTCTCAAATTTCGTTTTATTCATATGCACATATATGCATAATTTATGAAAAGACAAAAGGTCAAGTTCCCCTGGGACCTCCGTCGGGAAAACAAAACATACAAGCTAAAGAGGTCTATTTACAGTGAAACTGCAACATATCTACCCTGCAAAGAGAAGCGCAGAATTCCGGGGTAAAATTTCTGAAAAGCGGAAAAGCCAGGAAGAAGCCCGGAAAAGCCAGGAGTAACTTATCTCTCCAGACTTTCCAGAAATTCCTGGAAAAGCCCAGAAAGCCAAGGGAATCTTTTCCACTCTTTCTGGGCTCTTATGTGCAAAAAAGGCACAGAGCTTCTGACTAGAATGATATCAAGCACTCTTGGCTCCCTCTTGATTCCGGGGTTTCCTGGAAAGCCTGAGCTGAAGAGCCTAGAAAAGCGAAGGGAAAATTTTCCAAAATGTACACTTATGGTGTCAACACTAAGCAAGTCCCGGGCCACATTGGTAGGAGCCAAGTGCTGTCACCACTGCAACAAAATTACTCATGTTTCCCATAAATCCTTTACATGGTGTACACTGTATCTACAATGTATCTTTTCTTGTGACATCATTGACAGCTTTTTGCAAACAGTCCACTCACTTCTTTTGTACCAGACCTGAACAACTCTCGTCTAATGTTCGCCTGTAGCTACATGACGTGTTCAGGGAAATTCGTTAGAGTAAGGGGTCAAGTGTCTAAAAAAGGTAAATACAAACATCAAATGTAATCTCCTCCAGCAAAGAGGTCGTCGATCTTCATGTACGAAGAATGTGGCCGACGCGAATGGCAGTTAATCTAACATAAAGATAAGAGATCAATTTGCTTTTTCCTGCCTCAAGATTCTAACTTACTTTCTCAATGACGATCACTCTGCCAGGAATGATATTTGCAGTCTGTGTTGTGATCGGCACAGCGGTGTGCACGAACACGCCATCTTGTCGATAAACAACCTGTGCCGTAGTACAGCAAAAATGTATCACTGGTTGATGGAAGCTGCTCTAAAAGCGGAAAATAAAAAAACGCTCTGCCTGTAAAACAAAAAAATGACTTGCCTTTCCTTCATCAGAAAGCTGTGCAGACTGTGGTGAATCATTGACGTTCGACACTGGAGAATCCGCGGCAGCCATCAATGGGATAAATACTTTGTGATACTTTACATTGCAATTCTGGTTTTTTCAATCAAAAACCAAAAAAACTCTAGCTCAAAGTGAAAGAACGTTGAGATTAATTGGAAGCAGGTAATAGTTTAAAATAACGCTTCCAAAATTTCGATTGACGATGAAAACTTCAACCACGTTCACGCTAAAAATAGTTTGATGTCATGAACGAGGGAGGACTGGGTACGTGTCGCCCGCCGGAAAACCGCCGCCGAAAGGTACTTTTCCCGAAAAATCGAAAGTAGCTTAATAAGCTATTTTCGTTTAAGTTAAATCTCCCTTCGCTGTAATAATTTTGATCACTTTGTACTTCTGTTTCAAAATGGCATTGGATGGTCTTTTACGGAACAAACTAAGAAAGGCCCGCCGGAAAACCGCCGCCGAAAGGTACTTTTCCCGAAAAATCGAAAGTAGCTTAATAAGCTATTTTCGTTTAAGTTAAATCTCCCTTCGCTGTAATAATTTTGATCACTTTGTACTTCTGTTTCAAAATGGCATTGGATGGTCTTTTACGGAACAAACTAAGAAAGGTTAGTATCCAAATTTAATAAATTGGCTATTATCGAGGCCTGTCAAGAAACATATCGGCACTTATCTAATCCGCGCGTTAGATGTGATTTGTCCACTCCGGTGGATAGCGCTTGCAAATCTGTTTACCGATCCGTAAGCAACCACGACCACGACCGGGGACGACGACAACAACAACGACAACTACAACGTCCACAAAACAATTGGTTTTATGAGAAAAATAACACTGAGCTCTGCACTTTTTTAGACCCTCTTTTTAGTACATTTCTTTGTCGTCCACTGCACGGATAAGAAGTGAAATCATCATGCGACGATTTATATAGGACATACATACGACAGTGCCTTTCACTTTCTGTTTTTGAATCTGGATAAGGGAAAGTTCATTTAATATGACAAGGGGGGGAGGGGGGATGAAGATATTGAAACTCGAAGCTTGAAATTTTAGCAGCCCCCCTCGCTAGCGGTTCAATTTTTTAGGAGCCCCCTCCTTGGTAGTCGAAAAAATTTCAGAGCCCCCCCCCCCCCCCTCCTCCTTCAATTCCTTTGCTCCCCTGAAAAAAGATCGCTAGACTGTATTAAATATATTTACCGTTATTGTCTTCAATGGTTTATACTATGACAAACTTGAGATACAGTTGTGATACAATTTTCTAAAGCATTTTTGGGATGAACAAGAGTGTAATAATTACTGAGACTACATTTGTTATATCTGTAAACCACGTGATATAGCTGAGTTGCACAGGTCATTAAATTGTTGAGTTGAAAACCATCCGATCTGTATGATGATGTCATTTGTTGGTTTTGAAGTATACAAATTTTCGGGGCCCCCCCTCCTAGTGCAACAATTTTTTCAGAGCCCCCCCTTCGGGTGTCTAAAAATTTTCGGAGCCCCCCCTCAATATCTTCATCCCCCCCCTTGTCATATTAAATGAACTTTCCCTAAAACTGAGGAAATTCAACTCCAGGAAAAGTCGCCTACTTTTCACAAATTGGGCGGGTTCAAATTTGAAGGGACGCAAATTCCCTTTTTTTTTTGGTGACGTTTTCACCCAAGAGGCATCATGAATCCCTCCTTTCACTTATCACGAAGGAAGTAGCCGATGGCCAAGGTAGTCACTGCCGGCCCCAGTGCCGAGTAGTTGCGTGGTCATCGCAAAGTGAGTGTCTTTCTATTTCGTTTCTGAGAGGATAGAACAGAAGCCCATTGGCTATAAAGTCTGGTCTTCAAATTAAACGTAGCTTGAAAGCAGCAACAACAGACATACATTACGTTGCTATTAAACTTGCAAACTGGTGCATTCTCATCGCAAAACTATCAGTGACAATACTGTCATTACTATAAGAAACCCTAAAACTTCGAACACATCTAGCTCGCGAAACAGTCATTTCCTTGGTGGAGAGTTGGGGGAGCATGGTGATGGAGCAAGAGGAGAAGCAAAAACAGAAGCTGAATGGACTGTTATTGCCTTCGTTTTGTTTATCATTACTATTACTATTATTATTATTATTATTATTATTATTATTATTATTATTATTATTATTATTATTACAAACGATAATATTGTTATTATCATCATCATGCCTTCTGATGTCTCGTACGCTTCAAAAAAGGAACGTTTCATGGGAGGCCAGACTACTTAGACCTCCAGTATATCCATTTCCTGTTCTGGTATTTGAACCAGTAGGCATATTATGCGCTTTACAATTCATTGCTTAATCGCAAAAAAAAAAGAAATTAATGACTTATAAACAACCCCTTCTAATACTTCTATAGCCTCACACGCAGGTGTCTGAGGTAAAACGCAGTAAAACGCCTTGGGAAGATCACCAGGTCGCACGGCCTCCGACCCAACTCATCATAAGGGCTGCCGCCATAACCCTAGGGGCGTGGAATCCCGCTGATCTAGCCTCAAACTTGCAATAATCATTACAAATTGTAGAATTCATAAACTGAACGGGATTTTACGATATGCTGAACTGGTAGCTGGGTGTCATAGATAAGTTTTTAATTTAAAGGTTTTTTCTTTGCTTGTTTTTATCACGTCACACTCTCGGGAAAGTTCGACAAGCTTAATATAAATAGCAAAAACCGGTCATTACCTTAAATTTAAGCTCATGTTTTGTTCCTCAAAGAAGGCTACCTGAGGCTTGTTTTCAGGTTAAAGTTTCTTTTATTTGTTTTATTTTATCAGTATGAGAATGCAGAGTTGTGTCGACAAGATTGTGCAAGAGCACTCCATGAATACAACAACCTAACACCTGATCTGCAAAAGTTCGGTAAGAAAGCTCCTCATTGTTACATCTACGGCTAGCTTGCTGCGAAGGTTCTTTGAACTTCCTAAAGTCAAAATGTTTGAAGCTGTCTAGAGTGCTTTCAAAGCTATTCAGGATAGACTGGAATATATTCTGAATCTGTATTCTTAATCCGTTTTTATCGGTTTGGTCATACTATGAGGCGCAAACTTTCAAACCTTTTCGAGCGATAAGTAGGGCTTTGTTGCCATTATTTTCTTGAAAATCTTAGATGCTGCGAATGCACCTTGGTCACTCAGATGAGCCGCCTCTGATCGCTCCCCAACGCTGGGGAGCGATCGAAGGTGGCTTAGTTCTTCAATTTGTGGATCCCCAGCAAGGAAGAATCAGTCTAGCAGTGGCCGATCCAGGGAAGGGGCCCGGAGAGCCCACCCCCGCCCCCCTTAGTTTTAGACCAAAAAAAAATTTCTTTGGAGACCGCTCTCTCAAGGTCTGGATCCAGCACTGTCTAGTTCTCTCTTGAGGCCTAATTATAAAATTTAGCACAAGTACAATAATTGCTGATGACACGATCATGATAACAGTTACTTATGATTGCCTTTGTAGTTCATAATGATGGCAGAGAAAGTGAATTACTGGCTTTGGATGGAACACTTCCCGTCTCAATTAGAGGTAGAATTCACTAAACAGAAGCCGATTTAATGCCCTATTCACCGCGAAAAAAAAACTATCTTTTTCAGATCAGTATGTTTTTTTCGCTTTTCGTACACTTAAATGAACCTTTCCTTTATTAGCAACCACGGTTCCTAATAGTTCTGCACAGCTAATCTACACCATCGCCGGATGAAGATCAGCCGAGACGTACGTAACTGGTTGAACTGTCGCGATGAAAAAAACACAACAAGTCAATATCGTATTAAAGATAAATGATAGTGAAATGCGTTCCATACACTTAAAAAGACGAATAATGTGATTCACTATATATAATCTTTATTTCAGTTTTATTATCATTGGTTTTTCTTATTTAATTACCGCATCACACTGCATCACTTTTACATGTTCTTTTATAGCTTACTCAAGATTTAGAGTCTGTTTAGGAAACGTTCTGATTTTAGCAAGCTTGTCTGACCTTTACGAAGCCCCGTGCGCATCTATCCTGCATGTTCAAAGTATTCACATGCAATGCAGTTGGTTTTTCGCATAAGTATAGCACGGTAGGAAACTCTTCTAGTGGACCTGACAAACATAATTTTTTGCCCTTATATTTCATATCTAACATTATCGAAATATCAACCTCAAAACGGAGCACAAAATTTACTACAATTCTGAGTTGAATTATATATGTGGTGGTTCAATTTTATCCCTGGTTTAAATTTTATTTCCCTTTCTTTTAAACTCATTGCCATACATTAACATACCCCAAAACAAAGGGAAATAAAGTTCAAACCAAAGATAAAATTGAACCACAACAGATATATATATATATATATATTTTTTAATTATAGGTGTAACATACAACATTCCAGTGTGTGTATGGCTGCAGGAGAATCATCCACATGTTCCTCCTTTGGTGTTTGTTAAACCCACCAGCAGCATGGCTATCAAACCATCACATCACGTGGATACAAACGGCAAAGTTTATCTTCCTTTCCTGCATGAGTGGTCTTATGTATGTGAATTGTGCGAGATTCCCGTTATGCCTTTATATGACGAAACTAAAGCACAAAACATTGTTAAGTTTTCTTTACATGTATATGAAGTGCTTTGTGCGCACGTTGACCGGTTGGGCACCGACAAAAATAGAGAGAAGAAGTGATGACGTCACAAATTTAATTTGTGAAATTATGGGTTATGTTGGCTCATCTAAAAACGACAAGATGAAAATCTTCACCTGCTAAAAAATGAGCCTGTTTAAGTGCGAATTGGTTGGTAGCCTGCGTAGCAAGCGTTTCGTCGCGAGGTTCGTAACTTTCGCGCAAATAACTCGATTGGAAACGCTTGCTACGCAGGCTAATTGGTTGGGAGATATAAGCACCGTTATGCTCCAATGACTCCACATAAATCCTTCCAAATCATAAGCATTACGATCCAAATTTGAATTTTTATGACGTCGCACCCCTCGATAGAGTTTTTTTAATGCAATAAAGGCCAGCATCCAGATTTTAAGAAACCACAGCATGGCATTGACAACTGGTAAACATCTTAGGTCCTTCTTTGGAGGAATCAGTTTTACAATCACTCATGCACTTCAGCGTCAGACTCCCTTTAATTGAACAACGTGAATTTTGCGCAGATTAGATGTATCACGAATCCAGCCCTGGCTAGGTGGGTTACCCCACCGCGAAACGTTTACATGGCAAAATTAGACCCGAGCTGAGAGGGTGACCCGGTCTGGCAGACTCGGCTACCCGCCTTGGCGGGTCGCCCCACCTATCATGTAAACGCGATCAAATTAAATTGAGAGATTATATGGACAGGCGGGTTACCCCACCTCCATGTAAACAGGCCCCAAGACAATTACAGGTCGGCTAATAAAATAACTTTACAATAAGCTTAATACTTTTTTGTTTTTATGTTTTCAGCCAAAGTCTGATCTTGCTGCATTGCTTCAGGTTCTCTGCTGTATTTTTTCTGAAAGTCCACCGGTGTTTTCCAAACTAGCACAACCTCAGCCACAGGCTGCTCATCGGCTGACACCAACAGGGTACTGTTAAAATAGCCTAGTACTTTTACACTCTGACAACTGTTTGTCCTGTAGGAAATTTCTGGGTGATACACCTAGCCCGTGTGCCTTGGCCCGTGGCCTTTTTCTTTGGTGAGTAGAGTGTGAGCTTACGGCGAAGCCACAAAAATGAGCAACAAAGCCGCGAGAACGAGCAGTAAAGCCACAAAAATGAGCAACGTAGCCACGACAATGATTCGACGAAGCCATGAAAATGAGCGAGGAAGCGGCGAAAATGAGCGGCGGAGCAGCGAGTAGGTTTCTCGTTGTTCCGTTGCCTCCGCCTTACAAAACCGCCAGTTACGTAGGCTACGTTACACCAACCACCGATGACCTGCACAAATCGAATGTAACGTGTTATTGCGATTATCGACTAACACGATCGAGACAAAACAACCATTTTTGAAGTGAAAAAGGCGAGTACCTCTTTGAATATTTGGATATCCCAAATGAGCGAAGTTCCTGCCAGTTCACTTTCATCATTTTTTCCCATTTGAATGTTATTGCAGTTCCAACTTTTGCCCGAACAAGTTTATATCGCCATTCAAAAAAACTCTTAGATTCGTCAGTTTCCTTAGAGATTGCTAGGGAGGCTAATGAAAAATACAGGTAGTTTGTCCGCGTAATCTGTATGAAAGCAAGTACTTGCGTAGAGTCGTTTTGTCTTTTTTTTTATCCGAGTGACGTTTCCCTGGAGTCATCGTCGCAGCTTCCTAAATCCGATAGCTCTTTTTTTAGCCTAAAAAAGTGTTTTGTATTGAATTAGCTTCCCCAACTTGTGGCCTTTGGAGTTCTTTGGAGTTCTTGACAAATACGCGGAAGGAGAGGTGAAGGCCTGAAATGCTGGAATTAACCCGGGTATTCGCTCAGAGAGTTTTGGCTGAAAAACGTCGTGTGAAGCGGAAGGTCCTCGAGCCTTCCTTTACTAACCCGGATCGTTGAAACGTTGGATAGCGCTATCCAGCGGATAAATCACTATCCACCGGATAAGTATCACGAAAACCAAATAATCGTTTTATCCACTTGGGTGTGATAGCGTTATCCACGTTTTGAACAACTGGAGCCTGGTCATTATCTCGCCAAAAGAAACCCAAACTTTGCTTGCAATTCGAGCATGATGCCAGTTATTGTTCCTGATGGTCAATTACATGCACCTTCCGGAGATCCAGGAGGCAAAATTTCGAGTCTTTGAACAAAAGCGTTTCGCTGCGCCCTGGACTTTTACATTTGTCCTACTCTTCTGCCTACTGTTTTCCCTTCTTGTACCCTGTGTTAGGCTTTTTCGCAAAAGCCCTAGGAAGTAAGCGTTAGTAGTGGAAGAAGAACAAAATTGTCACTGGATCAGGACAAAATTTCATACAACCTCGTTCCCAGCCTGTGTCTAAGATAGCTGTCTACTTCTTCTTTTAGAATGGCATTGGATGTCAAACCACCAAAAGTTAGTACAACAACGGCGAATCTGGATGCTCTATTAAGGAGCAAACTTGCAAAGGTTAGGAAATCTATGAACAGATTATGTTCGTTTACAAACTAGCTTTTACCCTGGCTTTAGTTAAGTGATGAAGAATACTTCATTGACAGATTCCAAAGTTCTTATTAGGCAGGACAGGGGTTGCGAGCCTGGGAGAATATGGTGCAGGAGGGCTACGGGAGGCGGACGGAGGAAACGGCGAGTGGAAGTTCTAAAAGGATGGGAAGTGGGAGAAATAGGGGGGAAATTACGCAACGATGCTCAATATTTCGCAATCGTAAAAGTGCTCAAGGGAGGAAGACAAGGAAAAAGGGGCGGGAGCCAGGAAGACCCCACTTATTTGGCCCCGTTTGTACTCACCTTAAACCCGACTGAGCGATCATAAATATATAAAATCTGTCATTCAAAATGAAGTGTCCCGTTTCATAAAGTTTAAAGTTATTATTTTTTAAAGCACTAGCCTACAGAGAAAACTGTTCTTGAAGATAGGTCTTAGGATCTCTTCTCGGTTATTTTATTTTATCAGTATAAGCATGCAGAGTTGTGTCGCCAAGATTGTGCAAGAGCACTCCATCGATACAACAACCTCTCACCTGATCTGCAAAAGTTCAGTAAGTACGCCGGTTTGCCCTTTGCCTACATTACGTAAAAATAAAATAAAGAGAGCAGTGCCGGATCCAGACCTTGAGATAAGGGGTGGGGGGGGGGGGGGGGGGGCGGTCATCCAGACCCTTAGATAAGGCAGGGTCCAGCATTTGTCCAGTCTCCAAAAAAATTTATTCCGCCCTTCGGGCCTCAGATTGGTCTAAAAATAAGAGAGGACCCGGGCCCCCCGGGCCCCCCGGGCCCCCCGGGCCCCTCCCCTGGATCCGCCACTGGAGAGCGCAATTCTGAAGGTAGCCCCGTTTCAAACGTCGTGCTACCGCCGTGCCGAACTAAATTGATCGAATTAAGTTCGACTTTAGCACGGCAGTAGCTCGACGTTTGAAACCAAGTAGTGCTACTACCGTGTAGCACGGCAAGCTTTGCCGTGCTACTCGGCGGTAGCTCGACTTTGCTTTTAACGTCGAGCTACTGCCGTGCTAAAGTCGAACTTAATTCGATCAATTTAGTTCGGCAATAAATACATTAATATTAGAATACATTTAAAAGTTTGCTAAACCGTTTCTTTATTTTTGTGTTTTGTTTTCGGCAACAGTCGTTCTATTCGACTGAATTAAACTACGTCTGAAACCAAGTCGCGCTTGTGTCGTGCTGCAGTGGAGCTACAGTCGAGCCAGCTTAGCACAGTAGTAGCACGACGTTTGAAACAATTTAAGCTTCATTCAGCACGTCGCCAATTACATCATGACGAAATCTGCTTGCAGTTGCATAGTTGATTATAATTTAAAAACATCTAAGTAAAAACCCGAATAAATTTTTCTAATGGCCGTTCACCGTAGAGTTACTTTTTTTCTTATATCTGGCGTTGTACATGTGGAAGTGGTGCGCTTAAAGTTCAGTTTCAATAATTATAATGAATACTCAATCATAAGCAGGAATATATTGTGTGAATAATATTGTGATTTCTTCGACAGTACATAATGATGGCAGAGAGACTAAATTACTCGCTTTGGATGGAACTCTTCCAGTAGTAATCAGAGGTAAAATTAAACTGAACGTCTCAGCTAGGGGTGGTCTTTTCTTGAGTATACTACACTTAATTTAAAGCCTCATGCAAACGGACGCGTCCTGTTGCGTGTTGTTGGGATTTGTTGCGCAAAGTTAGAAACCGGTCACACGTTTAGCTACGAGTAAAACGGACGCAACAACTCCCAACCAAATGTTGGGAGTTATTGTGTCCGTTTGCACGTAGCTTAAGTGTATGTTGATCAATTTTTTCACAATTGCAGGTGTAGCATACAACATTCCAGTGTGTGTATGGCTGCAAGAAAGTCACCCGAAAGTTGCCCCTTTGGTGTTTGTTAAACCCACCAGCAGCATGGCTATCAAACCATCGCATCATGTGGACACGAACGGCAAAGTTTATCTTCCTTTCCTACATGAGTGGTCTTATGTACGTGACGTTAAGTATCCTTATTCAGTTATAATGAGTGTTCTTAAAAGAACAAAATAGAGTATAAATGGGCCGCTAGACAATTGTAGGAACCGTTAAAGTTCCCCTTTACACAAAAAGTTATGCATGGATGTGCGGCGCAAAGGGTATGATGTTTTTATCCCTTTGGTCTGAAATGTGGTTCAAGTTTGAAATTTTTAGGTCTGATATAGAGTAAGCTTTTGTGCTCTCTTTCTTTCATCATTTGCCACTCTGAAGAGGAGTTCAGGTTTGAAATAGGGTAAGGAAAATCTGACTAAGAATACTTTTCAAGAAGCATGCCCGCCTAATCCGCCCACCTCCACCCGAAGTTACCCTAATTTAACCCTGGATACTCTCGAACTTTTGAATAATGCTGATGTTTTAGTCTATGCCGACTTTTGAGAGGTGTACATTCGATGCTTTAAACAAATCAACCGTAAGTTGACGACAAAACAAGAAAAAGTCTTTTTGTACTTTTTTTAGTACTATTTTCACAAAATTATATTCTACAACATTTTTTAATGTTTTTATATTTCAGCCGAAATCTGATCTTGCATCACTGCTTCAGATCCTCTGCTGTGTGTTTGCTGAACATCCACCTGTTTACTCCAAGGCTGCAAAGCTGACCTCCAACGGCGGGGTGCCCCCCAGTATACATAAATATATACTAGGGACCTCAAGATGCGAGGACGACGACGGCAGAGAAAACGTCGCTTAAAAAGGGAATTCGCGTTTTATCAAACTTCGTCGCAATTATTTCAAATCACTTACTTCGTAAAATACATGGATTTGAATCCCGATGAGCCTTATCTAAGTTCAGAAAGAGAAAGGAAATTTCCTCGTTGCTTGTTTACTTCCTCCATAAAACGTGACATTAGGCATTTTCAGGTCGTAGTCGTGCAGTGACGACAACGGGAGTACAAAAAATCGTGTTGCACGTGCAAAGTTGTTGTTTTGCTACCTATTCCTTTTTCGGATGTTCTCGTTACCGTCGCCGTCATAGGTTCCTACTGTATGAATTAAGGGTATCGCTCTAATAAGTTGCTGCTATTAACCAATCTGCTACTATTATTAAAGGATCGAGTTTTGCAAACCAGTTTATAAATGCAGTGCTCATATGACTGTAAATTGTTGATTGAATTTATATGTATATTGCTGCTTTCTAATATCTGCCAGAAGGAGTCTGTAGGTCTCCATAGATTTAGCCAAGAGGACTAAAGGCAAAACTCCGGTTAATAAATGTATAATCAAAGCTTCAAATGTTAAACCTGTAACCATTGCAAAGAAGTCACTTGGAGTGTCTGGAGTTGAACCTGCGACCAGTTGTAAACTAGTAACTTGACAGCGGGCACTTTTAACAGAAAGTGTAAAATTTCATTAGTTTCTCCGTGGGGCGGTCGAACGGGTGGACGGATAGAAGTACGGTCACATGACTATCAATAAAATTTTTCGAATGGATAGATAACACGATTTTCTTAGCTATGGGGCTCCGCTAAGCGCTCGCGTAGTGCTCCGTTGTTAATGTATCGATAATGGATCATGCAATACTCAATAAATTTGCTGTCTTATCTGTGAGTTTGTCATACTTCCTGACCTAAACTTAAACTACTACGACAGACCTGAATTTAAACAATAAAGTAGAGGAAATTTTTTTTTTTACTCACTCCCTCCTTAGTTACTTAAGCAGCATTTTGGTAACTTTTAACTACCCGGTATTATGCTGATCAAGGCAAGAAAACATTAACAAACACAAGGAAACTTTAAATTATTTTCGACATATAAATGCCAGGGTGAGTCATCAGCTCCTGTGAATGCATTACTGTAAAAGGTCCTGACTTAATTAGTAATGAAAGGTTTCCATAATATCATAATCGCTACGATTATACAGGGGCACCCAACGGATCTGTTCCTCAAAATATCTGTTTTTCTGGGAAATTTTTGCTGGCTGGGAGATGCGGCAGAAGTAATATGTCCTTGGAAGGAAAGTGTTGTTGGTAAAAAGGCAATTCAGGGTGTCTGAGTAGATTTGAGGGGATCTGATTTCTAGAATAGCTGCTACGTATTTTTTGTCAGAAACTTCTTTCCCCGCTTCCCCCCTCTTCCCTCCCAGTGAGGGGGTGAATTTCGGCCTTAGGCCACACCCATATTCCTAGCCTTAATTTTGCCCCAGGACCACACCCAAACTAGCCAGTAATATCTGTACATACTTTATACATCTCCTGGGAAACTTCCCACTCAGTCAGATTGCAGGTTGTAGCCAGTGAAGGGGCACCTTGGAACTCAAATCAGTCAGTCTTGCTGGGGATAAGGTAACAGATAAGCTTTTCCCAGCAATCTCCCAAAATGCTCAAAATGGCTTGAGAAAGTTTTATTCATGCATTGTTGTTGTTTTTATGCCTTTTTCTCAAAATTTCCCGTTGGGTGCTCCTGATTATTAAGACAGTTTACTCTGAAACAGAAAGTTCAGCGATTTTACGGTTTTGAAGTAACACTTCAACGATCGTCCGCCCAGACTACAGTTTTTTTTTCATGTTATAGACTTTTCCTTGGTTCTTTCAACTTTTGATAAAGAACAGTAAACTAATATCCATTGACACAGCTGGAAAGAGCGCCTTAAAATTGAGTAACTTCCCGGAGGTCCCCAAGCCTCAGGGTGAAACGTCCTAAGACTGAGTAAAGGTATTACTACACAAAGTCGCGCGAAATTTCACAGATGTTTCTGTGTGAAAGGGGTATCTTTTCTATTCTTTAAGGTAATTCCCTTGAAAAGGGTGTACTATCCTGATTTTTTAAAACTTTGGCACAATTGACAGCAATATAACGGACTTTGGAAAACTGCAATCAAAAGATGATTTCAAAGTCCTTGTTGTTGCCCTGTATGCCCTTTATTCT
>NC_133204.1:19735780-19863280 GCF_958299795.1 Porites lutea
CCCTCGCAGCCGTTTTTAGTATCGTCACGCAACGCTATGTAGTGGCACAAAGAAGCCAGTCAATTGATTGGTAAAAAAGCAACATGCTAATGGTATTGAAAAATATTGAGCTTTAAAATACTCTCCTCTGATATTAAAACTACAAGTGACATTTACAAAGCGATTGAGTTTTTAAACGACATTCAAAGGACACAGCATCACAATGTATTTAAATCATGCTTAGACGTGATAAATACCCAACACCAGTGTCAGATCTGGATATATTTTTAAAAGACTACGTGCTGTGTACAGCTAAACATTGTTCTCTGAGATTGCGTAAACCTAAACTTTACGGAGATATGAAAAGCAGTTACTCTAAGATAACGGCAGCTATGGAAAAATTATTATATTTTTGAGTAGACATATCTGATAAACGGGCTACAAATTCAAAAGGAATATGCGCGAACTGAATAAATTGACTGTTGAATATTTTAAAGGTTCTGCTCAACTTACACAATTTTCCCTTGCTGAACATAAACTGTACTGAGCCGTATCTTGGTCCGCTATATAGAAGCAATATCATCGTTCAAATTTTAAACTGTAAGATCCCTGAAAGACGTCTCCTCAATGGAGCAATATATAAAAGGTTTCAAAGCTTTCACGCCGGTGAAGATGTGCGGCCTGTCACCTCTTGCAAGTTTTTACAAAATTTGACCAGGGAAAGCTTGCAGCACAAGTCCGTAAGGATGACTGCGAATTGGAGATACACCTATAGGCTGGCTAGTCGCGGTTAAATTGGCTGAAGCATGACAAGAAGTAGAAGTGGTAGCGATGGGAAATAAACATTTTGAGGATTTCCCACAGCACAAGGCTGGGGATTCTCCACTGTCATCCTCAACGTGAAGTAAGCGCTTCGCTCTCGGAAGTTCACGATCCTTGTAGATTTGTTTTAGTTCAATTTTCAGCTCTTCAAGGTGATCAGAGGCCTTTTTGAACTTGATAAGTCGCCTATAGCACGCTTTACAAACTGCCAATTCGCTGGTCGCTGAATAGCAGCTCACATTAACATCCAGACAGGAACTTACTATGTCTGGAAAATCGAAAGAGCTTTTACCAAATATATAAATTTTTTCTTTTTTTGGAATTTCCGTGGAACAAATGAAGCAACGATTGCTTTGCAACACTTTCTTTGGCGTATCCCCCATTGAAAAAACTCCGATCTTTTTAGAATGTGAGCATTTCTCGAGAACTTGAGAATTTGAGACCGCGGGAAAAACCACGTTGTTTACAATATTCTGTGATTTGATTGGTCACATACTGAACAATGTCAGTGATCTGATTGGTGCAAAGACTACAAAGAGAAAGGAATGTTGTTTGAATGTGAGCAGCCATTTGTGGGGAGGAGCGTTGCGTGACGATACTAAAAACGGCTGCGAGGGAGACTAAGCCCTAATTATTCCTGTGGATAACACAGTCAGTTTCCCCAATACTTAACTGGGACCACGGCAATACACTGTAATTATTTCTGTGAGTGTGTACATAGTACAGGTCTTGGGTGGAGTTAATCGAGGCCTGGCTAGCCCAATCATACATATAAGTTTACTGTAAACTGAGCATACAGGCAGATGGCTATGTAATCTAAGATGGATATTTGCTAATTCTCCTTCTAACAACTGTTCAAACACCAGTGATCAACAGTCATTTCTACTTCCCTATAACACAAAAGTCCAAATTAAAACCCAAATAGATAAATACCAAATGTGTACTCTTTATTGATGTGGTACGTAAGAGGAATGTTCTGCTTTGAATAATAATCCTATTTGAACGCACAGGTTCTTACTCTGCTCCCAACATCATTGGCTTCATAGCTCAGTTGGTAGAGCATCGCACCGGTAATCGCGAGGTCACGGGTTCAAACCCCGTTGAAGTCCAGAATTTTTTTCAGGCTTCTTTACGCAATTGCATAAATTGTGTTCACTGCGACAATCATTTCTTCATTTTCGGTGCTCACTCTGTGTTACTTATTTCTCATAAATGGGTTTTTTGATACATGTACATTGCACAGATAATAATCTCAAGGGGTATTATTTGCTAACATATGGAAGCTACAACTATAAGAAAATCACTATCATCCGGGCAATCAAACTCAACCTACTTTTGAAATGACTCCTGGGTTCAAACCTTTCACAAAATCAGTATGTTAATCAGTACTGGATTTTTTGTTTTTCCTGAATAACAGGTGTAACATACAACATTCCAGTGTGTGTATGGCTACAGGAGAATCATCCATATGTTCCTCCCTTGGTGTTTGTTAAACCCACCAGCAGCATGGCTATCAAAGCATCACATCACGTGGACACCAACGGCAGAGTTTATCTTCCTTTCCTACATGAGTGGTCTTATGTATGTATTTCATATTATTATCATTGCTCCTCTATAAAATGTATATATCATCACCAAAACTGCTGCTCGACAGTTGTTTATATTTTAACAGTAGAGTACGTCATGTCATATTTCAGTGAAACTTTGATTTACATGTAATGAACATCTATAACAAAGTCCTTTGTAAGATGAGCAATATTCCTAGCCCCAGCAATAGATTGTAAAACATATGGAAAGAACGTTGATATAACAAGACCTCCCTATAGCGAACATATTTTGTCAGTCCCTTGTCCCTTCATTATAATTATTGAGGTTCCTCTGTACAAAAAATTTGGCCTTGTGTACATTGTAATAATAATAATAGTAATAATAATGGTTTATTTAACAGATCCACGGGGTGGCTCTTCCCTGTTAAATTACATTCAAAATAAATTAAATTACATTGTGTATGCATTTCTTTGGGACAACAGTCCAATGCTATTAGTCGCAACAACTTCCTCAGTGCACTCTAAGCTAAAAATTAACATTACTTTGTTTTAAATGAAGAGGAGATTGTAGCAGGTAAAGACGCAGTTTATGCAGTTGCAATTCGCTGACCTCTGCAATACCTGTGCAGCACTCTAACCATTTTAGCTAGCAAGCCAAGTGGGAGCTGCAGGTTATGAAATTGGTTCATAATATACCCAGGAAATTTTAATGTGCTGTGTATTTGAATCAGGGAATGAAGAAATGAATGACAAGGAAAGAACAAGGGCTACAACTGGCAAAAACTTCCCCTGGACTCCACATTGCTTGATACCCTTCAACTATCAATAATTTTATTTTTCGTGTCCAGAAAGGTTACATCCAAAGGCATCTTAAAGCCCCAATGTTAACACCCCCCCTCCCCCCCAACCAGACTGATCTCCAGGGATGTCCCTAAGAGCCAACTAACAGCTTATATCACTGGCCAAAAAAGACCGTAACACCAGCTTAAATTACTCTGGAAAACAAAAACTTGGGGCTTTTTTGAAGGTGCAGAAGTCAGCTGGACTAATGAAAAAGCCTGCTTAGCTCTTCCTTAGCTACATCCCTGGATCTCCCTAGATTTCTTAAAGAAATTATTGGTTGACAGAGTTTGATAAAAGATCACAGCCTTTAATTTTCTTTGGTGATCATTTTACTGATTCTCAAAACCTTTTCTCTTGATGATGTATTGATATTGTTAGGAGAAAACTGACTTTGGTCACTCTTTGAACTTAAAGGCTTAATATTATAAACCCATGTATCATCCTAAATTTTAAATGAGAGCCTGGGCATTATTCACTCAAGTCTTGTAATAAAGGCTGTACAACATAATTTATTTGCATTCGAAAAGAACTGAAGCAATCAGGAACAGAAGTGGTTGGGTAATTTTTTTCAACAATTTCATTCATTTATTATTTCATTCTATTTATTCGTTGTAAATCCCCTCACCCCCGAATCAATGTTGTTTAATGTAGTAAAAGAAAGATTTGAAGTCTAAAATACAACGGGAAAGGGGATAGGCATGTCCGCGGTTCAAAAAGGGGGCATTTTATAGAAGTGTCTCTGCAGTCAACACTTTTGTCCCTCATTGTAGCCCCAGCATCTTACCATCATTATTCAAGTATATAAATTTAAAAGTGATGTTATTTGGACTTTGATTGAACATTCAGTGGGGCCCAAGACAGTGCTCTAACAGCACCAGGTGGCCTCTGGCACCTAACAGCTCTAAAAGATGTTACTTTTTCATAAAAATCATAATATATGCTGGGCACCCTGAATTTCACAGAGAACCCTGGGCCTCCTTACAGTACAGCTTTGGATCGAGTAGGACAAATTAACCCATTCGCCCCAAAACTGCCTGAAATTTTGCTTTCTGCGCATGCCCGAACTTTGCAAGCTTATATTTTGGATCTGGATCAGAAAGCCGCAAAGTGTATGACCTGTAAACCGCTTTGCAGTAAGTTTTAGCTCCTTATAGCGGGACCAAGACTTGAAAATCAAACACATTTTTAGGCAAAATTCCTGGGAGCAAATGGGTTAAGTTCAGTTGTTGACAACAAAGGATAAGGGTAGGTTGTGATCTTCTTTTGCAGCCTAAATCTGATCTTGCAGCACTGCTTCAGATCCTTTGCTGTGTGTTTGCTGATCATCCACCTGTTTACTCCAAAACTGCACAGCCTCAGCAGCCACCTGCTCCTTACCGTCCTCCCACAGGGGGATACCCTCATCAGTATGGAAGTTATCCCCCAAATCCAGCAGCATCAACCCCCTACCCTGTGGCGGGACCTGGTAGGATGCCCATGCCAATGCCTATGCCAGGTATGTTGTAACAACACAACAATTTCACATCAGATAAATCGCACAGGTTCCACCAATAGTCATAGCAAATATGGTGGTCCTCATGCAAGCACAGAGGTATTTACTTAACAGTATTTATTTTATCCAACCAGAGGGGAGACAGGGAGTTAAAGCTTCTAATCAGCTATTTTGATCCATCTTCTTCATACTTCTATTGTTTTCTTGAGCAATTTGAAATCCACTGTGTGCTTGCTAGGACTGTCACAGCTTCACCTCAGCTTCACTTTGGCCAGACTTTCAAGAGGGACCTGGGTCAGGTCTTTTTGTGGTTGCTGTAGCAGTCATGTGGTTAAACCCATGCCATTCTTCTTCATAACGTGGCAATCATGTGTTTTGCCTGTTTCTACCTCCCACAACATGAATTAAGGGTTGGATTTTGGGGGGCATAGATGGTATTTGGGTGACCAAAATGACCTAGTGACAGATGGTAGAGAGGACCTCCATGAAATCAAGGAAGAAGGATGAATTGTGATGTGTTTTACTGGTTAAAGTGATAAACGGTGGTCCCCACACAGCACACAGGTAGTCAAGGGACACCCCAAACCTAAGCTTACAAGCAGGAGAAGTGTATGAAATTAACTTTTCTTTCAACAAGCCATTTGGCTCCTAAATGATAATTATTATTTCAAAGTGGTGGCCAAGTCCAAGAAGTGCATGTACTGTTAGCCATGAGGTTTTGTGGTATTTATCAAAAGAAAACTAGTCACTTACAGCAAATTTTTTTAATTTTCAGAATATTTTGTGATCCTTTTCTTTGCTGTTTTTTGTTTTTGTTTTTTTGTTGGGATCAATTTAGGTTTCTGGGAAACTGCCCACCTACCCATCCCCTAAGCTAACATTAACACTTACTTCTCACTTAGGGCAAAATGTTGGAGGGGAGGGGTAGGTGGGCAGTTTCTCTTTTTGGTGCGAGTTGTTTTGAGTTTGACTAGCTCTTATGTCTCAATTCCAACAGGTACTAGTCCTGGAGGGTCCTCAGGGGGCAGACCTCCTTACCCAGCCTATCCCCAACAGGGTGGAGCTTCCAATCCTCCGTATCCAGTGACTCAACCTAACTATCCAGCAGCCACCAGCACACAATCCTCTTATCCACCAAGCTATCCTGCACCTGTTACTCGCACTAACCTGGTGACAACATCGGACACAGCATCAACAAATAGCAGTATAAATGACGAGGCTGTGAGAGCCTCATTGCAGTCAGCTCTGGAGGATAAATTAAAACGAAGCACAAGAGCTTTGTTTGAGCAAGCACAGGTGACTGCCTTTACATTTACTTAAAAGAAACTAATTATATGGTTTGTACAGTGTCTTGAATTCTTTAAAAAGGTCAAGAAATTTACAAACCTGTATCCAGACATAAAAATAGTACTGAGGCTTCTTTTACACCCCCTTTGAGTTCATAGATAAAGAAAGGATGGCTTAACAAGTAAGGGCTCGGGGTGGGGGAGGGGGGTACTCCTGGGAATTCTTGGTGGGGGTGTGCCGCCCGGTTCTCCAAATCCTGACCCTATTTCAGACCAAAAAATGTCATTTTCCACACCTGTTTTCAGACCTCAAAAAATTCATACCCATTTTCAGACCCGGTGGTGGTAACAAAACACAACATTACATGTTTACCATAAAACAAAAATTATGTCATCATCCTTTCTTAATTTGCATTTTACACTTTCTCTCTTATTCAGTTGGAATTGAAACGACGAACACATTGATACGCAACCGTAGTTCCTTCATAAACTATACCCGATTCCACACCGAAATGAGCAAGGTCTATACCCGTTTTCAGACCAAAACGGCGCAAAGACCCTACCCTTTGGGACGGCACATACCTATTTGGCTTATATAAGGGAGTAAGAGGGAGTAACTCCGCCCCACCCCCCGCAGGGAACTAGGAAGATCCTGGCGCTAGTGTTAAGTGCAACCTTCTGCATGTAGACTGAATACAGAAAACATATGATACTGGGATGAACCGCCTTCTAGGATGTTTCTCCCTCCATGTAAACAGCCCATCAGTTCTTTCTAATTTCTTTACACTTGATTAGCACTCTTAATTAGAACAGCAGAAAGTTTAAGTTACTTTACATATTTTCTTGAACAGATGGAGTTAGATCAGCTGAACAGAACCCAACATGAGTTAAAACACGGAAGTGAACAACTAGAAGATATCCTCAGGAAACTCGAAAAGGAACAGGTAAAAATTTGAGGGGGGCTTTGGTGGTGGGGGAGAACTTCCCCCCCCCCCCCCCCCCCCACAGAGCTCTCTCGCAGGCTATAATAATGCCTGATTGGGAAACTTTACGAGGTTCTTTAGATGCTTATACCCCCGTTTTCCAAATCTATGCGGACATTCAGTCAGTTCAAAATTCCCACAATTTTACTCGATCTCTGTCCTGGTAGTAAGTTCAGGATAGAGCTACAACTTGAATTCACTTCCTGTCACGTCACACCGCAAAAGCCACTGTTCACGAGACCAGTTTTGCAAATCCTCTTAAAACGTAACTTGAGAAAACAGCTGACATTTTGCGATGCCACCACTCGCAGCCAACCCAGTGGTGGTGTCGCAAAATGTTAGCCTGCTTCTCGCGCGGCAAAATTTTCCCGCGCTAGCACAAGTTTGCCTGGCTACGAAATTTCGGCTGTTTTCTCAGACTAAATGAAACCGTAACTAAGAAAGGAAAGCCATGAAATCCGGATTTGGATTTCTTATAATAATTGATATCCACCTTGAGGATTTCTCGTTTTATTGCAAAACCCTAAATCCGAATTTCGAGATCTAAATCCGGATTTCCCAATCGAACGCATCCTTAGTCTATATTGCTTTGACAGTGCAGTTAATTTATTATTGCAAAATTATAGTCTTGGTCTTTTGTATGTCTTTTACCTTACAGGCGGATGTAGACAATGACATCAAACTGTTAACACAAAAGAACGAAGAGATAACTGAAGTTATATCTCAACTAGAAAGCAATTCAGCAACACTAGAAATTGATGACGCAGTCGTCACAACAGCTCCCCTCTACAATCAGTAAGTGCTTCGGTCACAGATATAGTCTAAGATTTATTACTTTTTTGGACGTAGCAACTTTCTTTATCCGACAGAATTTTTCAGTTGTTTTACCACTGAAGCCTTTGTTACTTTACGTTCATCGATACATACATACACACATACTTTATTGCTTCCTTCCCAAAGGGGCTTTTCAGGAACAATCATTATTTATAAGCATTACATTTAACCAATTAAAACACTCAACTTAGCGCTAATTACAATGCTAACTAATTACTAATTACAATACTTTTAGACTTAACTAAGAAGCATTTACAAAATTATCTAAAAGCTGGTTCCTTAAGAGACGTTTAAAAATGTGAACAGATTGGCTTAACTTAAGAGAAGGTTCGAAATTGTTCCAAAGCTTAATAGTCCTGTAATAAAAAGCTCTCTGTCCGAAGGCTGTTCTATAAAGGCGGATGTTTATCTTTTGACTATTCCGAGTTGTTCGTTGCTAACTTGCTCATTGGTAATAAATTGGGTTATAAGATGTTCAGGGGCTTGACCGGTCATGCATTTGAAGGCCATAATAGCTTGGTGATAATATAGTTGGTTCTTAACAGGCAACCAAGACAGGCTTTTTAAGAGGGGTGTTACATGATCATATTTTCTCGCACTACTGACGATTCGGCAAGCAATAGATCTACATTACTAGGGCAAAACGGTAAAATAGATCTGAAATTAGTACTGGGCTTATTCGCCAGTTCCAGTTCCCTGGGATTTGATACACCTTTCCTTTCTGTTTCACCCCACCTACTCCTCCCACAATTAAGAACCAAAAAAAGGAAAAGCTGATAACCAGTTGCTGAATTCTCCTGACTTGATGCTAAATTAACTTACGTGTAAAGCTTAATGGCACGTCATGGTTGTAAAGTTATCAAATGTCCAGAAATTGCGTACATCTTGTAGGTCCCTGATTTGAATCTTTTACTCTTGTTTCTTTGTGGAAGATTAAGATTTGTCAGTTGTCAAAGCACATTCTATAACACTTGATCCGCGTTTTTTCTGTAGAATTCTCAATCTGTTTGCGGAGGAAAATGCAGTGGAGGATACAATCTACTATCTGAGTGAATCATTAAGGAAAGAAGGATTAGACTTAGAAGTTTTTCTCAAGGTAATAATAATGCTAGCTACATTATTGTTGATAATTATACGGAGAACGATATACATGCAGGTAGCTCTATTTCAGTGATTCACAACTACATATTTATCATTTTGTTGTCGTTGTTGTTTACTTCAAACTTCTAAACTAGCCAGCATCACGTTCACGCGCAGAATGCACATACAGTCAACTCTCTTACTAAAACGGACACCTTTGGGACCAGCACTAAGTGTCCATCTTAGAGAGATGTCAAACTTATAGAGAGTCAAATAAAGAGAGTAAATAAAGGCAGGAACCAACTCTGGGTGTCCGTTTAACAGAGATGTCCGTTAAATGAGAGTCGACTGTACTGTATAGAGAGTACAGTCGACTGTAATCTCTGTACTGTGCGGTCGACTCGGACAACTCTGTGAAGGGACACCTACAGTTGGTCTCTACCTTTATTTACTCCCTTTATTTGACTCTCTAAGAGGGACAAGACGGAGACCGTCTTAGCGAGAGTTGACTGTATATTGATTTAGGTGGGTCACATTTAACCTTGCCATAGTACTGAAGAACACACTAGTGAGCGCTTACCATTTGTATGGAAAACCCGGTAATTCCGGGGAGAATTTAAGTGGAATGGTTTATCCCGGTGGAAATTTCCGGAAAAAAAGTACCTTTCGAGGTATTACCTTTTTCCGTTTTTACCGAAACGACCGAAATTATTTGTACCATTTGTCTAGTTAACCAGTGCCAGGCGGAAGGTGATTTGTTTTAACCCAGGCCCACTCGTTATCTGGTGTTTTGCAAATGGTACAACTCTAACCTGTTTCTCTTTTTGGAGACCTTTTCAGGCTAACGCTCCGTTGGCTTCGCGTGACGTCAATTGTCCCTGTTTCATTTTACATTTTACGGTACCTGTATGTCAGTCGCAAAATAGTAGTAAACATCAGCCGGGGGATTTTTAAGGGTCGTGATTTACAAGCTTTTCTCGTGTTCTCCCAACATCTCGCGTGGGTTATCACGCCGGTAAACCCATAGAAAGTGTGATCTATTGCTTCTATAAAATAACTTTAAGTAAAACTATGATAAATTTTTAACGAATCAGAACGCGCGTACTATCTTAGTTATTTTATAAAAGCCGATCAGAAATGGGGAAGTTATCGAGACATTATTGAGCCGCTGTTGTAAACTGCAGGACGCCATGAATTATAAACTGATTGCTTTTATGTCTTTTTTTTTTTGCAGAATGTAAGGACATTATCTCGGAAACAGTTTATGCTAAGAGCTCTTCTGTACAAAGCCAGAAAAACAGCTGGATTAAGTGAAGTGGCAGGGTGAAAAGATATATGTAAAAAGAAAATGAAATTACATTGTACTTCTTTAAACTTGTTTTGAATCGCTATTAATAGTCTTGGAAAATTGATGTTTATAACACCGGCGGAAAAACGGTGGTTTCCTCATATAAACTTAAAAACAGGATCAAAGATAATCGTTAGAAGCGAAAAGGCAAACATTGTACCCAAGATATTCCCCTCAGTAGCCGCTTTGCTGCTGTTTTAAACTTCACTATGAAACCGTGCTTAAACAAAGAGTAATCCATGCTCCTTTGTAAAATATTAAAAAACAAAGTGCGTCAGGTGTCTTCACTTTAATGGAAGATGGTCTTTAAGTTAATTTCATCCATCGATGATTTTTGCCATTTTGATCCTAAACATTTGTATTCACTTTTAAGGTTTAAAATACGGGTATCAAAAGCCTTTTTTAGTCTGAAATAGTAATGTATATGTTGTGGTTCAATTTTATCCTTGGTTTAAATTTTATTTTCTTTTGTTTTTAGATATGTTAATGTATGATAATGAGTTTAAAACAAAAGAAAATAAAATTTAAACCAAGGACAAAATTGAACCACAACATATATATGTTACGGTTTTGATCTCTTAAGGCTGGTTTTCACTAGCGACGGAGTCGGAGTCGGAGTCGTGATCAGAAGCGTAGAGCTTATGATCAAGTGAAAACAGCGTTCCGATTTCGCTTACGACTCCGTCGCTTACGTTCCGCTTATGATCTAGTAAAAACCAGATTGTCGGAGGCGGATGCAGAAGCGGAAGAACCAAACCAATCACAAAGCGTGGGAACGTGCATATTCTGATTGGTTTATCCTTCCGCTTCTGCTTCCGACTCCGACAGTCTGGTTTTCACTAGATCATAAGCGGAACGTAAGCGACGGAGTCGGAAGAAAATGGAAACGTTCTGATTCTTCTGACTCCGATTCCGTCGCGCTTATGACTCCGCTTACGACTGCGATTTTTGATTTTCACTAGGTCATAAGCGCTCTTACGACTCCGCTTACGACTCCGACTCCGACTCCGTCGCTAGTGAAAACCAGCCTTTAGAGCTGGTTCACACGAGTGACGCAAATGCAAGCGCAAAGATAAGAAAACAAGAGTGAACTGTGTCAACGCAAACGCAAGTGCCGATGCAACAAATTAAATGGGAATCAATCAATCAATAGACTTTATTTTATTCCTAAGAGGGGAGCACGTGATAGTAGTGAAACGGATGACCTTGTGGCCCTCTGTAAAGTAAAACTTAAGATATAAAAATGAGCGATGACCTAAACTAGAAATAATATAAAAAGCAAAACTGAAATAGAAATAACTATCTAATCCTCTGGATCAGTAGAAGATTCTGGGAAACTCCCCACCCGCCCCGTCAAAAACAAACATTTTGGCCTAAGTAAGAATTAGCGTTAACGTTGTGTTAGGGGAGGGGTAGGTGGGAGGCTTAGCGATTAGCAGCCGCTCTTCGGGAAATTGAGCCCGTATTCACCCCTCCCCCCTCCCCCCTTGAAGAGTCTGTCGGGGAAAGATTAAGGACCAGACTCGGCGCGAGTTCGGCGGAAATCGAGCCTACTGGGTTGGCAGTTTCCAAGAATCTTGTGCTCGTTGGAACATTATCTTATGTCTGCGTTTGCGTTAACGTCGGTCATGTGAAGCATCCCCTGAGGCTATTCACACTTAGACGAAGAGACCTCGTTGTTGTTATGTTTGCTGTCGATGTTTTTAAACCTGCGAGCGATTAACAGATTAAGGAGAAGTTATTGTTTGCTGTATTACGTATTGTTTTCGTGTGAGGTTTTGAACTCGGAAATGGCCTATTCTATTAGGCTTATGAGAAGTACAGCGTCTAAACAGGGCCTGCGAAAAGTAGCCACTACACTGTAGTTAGACTAGTCTGCTACACAGCCGTTTTCAGCGTCGTCACGCAACGCTCCTCCCAACAAACAGTTTGTTAGGAGGAGCGTTGCATGACAACAGTAAAAGGGCTGTGCAGCAGACCATAGGTAGACTGGAACTAACAGTGTGGGGAAATTGAGTCTCAAAATCGGGCATGCTTCATCCTTCTCTTGATGTACAGATTCTGTTGGAAAAGGAAAAAAGGCAAAACTAATTCATGAGTTATGGGAAAATTCCAGCGAGTAGATAGTCAACCTGTCCACAGAGTAGAGTGATTTTACTTGACCCGTGAAACAGATAATAACAACTACTACAAAACAGCTACTAATAAACAACAGAAGAAAATAGAGTGCATAGTATTCTACTACCTATTTCACGGGTTAAGTAAAATCACTCTAATGTTTTTCATGTAGTTATAGCTAAGATGGCACTGGCTGCCTTGTTAGCTAAGTGTTCAGGTATGACTATGGTTTTTGTATATCACCGGCTACCTTCTGCTTTCCTTGTCCTTCCTTCTTCCATGCCACTCGGCGAAGTTAATGGGAAAGCTTTTTAATTTGCAGTAAGAATCAGGGACATCACGAAAGGAAGATAGGAAAAAAACGAATATAAAGGAAATCATGAGAAAAGAAAGGTGTAAACATTATGAAATTACAGTATCATGTAATTTTAGGCTAACGCGCGCAACTGAACTGATCCGTTTGTTGTCTTTTACAAAGTCTGTAATAGTTGTTTCATAAACACGATACAATTGTTCAATTCTTTATTAAACTGTGCTTGTAAAGGAAGGTGCCATAGCCTGGAGTATAATGGGCTGTTTGTAGTTTTAATAAAGGTATTCCGTGTATTATTTCATAGTATTTCATGGGATTACGAACAATAAATAGTATGTTAAATAGTGCTTTTCTGGGAGAAAAGCACAAAACGGTGAAAAATGTTTCAAGAGGAAAATAAAAATTTGTAAAGAACCCTCTATGACTGGAAGCAAGCCTGTTGGCTATTCATAAGTGCAACTCGTTTTTGAAATCATAGAAAACGGGAAACAACTTCAGCTGCAGTTGCATGAGGGGGTCACTCTCTTAGGCCGCCTTTAATAGCAAGTAAGGAAATAATTTATTTAACCAGGGTAGCCCATTCAGCCACGAGGCTGGTATCCATAGGAAGCCTGAGAAATAAAGATGTCTACAATTTAAAAAGAGAATTATACTGACAAAAATTTAGCTATGTCATTGTAAAAAGTGTGTGCCAAAAGATAAGAGAGAAGAGTTATAAGGTAAACCGCGGCAGGATTAGCTCAGTCGGAAGAGCGTTTGACTGCAGAGCGGAAGGGCGCTGGTTTCCATTCCCAGGGTCGGACCAATACTCAGGGTCTTAAAATAACTGAGAAATGAAGGTATTTCCTCTACACTACAAGTGGCTAGACCTTCTCGTGGCTCGGATGACCGCGTAAAAATGGCGGTTCCGTCTCCAGTAAAAATAGTGTCCCCAACTAGTATTTTCCTGCTAAATACCTTGACACTCGAAAGAAGTGCGTTTTTTAATAATTAAGCGCCATATTTTTAAAACTATTTATATTTTCTATTTATATGGGAAAAGCTTTTCCCAGGACAAGGTAATAAAGTCATTCTCCCAGCCTATTCAGCTGAGCGAGCTTTTACGAGAAAAAATTTGACCCCTTTGCCCGAGCCAACAGCGGTTGCGCAGGATCTGATTCTCCTTGGCAGATTTGACCCAGCTTGGTGAGCCAAAGTGTTTATCTGGGGAAAAAGTGTCCCAGACCTTCAATGTTTGCGACCATCGTTATTTTAAGTCATAAGCTATGTACTGCTGAACAATGACGACCAAATCCCGGGGGTGCACTCCTAGGGTCGAAAGCGTTCGTTTCCAACAAAACAATGTTCCCACCATTCCCCGCATGTTCACAGAGTTTCCCTGGGACTATTAGCAAAAGAAGGGATTCCTGGAGGAACACAACAAATTTTCACGGGAAAAAAAATTGAAAACTAGAGACTCCCGTCCGGGTGATGGATGTCTCCTTTTGCCACAGTGTCACAAGTTCTCTCTCCTGCATGTAGTGGGTGGGGACGAGGTAATGTACGGGTCAGTGGTCTATCTTCTGAGCGGTCGCTAAGCACAGCAAGTAACAGACAAGATGGCGGATCGATGGCGGATCGATGGCGAACAAAAGTCAGTTTCGTTTGCGGCCCTTTCCTCGACCTGTGATTCACCGATTACACTGATCTCTTCAGGTGCACAATCATTCTGTTCAGCAGATGTCAGAGGTAATTGATAAAGACGAAACAACTTTTCTTCAATTCTCCTAATATTAACTTAAGCATAGGCGGCCCAGACGTAGTGTGTGTCAATATAAACATGGACACAATGGGATGAGTCGTTGAAATTCCCATGAACTAATAGTCCAAAAGCCAAAATATAACAAAACAAAGCTAAGATGCCTTTAACTGAATGTCTCCTTGTCTTTCCTGGCCAGTTAAAGTGGCATTTTGTTGAGTTTTGCAATGGTAGGTACTATCCTGGGGTATCCAATCGATGGAAATCGATCATCGGAAGACCAATCGATCAATAGATATCAATCGATAAAATTAGTTAATTGATATCGATTGGTATCAGTAAATCGATGATCAATCAATAACCACACAAAAACCGTTATAGATTGCTATCAATTGGCACAGCAACCTTGAACAGACATCACACACACTACCAGTGATGAGCTCCTGACGCTACCTGTCCGATCATCCGCCATTTTTAGGAAGCCCTGGGGACGAAATTGGTAAAACAATTCCGCCCCAGTCTTCAATGCAAAGATTATATCCTGTTGCACGTGTACTCGAATTACCCACTTGCCCATCATTGCCTTTCCGTATCACCCGGGGTATTCAATCGATGGAAATCGATGATCGGAAAACCAATCGATCAATTGATATCAATCGATAACCACACGAATCTTCACCATCTAAGGTCATTGATTATCAATATCAATCAATTAATTGGTATTGATTGTCATTGATTATCAATACCCCACTAAAGAAAGAATAATAATTATTAAATTGTCATCGATTATCGATTTCATCAATTGGATACCCCACTAAAGAAGAATAGTTAAAAGCTGTCTACAAACAAAAACCGGACCATCTCCACACACCTCCATGCGAAGCATTATAAATTTGAGAATAATCAACGAGTCCACTCCAAATTGCTATTGGCTAATCTGCAGGTAACATGTGCTCCGGCTTCTTGCTCACTGGCTCCACAAATCCCATTGCAACTGCACGATAATCGCCCGTTCATCAGCAAATACTTGACCTTTACGCTCCGCCATGACTGCAAATGATCAGAATTGCTACGCGACATGAATATTCAAGCTTAGCGACCACGTCCGCGCAACAATGCAGCACTTGCTATGGGACGGATGGTACTATTGTTTCTAGGTAAATCAATCAGGAAAATAATATTGAAGCCCTTCTAATTTTCAAAAAGACTCAATTTGCCCTAGGATGACGGAACAGATATGAATTTTATAGCGGAGCTGAAAAAAAAAGAGCGGCAGTGGAAAAAGTGAGAACGTGTACCACATTTCCTTCTTAAAATGTGAAAACCAGGAAGTTTCTGGACATTTCACGTTGTAGTCATAATAATAATAATAATAATAATAATAATAATAATTTATTCATTTATAGTGCGCTTTTTAACATGCTAGGTGATCAAAAGGGCATTACAACAATAAATAACCTAAAAACTATTAATACAAATATTAGAAATATACAAATATATTTAACATCTAAGAGATATTAAAAGCTAATTTAAAAAGATAATTTTTAAGATTAGATTTAACAGTAGAAATACATTTGATGCTGCGGAGGCTAACAGGAAGAACGTCCCATAAAGTGGGCGCAGCCACACTGAAGGATCTGTCACCAAATGACTTTTTCATTTTTCCTGATGGATGCTTTAATAAAACACCTTCATTAGAGCGCAGCAAATAGCGCGTATTACTCTTAGTATAAATTAAATCAATGATGTAGCTAGGTGCCATGCCATAGAGGGCTTTGAAAGTAAGTAATAAAATTTTAAAATTAAGTCTATATCTTACTGGTAACCAGTGTAAATTTATCAAAACAGGCATAATATGGTCATACTTTTTACATGACATAAGCAGCCTAGCTGCAGTGTTCTGTACTCTTTGCAACTTAGCTATTTCAAAACATGCAAGTCATGCAAAACAACAGCAAGGAAATGTACAAATAAGTGTGCTGCAATTAGACCTATTGTTTTGTTGTTTTTCACAGTTCTCGTTAAGGGCACCCAACAACTGTTTATGTAAAATATCTGTTCGGAGAAGCAAATTTGCGTAGAATTTTCGTTTACTTGGCTAAGAATTTCTAGACAACCATTTCATTCATGTACAATTTTCGAAGCTCATTTAATAAATTCCCTACGATTTTCTGAAGTTTAATTTTTCACATTTCACTCTCCTGGTTTGGCTATTTTCGTAGATAAAAAGGAAACCTAAAATTTTCAGATTCAAAAAATGTGACGGAAGAAGGAATCAGAAAAATTATCTCCCTCGTAATGGGTTAAATTGCATCTAAAACTTTCAGGAAAATAATACTGAATTCCTCGTAATTTTGAAAGACTCATGTTCCCCCAGAATGGCCAAACAGATACAAATTTTATCGCACCACTTTGAATGCATTTCTATAGAGCTAAAAGTGCTTTATAAATAGCTAAAAAAGTGTTTTCAATGTATTTGAGGAAACCGTCGTTTGGTGCCCCATCTCATTGCCTTCCCCACTTAGCATTGCACAATTTTATTTTTAGTATTGAGCAAACTATAAATATTATCGAGAACTTCACTTTTAGCCCTCCTGACTAAATCTATGTATTAGCGCCGCTTAGAATGCATTTTTAGAGATCTTGAGTACTCTGGATAGCCTTAAAAGTATTTTCAATGCATTTAGGGGGAAATCATCAATGGGTGCCCCTGAGTTTTGAAAATAAAAATAATAAAAAGATATCGCTCACATAGATTTTTCGTTACCATATCTTCAGCTGCATACCAGAGGCCAGATTTTGCCTTTTTCTCAGGCAGAAAATTCTCGTCCTCCCTTGCCACTTTGGACAACATATTGTGGAGTAAGATATAGTTCTGGAAAGAACTGTTTATTTAATTAATCCAAGCCAATCGGTCCAGTAGAGTCAAGAGCCTGGGCAAGCGGCTGGTCAAACAATGTGACAGCGAACATTAGAAGAATTCGAACTTGAAAAACGGGGCCGCCCTGTTGAAAACTGTTTACGGCCAGTTGCGCAATTGCCTTTTGTTTTCTGGTCAAAACTAACGAAGCAGTCTCTCCCTCAGTGTTGATTGACCTAGAAGCAATAGTACCATCCCTCCCATAGCAAGTGCTGCATTGAATATTCACATCACGTAGTAATCCTGCCTGTTTGCAGTCATGGTGGAGCATAAAGGTCAAGTGTTTGTTGATGAGCAAGCGATTATCATGCAGTTGCAATGGGTTTTGTGGAGCCAGCGAGCAAGATTCGTTGATTATTCTCAAATTTATAGCACTTCGGTGGAGGTGCATGGAGATGGGTTTTTTTTTGTAGCCAGCCTTTAATTCTTCTTTGGTGAATAGTATCTACGATTGCAGAACTCGACAAATGCCACTTTAACCGGCCAGCAAAAGACAAGGAGACGTTCAGTTAAAGGTGTCTTAGCTTTGTTTTGTTATATTTTGACTTTTGGACTATTTTAGTACATGGCAGTTTCGACAACTCACCTCATTTTGTCCATGTTATTGACACACACTACATCTGGGCTACCTGTGACTCAAGCAGCTACTGCTTGTGCAAACTCGTCATGATCAATATAGTTTAATGTTACTAAAGATTAGTATAAAAAGCTTTTGAGTGGTTCCCCCTTCAAATCTGACAACTCCATTAAATGGTTAATTTTTTTAACCTCTTGGATATAATCTCCATTGAAAGAACCCTTAAACTTAAGCTAATTCAGGATACATGATTCTCCTTGGTAATCAAAGCTTAGTTAGAGTATCAACTTTTAAGAACAAACTGAAAAACACCTTCTCACGTAACTTGTTCTTTTCCCTTCATCCCCCTCCCTTTTTCTTTTTCTATGCCTTCGTCTCTTGTCTTTTTTTTCTTTTAATTTTGCCTTTAGTACCTTACGTACCTTTTGTTACTCTTTCGTAAATGGTTCTTTTTTTTGTGCTATTTGGAATATACACTGTAGTAGAGAAACCCTACTTTACTTACATAAACCTCATGGTTTCTTTTGGCTTTCTTGCCATTTTCTCATATTTCCTTGTACTTAATTATTTGCAACACCACAAGGTGGTGAGATAGTAAATAAAAATTAAAATTAAAAGATATCCTTAATGAAAAAATTTTAATTTCAGGGCTCTAAAGTGATTTTTTAAAAGACAACAATGTACAATATCTGACAGTGAGAAATTATCAAGAGTAAGCATTCCAATGCCACCAAAGGTTATGAAATGCAACTATTGTGAAAAGTACTTTAGCCAGTCATGGAGTTGCAAGCGCCATGAACTCACTCACACAGGAGAAAAACCTTATCAGTGCAAGTATTGTAATAAGTGCTTTACACAGTCATCAACTTGCAAGTGGCATGAAATTACCCACACAGGAGTGAAACCTTATCAGTGCAAGTATTGTGATAAGTGCTATAGACATTCAACCAATTGCAAGGTGCATGAACGTACCCACACAGGGGTGACACCTTATCAGTGCAAGTATTGTGATAAGTGCTTTAGGCGGTCGTCAACTTGCAAGCAGCATGAATTTATCCACACAGGAGTGAAACCTTATCGGTGCAAATACTGTGAAAAAAGCTTCCGTGCTTCGTCAACTTGCAAGGAACATGAACGTACCCACACAGGAGTGAAACCTTATCAGTGCAAGTATTGTGAAAAGTGCTTCAGTTATTTATCACATTGCAAGGAGCATGAACGTACCCACACAGGAGAGAAACCTTATCTCTGCAAGTATTGTGACAAGTGCTTCACACAGTCATCCAATTGCAAGGTGCATGAACGTACCCACACAGGAGTGAAACCTTATCACTGCAAGTCTTGTGATAAGTGCTTCACACAGTCATCACAGTGCAAGCAACATGAACTTACACATCTGACATGCAGGGATGAAACTGTATCGGTGCAAGCATTGTGATCACTGCTTTACACAGTCATCACATTGCAAGTAGCATCACTTTACCCACCCACTTATAAAATGTAAAACCTTATCATTGCAAGTATTGTGAAAAACGTTTTAGCCAGTCATTCATTGTCAGGCAACATGAATGTACCTACACAGGAGGAGACCTTGTCATGGTTTTGGAAGCCATCTTGACAAGTACATTGTAGGAAAGCACATGAAAAATTACAGTGTTTGCATGAGAATCCAATGCCGAATAATTTCTGTAAAGTAGCTGTTCTGAAAAAAATATGAATTGTAAACTAAACTACACAGCAAAGGATTCTACTAACAAATTTTTGGGGCCATACCTTTTGCTTAAAGGGACAGGTTCACAGTTCAGTGCATGCTCATTTATCAAAATGCTGTTTTTCTGCCAGGGCATGCTGTATCGTCTTTGCAAGCAATATGATCATGACATAAGGTTGTCAAAGAACCAATCTGCACACTCCCCTGGCAGTCACTTGATCAACTTATGTGCAAATGGCTGTAAATTAATCAACCATGGAATAAAATCTTTGGGTCAACAATAAATTCAACGTTGGTAGTGTTGGCACACTCCACTAATTTTTCCGGCGCTTTCCGGCGTCAGGTTTTTTTGAAATACACTTCTACTTTTAAATACACTCTGAGATCGCTGAGATACATGTGAGTTTGATTATTAACCGATAGAATTAATAATAAATTGGAAAAAAGTAATTTAATTAATGAGCATGCGCTTAACCGTGAAATGTCCCTTTAAATTTCTCCAGATGCTTCCTTTAGATTTCAACATATTTGTTTGCAATTTTTCTGGGAAATTTTAGTTGGTTGGAAAAAATTTTTTACAGACAAATATGTAGCTGCATGCAACGCCCTCCTATTTTTTCTGTAGAATCCTTAGGAGTGAAGCTTTAGTTTACAATTCATATTTTATTTAGAACGGCCATTTTACGGAAATTATTTGACATTAGATTCTCATACAAACACTGTAATTTCTCACGCAGTTGCCTACCCCTCAAGATGGCTTCCAAAACCCTGCCAAAGTCTATAAAGCCTTATGAGTGCAAGAATTGTGGTAAGAGCTTCAGCCAATCATCAAATTGCAAACAACATGAACTTACACATGCAGGTGTGAAAAGTGATAAGTGCCTTACATGGTCATCGAATTACAAGAAACATGAACTTGAAGTACCTTTGAATTTGCAGCAGGAAATCAACTAGTATTAGACCCTTCCAATGATTTTTCAACTGTTAACATGTTAGGGAAAATTCGTCAACTCCGCTAGAAAAAGCATCTTTGACTTAGTAAAATTGCCAAGTTTGAGAGTGATTTGTTGAAAACTGACGGAGATGTACAAATGTAGCTCCCCAAGTCGCAAAATTTTACAGACGTTTGTATGGTGTGAGGCACGAACTTATAGCTGTAGATGGTTCCTTTTTGGAAATGATTCCAGTGTGATTACAGCCCTGGGTTAAAAATGGAACCCATTTTTCTTGTTCTTTCTGTACCTGACTCATATTTGTTATGATGTAGCGTGTTGTACCAGTTTCTACTTCTAGCACGTGGCTTACAAATTACTTGTAATCTCTAGTATTAGTGAGCTTACGCAACAGGACGGGAGAGGAAAGAAGACTGCAAACCTTGTGTGACAAGCGTGACAATAATTTTGTTTGAAACAACTTTTCACCAAACTTCACTTTCCTTTAATCAGATCCCATTGTAAACTAGTAAAGAACCAGAAAACATTAGACAGTGTTAAGTGAAGATCACAACAAAACACGCATGTGATAGCCCTGTCATGTTTGTCACTTAGTGTTTTGCCTTCCTCTTCATCCCGCCGTTCCATTGCGTAAACTCACGACAGAAGTGCAGTCAAGGGGAGCGCGAGTGGTGACGGGAAGGAGGATAGAGGGGAAACTCCCTTTTATTTTTCTCATTCTCATCACCCCTTGCGTTCCCTTCGGTCACGCTTCTTGGGGAAGTGTCAAGGATGGAGCAGAAATAAGGAGATTTGATTTATCTTGGTTCAGGTTTAGGCCTCTGACGCACTGCTCAACCCCGGGGGGAGGGGGTACTCAATAAAGTTTTACACGTGGAGGTTCTATCGCGGGGTCCAACCCCTTACCCTTTCGCATACCTTTTATTGACAAATTGTACCCCTTTCAAATACATAATTTACATCTTGTTTAGATCTTGGCATACCTTATGAATGCTGTAACTGCACTGTGTTGGAAATATGAGTAATCACAAATAAACCAGAGCTTTTTCTCGACATTTTCACAGTCAAAATGCATTTGTTAGGCCCTTGGGCCTTTTTACAGACCAAAAGACAGCTTTCCTTACCTTTTCATATACTTCGACTGGTGAAATATCCCTACCCTTTGAAAGTAATCTTAGTAACCTCATCTGGTGTGAGAGCCCTCGTGCAGTTTGAGGTCGTTCCTAACCTTACATGAAATAGAATATAAGCATGATAAACCAATAGGAACTAAAACTATTTGCAATCTTTTAAGGTATAAATACATATTATTTCGGATCAAAAAATCGGACTAGAATTTCCCAAACAATCGGCCCACCCTCGACCCGGAAACATGGTTATACTAGCGATTGGTAGGAAGTTTTTGCGTTTTATCCTGACCTCAAAGCGAGTACAAATTGGCAACCTCGTGTTGAAAGGTATTGCCGGCTTTTGCTTTTCCTATGGTATTTACTTGATATGATAGGGTGGCTTTTATTTCCCTTTAGCGAATGTCGGAGAGGTTGGCTGAAAAACGAAATTTGCGGTGTGCGGAAAAAACCGATCGCGGAGTGTGGACTGTGGAAAATTTTTAACTTTAAATTTATATTCTGACACAAAAATACATGCTATCTATTTGTGTCACTCCGCTCTTGATTCACACCCTTTCTTTCCAGACAACCTGTTAGGAAAGTGGCTAAGTTGTGAGAAGAGTGACTCCAGAAAACTTCATTCAGTGAAATAAATGAGCAAATGCAGATTGAAAAGGATGTTTGGGAAGCCGTGATAGAAGGTCTGGATAGGGATTAAATTAACTCTCAACAATTCGCTTTCCCAGGATTTATCCATTCACCATAAATGCTACTCTCATTCAGACCCGGCCTCCTAGCACTTTGCCCATTACTGATACCTATTCTCTTTTTTACTTGACCATTACCCTTGATTGACTTGACAGTCTATCCTTTCACAACCGTCCCCGCCAGATTGAATGTTGCCGTCTCGCTAGGCGGTTGTAAGTTTTGAATCCTGTGGCATGAGCATTCAGTTGAAACTTCTTTGGCAGTACTTTCACATAATATTTTTTTTCTCAGCATTTTTCGAAACAAATAAAATTAAGAAATTTCGAGGAGTTTTGACTTTGGCCATCTTTGGCAGCGATCATGAAAGGGTTAGGTATATTTGTATTTGGCAGCGTTCTTTTCTCGTCTGTCCAGTTCTCAGATAAAAGACTGCTTTCCTTCCGATACGATGAGAATCTAACAGAAAAGGTGGGCAGATTAAGGACAGACTTGCCTCGATTAACGCTGCATTTTGCTGGTCACTGTCATAAGTATTTAGTTTTCTGTAAATAAATACATTGCTTTTGTTTGAGTATATCTGAAATAAGGTAGTAACCCATCAGACAAATTGAGAAAAAAAGGACGCTTCCATGTATCTGTCACGCAAAGGAGAGCTGGATGAGATCATGGCTTGTGAGATTTGCTCGAGACACTTAACTTCACCCGTTTTTTCTATCCCTTGTCCACCTGGGTGGGCTGTATCAGTCACAAAAAAACTAAACCAAATGCAATCTTGTTTGATAAATTCATATTCGTGATTCGTTAGGAGATAAACAAAAACCAAAAAGAAAACCGCCTTAATTCCACGTGGTCTAAGCTATCAGTGACCCGAACCATCCTTCCTTAGGCCAGTAAAGCAATATACAACAATTCCGTGAATTGATATTTTAGTGCCGCTTTAAATTGTTCAGACTAACATTGAACTTGGTTAATCTAGTTTTTTTCATCCGCGTAGCCTGTGTACAACCGCTCATGACCCTAATAAAGACCAGACCTAAGTTTCAAAACGAGCCAAAGCGCGAAGCCATCGATACTTATTTTCACAAGGGAAGTTTAGTACTTAGCTTAGTTGTGAAAGCGAGAGTTTTTGTAACTCAGAAATGGCATGTTGGGGAGAGAGACCGAGGGGAGGGGGTGGCTGTACACGAGATGCGTTACACGGGATACGTCTGCTGTACAAAATTAGCAAAAGATTAATACTGGATTATAGTTAATCGGCTTGCAAAGAAGGAAACTATTTAACCTAATCGCCCTCATTACTCTTGAATTTTCTCGACCACAAGAATGTAAGAAATAATTTTCAAGTATAACAGATGAATAAGAGGTCTAAAGATTTTTGTTTTCAAAAAAATGATTGGACGGCGAAAAATAATGGTCTAATTTTTCCAAGCTAAAAAGATTAGAGGCGTTATTTTCAAAACATCCTATCTGAAAATAAAACCTAACAGAAAATGTACAAAAATGAATGTAAGGGGAAGGAACTTTGCTGGGTGTTTACGAGTTTCAGTTTATCCGCGGCGCAGTGCACAGGCAATTGGAAAGAACATACCGCTCCTTGAGATCGCAATGGAGCCTCTTCACTCACGTAACCAACAGCTATTTCAATTTATTGGAACAAAAGAAAGTTTTTACATAAGAAAAAGGTTCAGCGTCCACATGATAAGTTTGGGACACCAACATGGCCTCCGTTTCATTGTTTGGTACTCCAATATGGCGGATGTGGCGTTATGTGAAACATAACTTCAACGATTGCCAAATACAACGGCTTAATGGAAAAGTGCCCTCTTTAAAGCTCAGTTTTGGAAGCTAGGACCAACTTAATAAAATAGAAGGACAGGATCCTAATAGAGGATCTAATCAGCTATGATTAAAATAGCTGAACAACGGAAAGAAGCAAGGCTGATTTTACAGTAGGAATAATATATACTTAATTTTTGTGTTACCAATATTTCGAAAGGCAAGGCCTTTCTTCTTCAGGGTCTGAACTATGAAAGGCCGTGTCTTTCGAAATATTGGTAACACAAAAAATATATATATATATTTCCGACTGTAAAATCGGCCTTGCTTCTTTCCGTTGTTCAGATGCTCTTTAATTCAAATTCCAGGGGCCGTTTCAATGTAAAGCTCTATCACCCTAATTTTATTGGCTCAAATATTGGCCTCAACAAAATCAGTCCCTTTGCCATAAGTGCCAGCCTTGTTTTCAACGGCAGGTTTTGTTGTACTAGAGCCAGCTACACCACGCGAACAGCTTAAGTGGTAAGTGATAAACTAAAAATGTAAACACTCGACAGCATAATTCCTTGAGGTAAACAACTTTATAATAAAGGTCTTACAAAAGGTACAATTTAACGTTCATTCCTTCCGTTTTGAACGTTGAAAGAGTTTTGCATCTATCTGTGAGCGGGTCTTCTCTCTCTGCTCTACGACTCAAAGTACAAAGAACAAAAGTGGCCAGGTTGATTGTTGTGGCGGTTACCCTCTTGGCAATACTCCACGCACCTCCTGAGAGGCGTCGGTCATGACGCTTCTCTAATAATCCTCCCTTTCCATTTCTTGAGGAAAAACATACTTTTTCAGTTCACTAAAGTAGTGAAATCTCCACATAAGTCAGCAATTATCCTCGTCCAGAAAGACTGGCGTATAAGTACTGCATTTATGGTCAGCTGTCCAAACCTTACACTTTTCTCTGAATAAAACTGAAACGTGCTTCAAGTAATAAGCCCCCGGCGAGAGGATTAATGGTTTCTTTTTTTCGGTCTTTTTTTCGTCTTATCGAATTCTTAACAGCCCCATCTGCGTCTCAGTGGTTGAGGATCTGAGTACTATTAGACGCCATCTACAAAATATAAAAAGGGTTCACTCTGAGTTTGATTATAGCAATAACGTTTTGAAAAATAGATTTCTCGAAAGAAGGATCTCTGAAAACCACAATCCTTCTAGATCCTATCAAGAGAGGACCCATACAAAGACACATAAACAGGAAATTTAAAAAATGTACTCCTTTCATGAAGGGGATTAAAAAATGTTAGGATTTACTGTGGGTTCTGTGTGGAGGAAGTCATTTAATTCGAAGCAAGCCCTTTTTCATTTGATGCGGCTCCAAAAAAGGCAAATATTGAAGCAAATATTTATTCATCATTATTAGAATGACGTTGAAATAACAATGCAAAAATAACAAAAATTCGTCCTTTTTTCAAATTCCTTACAATCATCATACGTAGTAATCTCCGAATAGAATATTTGAGATATTTCATTTATTTTCCTGTGTTTTGGGTTTTTCGTTTGCTTTTTGTTTATTATCATTGTTATTATTATTATTGATTATTATCATTATCATCATCATCATCATCATTATTATATTAATATTACCAGGACTGTTTGAGCAACCGACAAGGCCAATGGCTAGCATACTTTTACCCATTCATTAAACGATACTGGCAATAAGAAACCATAATATGGAAGTGGCTTGAAACAATTTCTACGTTTGTATCTATGCATTTCTACACTAATGTTGGTCTTCTCAATTCAATGCAAAAATATAATTCAATCTTCCAGAAAACAGAACATTCGCAACAATAATCCAATTAAAATCGGTAATTGGTTCAAACGCCCAATCGTTATAAGAAACGGAATAAATCAGAAAGGGATAGAGACAATGAAAAATGAAAATAGAGATACTCAAGACTGAAGTACCGATATTTTTGTCCTTGAGTACTATTTTTGGTTTTTCATCGTCCTCTCCTGTGGAGAAAACCACGCAAATGGTATAGAGAGCTAAGCCCCCTTTTCCGCCGTTCTTGTAAAACGCGCCGAAAGAGCTCTTGCTTGCGGTTATTTCATTTTGTTTTGTGTTTGTTTGACCTTTAAATCGGGTGCTTGAGAATCATCAGTTGCTGGACTTTTAAACTAGTTATTGATCAGTTTTTCTTAAGCATGTGATATCCTGAGCAAAGCGCAAAACGCGCTAAGGTCCAGTTCAAACGTCGAACTTTCCATGTCCCGAACTTATGACCCATGATAAAAGTTCGACGGTTGATCCACACGTCGAATTAAATACTATGCTTGCCAGTGAAAATAAAATATATTTGTAATTTATGCAATCGATTCGACACATGAAAAGTTCGACTGACGTTTGAAACGTTCCACTGTCCCAAGTTCTTATGTGGGCCTCTCGAACTTAATTCATGGTTCGACCCAAATCAGATACGGTTACGTTGGACTTATTGATTCAAACGTCAAACTTTTCAAGTATTCAGTTATTTGAAGGAATTTGTTGAGGTTTCTCAAAGAGTTCGACTTTGGAACTGGGCCTCCATATCAAAACTACAAGTGCATTTCGACCCTCTTACCATGATGTTTTGTTCGTTATTGATCGTGTCCCAGCAAATCTTCTCTAAGTTACCTCGTCTTCGCTCTCAGTATACTCTTAGCAAGTATTTTCAGTCTGTTCATCATTCACAACCGATAGTTCAATCCATATAACTGACGTTAGCAGCCTTTACATTTTCATCTTAAATCAGCATGAAACAACTTCTTTGTTCTTCATAGAGGTCAAACGTGGACACAAAAATTACTGTTGGCTTTTTGGCCTATTACATGGACGTTAACAGGGAACATCAAGCAAGAGCGGCTTCGGAGAAATAGCCCGAATTGGTCCTATTATATGCCCCTTTTTTGTCACCTCTAGTACAGTCAGGACATCTTGAATTTTGTTTGCGCCTTCAAAAGTCACGACAACATGTGCACCTGCTATAAGAAACCTCACGCTTCAATGACGGATCGAGGGAAGTCAGGAGATCCATACACTCCCCCTCCCGCCTCAACCACATCCATCACACAGGTTTTTGCTCAGGGATGGTAGCTCCAGTGAAATAATTGCCCAGGAAGCGAAGCCAGAGTCACATCCCAACGACTTTTATCATAGTGTTACTTCGAAATAGTTCCTTTCAATCATAATACCCTATTTACTCATCGACTTTGATCTAATTGACCAACTCCTGATCAAAATCACTAAGGCTCTTTACTAAATCTCAATAAACGCGTGTCAATAAACTGCGGAATGTCAATAAACTGGCATGGGTCTATTAAAATAGGCACGGTTTCCCACATTCCGCACCATCGAGCAAACGCAAAATAACGATGTCAACGCTCGAGTTGGCAGTCAGCTGACAATTTCTTACAAATCACTTTGTTAACCAAACCCTAGAGTTGGCGCTTTGCTTTGGAAATAGAAATCCCCATATTCCCGACCACCTGAGGGCTTGAAACAGGCAAAGCACCGGCCTTGTGAAATCAAAGGCTCGTGTGTGCAGTGGTATTGGCGACCTAGTTTCACAAGCTTTCACAGAACACGGTAGCCGGCTCGGCCGCCGGAATTCTAGTCTTGCTACTATACCTAACGAAAGAGATTTTGGCCCATCACCTGCAAGATGATGCCCCTAGCCATTAAACCTGCAGAACCGAATAGTTCAAACCTGGGTTAAGATAACGTAGAGCTAGCGCGAAATATGAATTAAGTTATTAAACTATCATTTTAATTCTCTTGGTCTATAATATGATGGTTGGACGCTTTAAAAACAATAGAGAATGGTTCTGAACAAGGGAAAGTCGAGAAATGCCTGAAACCCGGATTAAAATTTAACCCTGGGTTAGCGCTTATCAGCCTTCAAACAACTGGACCCTGGGGGAAAAAGCAGGGCAAAATTTCTGGTAAAGAAAACAAGAGGTTGGTATGCCTCTAGCCCGAACTTCGACAAGATCATCATCAATCTGTCGGTCACCAGGTCACATAGCATAGCGGTGAGAGACGGTCGAAATTATTCAGATTATTCAAATTATAATAATAAATATTGTTATAATTATTCAAATTATTCAGCTGTTCAACTGTTGGCCAGTTGAACAGCTTCAACAGAGTTCATAAGTTCAGCCTTTCCTTTTCCCGCCCCCAATCAAAATTTTCTGTATCTGCCTCTATATTAACTCGTCCGCTATTACAAAACTGTATATATTGTAAATAATCCTAAGCATTAATAGCATCACTTAAGCATGTGTAAGCCTTAGCTGAAAATTGGATTTCCCTTCTAGGTCATTATGGTGATTTTAATCCGAATTCCTTATTATATTATTCGGTAACGTTCTGTTTGTTATCTCGTTTAGCCTCCGGTCCAAATTCATGCATAGCAAAGTTTGAAAACAAACACGATAAAACCGGGATATAGTGAGGTTTTTCAACAATTTTGCATAAACCCTAGTAATTGTCATGGATATGATTTAATGGAAAAAGGAACTCACATTTGTAAGCTCCGTAACTACATATATTTCTTGATAATTTTTTTTGAAAGATATTAAACACAAAGAAATTTAAAGCATTCAAGTTTTTTAACTTCCAAGTTAATCTGTTATTGATAAGCTGTATAACCTAAAAATGTTGAGCTTTAGGGTCTTTGTAGTGTTTAATAAAAGTTCATATCTTTATTGGAAGCTACAGATTCTTGATGTATGTATGCTGTCTATTTTTCCCGCCCCGACCAAACGCTTTCTTTTATTAGAACTCTCAAATGCATGTCAGAAAAAAAAAATTATTCTTAGAAATGCCATTTTTGAGACTTCGTTTCTCAAAATAGCTGAATGCTTAAACTTCCATTTATTTACGTGCTCGATTCAGACGGTACTGGCAACGCTAGGCATTTCCGAGGGGTGCCAACCTTGCCGACCTTCCATTGATCATACTGATGCTCTTTAAAAGACCAAAAACGTGCTGGGAAGATGTCCTCCTCTAGGGCTAAAGAAATTCACACATCGATTAAAAAAAAACATAATTTTATTAACATTGTTATTTGAATTTTTGGAACTAGTGGAAATGGTACTTTTATCAAGAACGGATGGAATGTGCCCTTTAGTTGAACAGGTAAATAGTTTAGTATTTGTAGCAAGGTTATTTCATTTACTGCAAAGTTTTCTTGTAAATCACAACTCAATTGCATTATCCTTGGTTAGTCAACTTGTAGTAATTGCCTCGTTCCCTTATTTCTTCTATTAATTACAGGTATTTTTATATATTTTGGGAGACACCCTCACAAAAGAACTGAATTCAGTAATATGCCACACCCTTTACCTCAAATGAAACGTAAAACGATTCTTTGTTAAACAAGCGGCGTAGATGTTGGCTATTCATAGTTCTAGATTTTTCTATTCAAATCGTCAGAGATTAATATGCCGGAATCGTACAATTTCCTTTGATTTGAGTTCTCAGAAGTTTTAGAAGTCTTTTAAAGGGAATTATTACGAATAGCACTGTCTTAGCCCCTTTCAAAACAATCACAGTCGAGACAGCGACACCAAGGTTTAATGATAAGAGTAAAACGTTCTTCACGGTTTTGAACAATTCACAGTTCGAACAGACACCGTTTTTCTAGTAGCAAGAGAAGGTTTAAGGCATATCTACCCTTTTTTGATACATAATATATGTACAGAAAACCTTGAACTTTGAATAAATTTGACCTCAAATGTGATCTGTACAACCGACGAGTCGCGCGTGCCGGCCATTAAACTGTACATCGATTTAATCTTTTTGTTCTTATTGCCATGCCGTCAACTATTTGTGTTTTTTTCCTTGATCGGGATTACCAACACAAATTCCGACTTTGGCGCCAAAGTCCCGATGATGGCAATTGCGTGCAGTATGCTTGAGAAGACTAATATTTACTTCTTGTTGATTTACACAGGAATATCCAGTTTCTAGCACGGGCGAAAGACAAAAGGGAAAAGATCATATAGCACAAAAAAAGAAAGAGTAGACGGGAAAAAATGATGTTTATTTGCCCGTGTTTAGTATGCGACACGTGGCGCCTATTTTCAGCGGAAGGATTATAATCCTCTTAAATATAATGAAAACACAATTAACTGCAATATCGCTATTTAAGCTTATTTCGTTCTAGTAGCGGGCAGTCGTCTTGACGTGAAAATGATGATCAAGCTCATGTCACTTTCAAGAGATGAATAAGCTTTTCATTAATCAAGAGTAAAAATAAAGACTTTTTAATATCTAGTTGACTACGATTAGATATGTAGCCACCCCTTAATGTCTTACTGACTTTAAAACTTTGTTCCCTTGGTTTAAATTGAAACAAGTTTCAAAGCAACTGTGATCGTTAGAAATCGGTTCTTCGAGAAAATGCCTGTTTTAAGAGAAGATCTAAAGAAGTAAAAGTTCCAACTTTTACAATAAAGGATGTCAGGAATTGTAATTGAGAATGGATCAAGTCTCGATTATTTTTTTATTCTATACTTTTACCCATAGTCTGTCTTGTCGTGCAACTTCCTGTAACACAATTCCTAGATTGGCGCTGTTATTCTAACTTTGGGTTTCGCGGTGATGGAAAATCGTTCACTGATCTTTTAACCTGAACACCATTCAAGGTGAATCTATTGCGCCGTGATTTCCTGCAATTTATTAGTGGTTTGTGGGTAGAATGTGATTTGCGATGTCATTATATTTTGGATGCGCAGAATTGGATCATTAACCCAATTCATGGCACTCATCTCGAGCACGCTACTTACGTGTTGGGAAAAATTCAAGAGGAGCACTTTGTATGCTTTGCGGCTTTGTCTGAAATTCAGACCGGTAGACCAATATACACAATAACATTAAACTTGGGCGGATTTATTAACGAAACCAATTGGAATCTTCACTCTGATTGGTCTTTACTACTCTCGTTTTTTTCGGCGAAAGTGTTGACAGACAGAAACCCGTGTAATAACTACTGTTTATAAGACAAGCGCTTTTGAGAAGCTCAGCTGGGCAAACATCGCATCTTATCCCATCGTGATGAAGTCCATAGAATCGATTGTCGTCTTACAAGTGCTGTTAGGTATTCTCACCATTGGGCAACAGATGGAAAAGGGAGACGGTAAAAAGATCATCATTATTATGACAGGAGGTCGTGTAGAAGAACCGAAACCACCTCCTCCAAAACAAGTTGAAAAACGCGTATCCAGCGTTAGGCATCGAAAGCACAAGAAAGACAGATGGCTTCAACAATGGGAAAAGAGGATGATGTTAAGTAAGAAATTAAGAAACAATTTAAGTATTATACTTAGCAGTCTATGGCAAGCCTTGCCGAATTCACTACTTTTTCTTTGTTCTCTTGGTGAGACGCTGGAAACATAGTAAAGAGCAGATTCTTAATGAAGATCTGTCGGCATGGCATTGATATTATGCGTTAATTTTTCCTTGGTGAACCTCTGTTTGTTTGTTATAAGAGGGTGTTGAAGGCAGATAATTTAAATGTCATAAATGAAAGCGATGTTGCCATCAAAGCCGACGGACCGTGGTAACATTAACAGAACAGAACGGCACGATTTGCACACATTTTACATTCATTAGTGAACAATATCCTACATGTGAATAGCTCTAGGATGATTCCAAAACGGCTCTCACAAATTTAACTGATTCACTTCTGTGAATTCGAACTTCCAAGTGATTTTATAACAAGACTACACAATTTACTGCACAGATTCTGAAATCACAGAGGTGATTACATTTTATTCAGCCAGTGAGACGGGATACTGTGAGAGAACGTACTGAACTTGTTTGCTGATAAATAAGTTTGTTGATATTTAAACAATAAAAAACGTTAAGTGAGAACTAATCAAGCTCTTAAATTGGCCCTATAATAAACAAATGAACAGATAACAACTGTTAGCCACGTTATTAGAAACGCTAACACTCAAAGTTGTTTTTTGGTTTTTAACAGCGAGACAAAATGATGGCTGAAATTTCCTCAAACCAGACGAACAGAGTCCTTGCAACTCTCCAAGACTAAAGTTACAGCATGTAAGGAGTCGGTGGCTTTGATGTCATTTTTTCTTTACCGAAATAGATACCAACATGGGAAAAAACGACTGTCGTGCATTGCGTATGAACTTGCCGGAAGATGAATTTCAATACAGAAGTGTAAATTAATTTATAAAAGTACTGACTGTCGTCAAAGCTAAGCTATTTTACTGTGCTTTGCGAAAATGTGTTACAGTTTTTAGCTTGTTGGTTGGCTGGAGCCCTCTGATCGACTCTCTAGATCTTAAGCGATTCTGTGATTATGTTGTTGCTGGACCATTGGGGTGAAAGAATTGCTCGTATGTGGTTTTTATAATGTGGCGCTCTTTTGCGATCGAATAACATTCCAGCGATTATCACCGTCTCCAGCCAATTTCAGACGGGAGAGATAGAGACAGAGGGAGAAGGTTGCAGTCAATTCATTTGTGCTTTTGGCAAGTAAGATGTAAAATAGCATGAAAAGGTATAACAGTTTTACTGTCTAAAACAAATATCTTTAAAGAATGTAAAGAATAGCTATTATAAAATAATTAGCGGCAACAAGATCAAAATGTCAAAGCTCGTATTTAGCATAGTCGAGGCTATTAAAGTCTAATTAAGTTACTCACGAGATTTGCTGGTTTTTTTCTTTGCCTCTTTTTCTGTATTTGGATACATGAAAAACGGCAAAAAACGATATTCCAGCCTTCCTTGAACTCGACTTTTCAGTCTCTCGAATAACTTTCTAACGCGACTACTAATTAAACCTTGTGAATTGACATGGATAAAGACTAAGCCATATATGTCGACTAAAAGTGATCTTTTTAAAAGTCGAATTAACCTCTCTTATAATAAAACTACTTGGCTGCACCGTTTTTCCTGCTTAACAGGAGGCAACGCTTAAACTCCTTAAAATCTCCTTTTTTATATGACCACACCACCTTTTTTCAAGTGGTTAAAATGGGCGTCAAAGCTTGTTATTATGTACAAGTTGGGTGTTCCAATAACATACCCGTAATCGGGCCAAAAAACGCCGCTAGCCGGAGAAAGAAAACTGTAGCAAGTATTTTAAGACCTACTGCTCATACAGGGAAAAGCGCAACGAGCTAATTTCAGAATAGGCACAAATTATATAAGGTTGGTGCAATCGATGACAAGATATTTCAAATATGACCTAATCACTTGAACTCCAGTCAATAAATTGATCTTGCCAATAAACCGAAAAATTGAGGACTCTTTTTTTAGTTCACGACGTCTTAGGATTCGGGCGCACCATCTGAATGCTTTGGCGCTTTGCCTATTAACTGTGGAAAATGTCAAGGTTACTTCGATAGCAGAGCGATTTTAAGGGGACATCAGTTTAAAAAAAAGCAGAACAGTAATAATAGTGGCTTGTTCATGGCAGTGAGACATGATGAGAAGATCACAGAAAAGGATTTAACCAGGACACTCGCTTGTGTCTCTGGCCGGTGATGCTTGAAGAGCACAAATTCTTTGGCACCACGCTATCTGCTAGAGTTCTAGCTGGTGTTTTTTTTTTTCCACCGATGCCACCTATGTCTGCCTACGATTTGAGCCTGGCTTCGTATTGATAAACGGAGCCCTACGACACGTGTTGGCCGGTGGTATATTCAGATTATCCGTGGAGCCCTGGAATGTCTATGGAGCATCTCGTTCGCCGAATGAGACTTCTTTGGCATTTGAGATGTCACCCGCTTCACTCTTGCTATTCGTTTCCAGTATTCGTTTTGAACTCGATGCTTGACGAAAGAGAGTGGCTTTACGTTAAATCTTTCCACTTGAGGCAAAGATGCCAAATTATACCAAGGATGTCAACACGGTGCTGCGTTGGTGAAGCTTCGTGGAAACGCAGAAGTCCAATTTCCCTGGTCTCTGCATCGTAACAGAGTTGTACGCTATAATTGTACAGTCGACTCCCGATGACTCAAACCTTCAAGGGAAAGCGAAAAAAGTTCGAGTTATCGGGAGTTTGAAGTAAATAACCAGAAGTAAGGAAATAAGCAAATGGATGGGGAAGGAATGCAATTAAGCAACAAAGTACTATACAGGGATGGACTCTGAATTTGAATTGGAGTGACAAAAAAGTAAAGACAAAGTTTTGAAATAAATTCAATGTTTCGGACTTCAGTACACGCTTTTTTTCCTGACTTGTCACGCGCTTATAACATGGTTCTAGTTATCGAGGATAAAATTGTATACGGAAATAATCGCGAAGGGAAAAAAAATTACCTCGAGTTAGCGGGAGGTTCGAGCCGTATCGAGGGTTCAAGTTGCTGGGGGTAAAATTACAGTAAATGTAAGAAGGAAATCCAGGGGAAATCGACTTTGGTTCGAGTTAGCGAGGGTTCCAGTTATCGGGAGTCAACTGCTCGCAGACAGGGCGTTTTTGCGTGAGACTTTTTCTGAATATGTGGTTGTCGACACTAAGGTTAACGAGGTTTTCAAATCGGTGGCTATGGCAGCATTTGACTTTTTACCATTCAATACAGACTGTAATCGATCGACAGAGTTAAAGGCGGTCATAATAACGCTGTGGATGATTTGAAGTTCAGGGGCACCCAACGAGAATATAGTTTCAAAACCACTTAAACGTAGCATTGCCGAACGTATTTTAGTATTTAAACGGTAGATATAGGCATATTTTTCATATTTTTATCCCCTAAAAATTTTTCTTCTGTTCGGATTTCCTAGCTGAAAGATTAAGTCTAGTGATCCGAAAATTATGGGGATCAAAACTTACCTTTTCGAAACTCAGCCAGATAAAAGGCTCCCGAAAATTCTAGGTGACCTTTTCAGGGTATCCGTTAAAAATGGGCAATTATAGCATTTTTTAGATTTTCGAAAATCCTGGGAGAGGCAGGCAAGCAAGAAATTTTAAAACAAGTGCTCCGAAAATTCCAGATCTCAAATCGTCTTCCGAACGGATATTTTCCAAAAACTGACGTTGGGTGCCTCTCGAAGTTGCTAGAGTACTTCATTCCTCTTGAGATCGACGAAGAAACAAAATTCAGTGGTGTCTGGCAGAGGTACAACGAAAGAACTGAAAGGTCTTTGAGTAGCCGGACTTACCAAATAGACTATCGTAGAACCGCGATACAGAACAAGAAGCAAATATATAGTGCAAGTTGACCTTCGTGTGACGGTAATAAAGCTTAATGACAAGATCTTTTTAAAGAAACAATAAAGGAAACAATTTCTGATACCTTTCCGTTGACCCTCTGTCTGTCTTTTTATAATACATTTAAAATTAAAGATTATGTTATTGAGCTGTAAGTGTCTGTGGTCCCATTAAGTTCTTGTGAACGTCATTGGTTTGCACGATTTGAACTCGGCTAAAGAAGTCTCTGAAGTATTACAGGCGCATGCCAAATAAATTTCAGAATTCAACTGTGAAAAATGTTTTGGAATTTGCTGACGTTAATGAATTAGCTTGAATTGCTCTGAGGCAGAAGGAAACCGATTCGAAAACTAAGCCGATTGGCAGTCGTGTTAGCTATTTTTTGAAAAAAGTGCCCTTTAGTTTTTAGAGTACCATAAATTACTCTAAAACGTATCTAGTAATATGTATTTCTCGAATTTTTTTTGAAATATTCTTCAGCAGTTTTAACCTAAACTCCTGCTACATCCCGCTACTTATATTTCAACGTATTACGGTGCATCTGTAATACGTTATTTTATTATTGAAATGTAAATAGTTTTCTAGTTTATTTTATTTCATTTTATTTTAATTCGTGTATGTATGGCGGAAGAGCCCCCGAGGGGGAGCTATGCAATAAAGTATGTATGTATGTATGTATGTATGTATGTATGTATGTATGTATGTATGTATGTATGTATGTATGTATGTATGTATGTATGTATGTATGTATGTATGTATGTATGTATGTATGTATGTATGTATGTATGTATGTATGTATGTATGTATGTATGTGTGTATGTATGTATGTGTGTATGTATGTATGTATTTGTATCGTCTTTTACTGTTGTGCACCTGGAGCCAGTTGTTCGAAGGCCGATTAGCGCTAACCCAGGGTTAAATTTTAACCCGGGTCTCTTTTTCTTTTCATAAAAAGCATTTTCTCGGACAATTTTCTCTATTCTTTTTAGAGTAGCCAATCATTAAATTGTTGACAAAAAGAATTAAGCTGAATTTGCTTTCAAGCTTTCATATCTGAATTCAAATTTCGAACTAACCCTGGGTTATCGTAACCCAGCTTTGAACAACTCGGCCCAGGGTGTGCGATGTTTTCAAATCGAAATACAAATTCGTTATGTTGGAAGTCAAAACTAAGTTGACTGTAAGTTTGAAGCCTTTGATCGGGTACAGGGCATTTGTTATCATTTCTGTCAAAGGCATCTTTCGTTTTTCCTTAATTTTAAAACGTCTCGAATCTCTGCCAGTCCTCTCTCGTTGTCTTAATAGTGAGCTGCGATAACATTTTCTATATTACGGTTCAGTCTCCGCATCAGCTTCGTTCCAAATGAACATACCCAGGAGCCTATCAAATTTTGATGGGATCCTGACATACCGTAGGTTAAAATTTGGAAGTACAAAATCAGCATTTAAGTCTTCAGTGCTAACAGTCATAAGATAACTTTCTTTAAATCATTTAGGGCTGCAAACTAAGCATTTTCTTTTGAAATTGTGGCCCGTCCAGCATTTAATAAATCCGCCTGCTCTGCCCTCTTTCTTCCCCTAGGCGTAAAGAGATGATCGAATAGAATTTTGACGAACTCTGCATCGACGATAAGTTGGAAAAATCTCAAAACATGGCGACTGTGTATATTGAGGATAAAAACGCTGCAAGGTTAATAATTAGCCACAATCTCTTACACTAAGAGAGTGTTTATTGTAAGAGAATTGTGGTCAATTATGCCTTAAAGTCACAAAGGCGTTTAAAAGCTGTGAAAAAGTGATCTAGTTTATTTAATTTTGAAACAAACTGAAAATTTACAAATCGTATGTATGATTTTGCTCCTACCACGATATCCGACCAAAAAAAAAAAAACAAAGCCAAGAAGTAAAGTGACAACGTGAGCAATGCAGAAAAGAGGAAAGGGCGCTCGTCGCAGTCCTAATCTGCATCACATATCACTTCTGCAGAACGTTGGGCTGCCCAATTCAATCGCCCAACACTTATCCTCCCTGGATCACAATGTTCGTTCGTTTGTTGATTAATTCACCTCTTCTGCTAGTTACTACGACTATCTAGTAATTAGCGGACACTCAGTTAGTTTGATTTGCACTCGTTCGTAATTGGTTTACTTTTGATAACGACTATTAATCCGACTCAGCCAATGATCAAAGATGCAAACCAGCCTTAAGGGGAAAGAGATTGTGGAACTTTAAAAGAGATACTTTATATCGTTGCTAAGACTAACATAAAAGTCTGCAATTTATCCAGAACAGCCATTTAATTTATCGCGACTTGTTTGACTACGTTTGAGACGACAATTGTCTATATTAAAAGGGAATGGTTTAAGGGATAATTGTGCAAAAGATTGGAACCTAATGTTGTTATGAGGAAGGAGATCATCAAATGGTTGGGGGAGTGACGAGGGTGGTGCTTAACTAAGAGAATGAGAAATAGTACAAATTGTAATAGTCACCACAAAGGAAGTATTCTCTACACGTGTCAGTATTTTTCGAATCCACAAGAATTTTTTAAGCAGTTTGCTCTTCCGTCCACAAGTATCCAATTAAAACAAAAATTTTGGTAAAGGCTCTCCAGTGTGGAAATTTTTAACAACGCCGGTTTCCGGTAGTCGTGTGGATGGATGAAAACGGAAATGTTTGAAAAAGATGACGATCTGATATCTGATCTCGCGTGGAATAAGGACAAAAATAATGTCTTGGCCTTTTTAGACTTGTTTCATATATCAAGTCAATTTTGTATTTTTCGGGTAAAATGTTAAGCCACGTCGAACTAGAAGGAGACATCACGTCTTTTTACACATTCAGCGCACTAAAAATCTAGAACTTGAAATGTAAAAACTGTAAAAGTATAAACTAAAAGTCTTCAGATATATTTCGCTCTTCGAGCCTCTTCAGTTAATATATTGACTGAAGAGTTTTTACAGTTTCTAGATTTTTAGTGCGTTGAATGTGTTAAAAGACGTGATGTCTCCTTCTAGTTCGCGTTATTCTAACACATACATTCCTGGCCTCGGTGTTCAGAATTGTTAAGAAATATTAAAGCTAGTTTTTTTCAGAAAACGACTTAATCAGGAGAGTTTCTTTTACAGCCAGCTGTTTCAAAGGAGAAGCGTTATAGGCTGTGTTAGCCTATTTGCCATCTTTTTCAAAAACTAACACTTATCTTCGCATCAATGGAATTAAAAAATAATGGTCCAGTTTTGTTGCTAAGTCCATATTTAATCACTGAAACTGTGTGCTGTCGTCTATTGCAATGGATGGCAAGGAAGGACATGGACTGAAAGGGTTGGACCAACTTTTTCAATTTTTACTGAATGCTATGCCTGCAAACGTACCCAAAAAATTATTATGGTTGAGGCTACTCATATCTCTAAAGGGGCATTTTTTGCATGGGTAAGTCAATTACTAGTGCAATGGCTTCATCGCCAAATTGACGTAAAACAGCAATATCCTCGGCACATAGCCCCTTAAATGATTCAGCAGAGGTCCACACGGTTAGAAAGACCTCGAAGGCTGTGTTAAACCATATCGTAAATTAAGTGCTTGGCGAAGACATCTGTTGTTGATCAAACATTAATTTCAAAAGGAAAGAAGACGTGGGTGATTCAAGGCCAATCGGTATAATAGTCCTTTATCATGAGAATTTGATATGTTTGCCCGGACGGAAAAGATTCTAAAACGATACGTGGGAACGAAACGCTTTTTGAAAACGGAAAAAAGAATCTCGCATTTTTAAATACGAATACGTGTGGACGGTTTTTTGTCTCTTACGGGGGTTAAACTATAGCCAAGAACAAATTGCACGAAAACGTGCGTCTCTTCACATGGGTCATTCAAGCGGCGCTTGATCTCGTTTCTTAAATTCCATGATTATACTCGTATACTGCAAACAAACCCTTGCACGCCAAATCTACCCTAAGGTATGTCCGACAAATATTATTGTCTAAGAGGTCTCCTTATGGATGGTTAACCAAGATAACAAGGCAATATTGTTAATGTGGTAGCGTACGTGCACGAAATTATAAACGCTAACTTATTATTCGCCTTGCTGTAGTTCTAAAAATTCTCTAACCATGTCATGAAATATCCTGAATCTTTTTGGACTCCAAATATAGGCCGTTGTGATGCTGAAATTGCGTTCTTTTAACGGATCCGCATGTGCAGTTAGAAAGTTAGTTGGTTAATCTGACTGGAGTGTTTATTTACGAAGTAAATAATTGAGAGAGGGGATCTCAGTCAGCCGTGCTCTATACATCAAGAGGCCTTAACACCCTTTTTTCTAGATGGAGCTGAAGTGTTTATATACCAAGGGAATGGGTGAAGCGAGATTATTAGTGAGCTCTACTTATTCCAAGAGGCCCAAACTTTCTTGCTTTCTTTTCAGTGGAGGGGCTTAAAAGAGTTAGTTGGGCATATATGTTGTTAATACAAAATTAAAGCTTTCAACAAATTAACTTTTACTTCTGAAGCTTGTTCCTCCATTATTAAATTACATGTCCAATATTTACAAAACTTCACAGAGTTCCGAATACGGTCTCTCAATTGAACGTGTACGTATGAATTCTTCATAAATTATGGCTGCTCAAATATATTAATCCATTTGTATCAGGCGAAGGGCTTTGTTATGTAATAAATAGCTCTGTGAGAAAAATGTCTGATAAATTATTTGCGGCCCAGTCCTCCGTCAGTCGCCTCGATCGTTCTTGTTCAGCTTCTCGCAATATTTTCAGCTTACTCTCTAATTGATCGTCACCGGACATCATCGAGCCGCTCCAGGTATTCTCCCATTTCCAGGGGTCTGCAAAAATAAGAAGAAGCTAGGTCAGGGAAACTTGATTCAGAATTTATTTTTGGTGAAACTATACAAAAGCGCTCAAGACCGCTAAATCGTTACTCTAACATCGAAAACGTGCGATAAAATCATTTTTATCGCCTCATCACTTCACATTTTACGAGCTTGCCACAGAGTGATCGGTTGTTTTTTTTGCATCATACTGTAATCAATTTTTTAAGAAAAATCTGGAAAATAAATGAAAGCGCAACCAAATAACATTTTTGAGGAAAATCCAGAGCCACAGGCATTTCTGCCTTTGTCAAAAGAAAATTCAAGAATTGAAAGGAATATTAAATTAATTATTTTAAGATTTACTTAAAAGGGAAAATATTTCATTCATGACCAGCGCATTATTTCGCGGTGGGGGTTCCAAATTTTACTATAAACAACCAGAAATTAATAATAGAAACCTGCACGATTTTCATGTGTCAAACTATTATAATATTAATTAACTGGCTGTCAAACCGTCTTCTGATAAGGTATAAGTAATATTTGTCAATTACTGGTTAAGTGTGTTATTAATTGCTTCAGCGTAATAATGTGTTATATTTAACATTCTGCTCCGGTAGAATGAAAACGTTAGGACATGTTGTTAGCGTTGAAGTGCGGAAGAGCTTGTCAATCATCATTTTTCGAATTTCAGTTGCAGTTTTAAACTTGTCCCAAATTTACTTCTTCTTCTTTTACGATGCGATTATGGAACTAGAACATCCCTCCCTGCTAGCAGAGGCCTCTCACGACGAGAGCTGACAATTTCTTGGTGTATATATATGGCATTATGTGCAAGTTGGTAAATGCACTATTAAGATCGCGAGAAATTAACTGCTAATAATTGTTGTGGAGGACAGTTTCTTGACTCACCTTTGAAGCTGTCCGGTTCGACTTCTGTTTGTTGACCCACTCCCTAAGGTTCTTCAGCCTGTTTTCCACCTCCGTTTCCTTGTTAATCAGCTTCTTGAGTCTTCTTTGTAGTTTTCTTTCCTTCAACTTTTCTTTTCTTAACTGATCCCGTTTTGCAGTTATTGAGATAACAAATCCTTCACTTGTTTCGTAAATCGAGGCTAGGACTAGCAATATGCATGAGGATACCAACACAACTGTACTTGTTTTCATGATTTCTGTCTTCTCAGACTACTCAGTCAGCTCGGTCTCTATTCCACTCAATGGTGCTTCTAAATGACTGAAGATGTCACGCTGCGGCCTTTTATAGCAATAACATGCATAGTAACTATTTCATCACCATATAAGTATGCAACCAATCACATGCGCCTCATTCTCATGATTGGCAAAATAACCAGAATATTACATGATAACGCAAATCGTTTGGTCGCCTTGGAGACTGTTATGCAAACAATGTCGAATATTTTGTTTTCGCTGCAGGGTATTGTTGATGGTCTTCCTGAGAAGCCAAAGAATCAATTGTCCAATATGTAAACATTGATATCGAGACCAGCTAAACAGACGCAGCGTACATTTTATCAATCTATTGGTTAGAGCGCATTACAATTACTCGCATATCATGATTTATCAAAACGGATTAAACAAAGCTGCAAACAAGTTACACTAATGAATCACTAATCTTAGCAGATGACATAGACCTAAGTCGTTCTAAAAATCTAAAGAGGAAATCAGAATAAATTGTCAATCAGGGCGGAGCATTTTTGAGGGATATTCACTGGGTCGAAACGAACATCTGCGAGCGTTTCGCTGTGCACGATGATAAAGCATAAATTAACCTGTTCACCTCCAAGAATGTCAAAAATTACGTTTGTAGTATGGCACAAGCTAGTTGTGGTTCCGCAAAATATTTAATACAAACAGCATCTAAGAGCAGGATGTGAACTCCAAGGAACTCTTTAAGACGTAAAGTTGTTAAGATTAAGAGTGGAGGTGGCTATGGGCGGCAACTTTCCGCCAGAAAAACTATTTAGCACCTGTTCGAGTTATTTCTGCGGCATCTAAGATCATTCGAGGACGCTTAAGAGATATCTAATGGCAATTTATGGAAAAAACGTCATCTAGGCCCAGTTATAACGGAAAGAATAGAAAACCAGAGTTAGAGGACTAGCATAAAATTTTGATTCTGGTTTGGTCATGCGTCAGTGTTATTCTTGTTACGGTCTATACTCGGCCCAATTACACATTCATCATTTCTGTTATATCAACACTGAGATCAAATGTGTACAATTCTCTGTAGCATAAATGCCAAAGATCGATTGACTAACATTTGCTTATGGAAAATTTGTACTTTGCACCGCTGAGACGCATGGACAAAGAATGGGAAGAGGTTCACAATAAAAGAAAGTTGCCGGTAATAAGCATCAATCTATATACCAAAAAAAAAAAATGGGAATTTCGGAAGTGAAGCAAGTAAAACTACTTGCCAAACTTTTATTCAAATTATTCGATGACAGTTATGAGTTTCACCTTCCACAACTCTTCAAGAGGATGTTATTGAGTACTCTATGTTGTAATAACTTAAACTTATCTTTAACCAGAAATAGTTCTCTTCGCTTCTATTTTGTCTCTCTTATTTTTTCCTTTTGCTAAATATCAGGTTTTTAAACAAAAATAATGCTCCAAACTATTTTTTGTTTGTATTTTAATCATATTTACACTGACATTAACAGCTTATGCACTTGCATTAGAGTTCTTTTTTTCGCTTTTATTTTGTTTATCTTTCTTTTTTTCTGCTTTGTTAAATATCAGGGTTTTTAAAATAATGTTATAAACGTAGGTACATACTTTTTTCACCAATGCAGGTGAAAACATAGTGACAGCTCAGTAATCAATGAGCTGATGTGCAGGCAACTCATGCTATATACAGAAAAAGAAAGTTGAAATCCCCAGTTAACGTGGACTATCTTGTACGGACAAATGATTAGTTGTTTTAAGTATTCATATAATTCAGATTTCTAATTAAACTGTAATGTCTCCTCACGCCATGTTATCCCTTAATTCATTGCTACTGAAAGGAAAGGCTCGACTCTAGCTTGTGAGGTGCTGATACTTGTCCGAGGTGAAACGAATACACGACGAATGTTTGATATATTTGTCTTCTGTTATTATCTGATCTCCGGCCCACGGGCTTCAGTATTGTGAAAAAGACGAAAGCGTTTAGCTGTTTGAAACTGATTTATTGATACCCTTTTACTTATTGTCAATATTTGGAATTTAAACAAACGAAACAGAGCTCAGTTTACACCACTAATTCACTCTAAAAGTAGTGCCGTGCATTATTTTCATTTAGAAGCGATGTTTGTACTTAACAGTCAAGGGCCAACTGTAGAATGCTACGAATTGGAGGGATTGTTCTGGTGCAAAGCAAAATGTAACTTTTCCTTTAAAAATATTTCCTCTCAATCGAAGGTTTTTTTAAATATTGCGGCCAAAAACGCAATGACGTCTTTGAAGCTTTCATTACGTTGATTAAGCGTCATCCTTCGTTTGGAAATTATACCAACGCTACGGAGTGCGCTAATTATTACTTTAAATTAAAGTTAACAAAGTAAAACCTGTTTTAGACTGACACTCACGCGACCTTCGCTGGCCGGAACGGTGTCTATTTAATAGAGGTATTAGAGGTAATAGAGGTTTGTTTTACTTAAAATGTGACATACTGAGCTACTCGTCCGCTTTATACGGAGTGGTTCAATATGGGGGTCGCCTAAATACAGAAAAAAATTACCAACGCACCGAAGATTAAGATACAACAAATTTTGCATTTGTTTGCTTCAAACATAACTTAAACTTCCAAAAATATCAATGATATATTGAACATCATCGACATGACCAAGCGATATTCTTTAATTTCTAACCCGCTGAAAAATTACATTTTGTTCGTCAAACATTCGCATTTCCGTCATTTTAATAACAACCATGTTGATAAAATCAAAGTCGTAATAGCTAATGTGTAAGGCACAACCTACCGGATGTTGAACTTAGACTTCCTTTCTTTGCAATTATGTACGTTAGAAAAAGTAAAGGACAATAGGTTGATATTGATTTGAGTATCCGCCCAGGGGCTAGACGCAGTCAGTGATATGTCTAATCCTTTGAATTTCCCTTCCTCTTAAACAAAATGAATGTTGTGCTTCAGCAAATAGCAGTTTATTAAAGACTTTTTCTTTAACCAGTCAAAGTCACAGAGCAATACTTTGAAGCCAGTAAATCTGTACCCTTCTATATTTAGTAAATACTTACAGAGTGTTGGTTACACTTGAGTTGCTACGTCAAAAGCATCTTTTTTAGCTCTGATGCAATGACCGTCTGATGAAATGAACTGGGCTATAGTCTCATGTTTTTATTGAGATGGAAACACCATCTTGCGAAAAAAAAAACATGATTAGATCCTTCTACGGCCAGTAAGTTCTTATGAAATGCAAGGAAATTGCATTGCGATAAAGCACAGAGAATTCGATGTGATTAGCTGATCGGAGTATAAAGCAAACATTGCATAATAATTAATAATTTCGGAAGGTTGGCTTTTCTTAACCACATAACCTGACAACAGTAAACAGAATAATCATCGAATAGAATACTCCGAAGCCACTGGAATGTGAAACTTTCCCGTCGGTGAGTAGGCGTGTACATGCTTATACAGAAGTCCGAATTTACTCGTGAGTTTTAGATTGCTCTTAATACTGTGGTGAGAGCTAACGCCCCCTTCAAAATTCCTTCGCTATTGAACACTTTCTTAGGTAAGAGTCTTTTAAAAATAACCGAAGAGATTTTATAAAAAGAAACAACGGGTACTCTAGTCTGTTCTCTGTGAATTACTGGGCCACGTTATAAATCGAAAGATTTTAAAAATTTGATGATTTTTCTTTTTTCTCGTATGACCTATTTTCAAACAATGTTCTAACGGAAAAAGAAATTGTCTCTTATTAATTCAACAGCGTAAACAGAAAGCCCACAATTTTTTATCAACAAATAGTAAACCGTGGGAAATTGCCAGAAATTCTCTCTTTCCTTCAATGTCCGCGTGTCTGATGAACGAGATATTGCCGCATCAGAATTGCTGCCAGTGGGCTGGTGTCTCCAACAACAAGACTTGAGCAACTACTTGTACAATATTCTATTTATTAATTTGTCGTGGTATCGATCTAGGTACTCGCTGCAGAGAGCGAAGAGCAATACAAGCATGGTAAATTAGTAGAATAGCAGTATTAGCTGCCTTTTACAGCTAAAGTAGCTGTATCACGAGAATTTTCCTAAGGGTTTTGTGTAACCTACTCTAGAACTTGTCAGTACCCAAAAGAGAGACATCAAAAGACTCAACTGATTCTGCAAGGAATGGGCAGGACATTTTTTCCTCCTGTCTGTTGAAAGAGTTTTCCACTTCTTTCTTATCTGTCCATCGCGCTTTTTTGTATTTTAATAAAGCACTTTTCAGCAAAACTTGCGAGTGGCCATACTTTCGAATTTCCATTGACAACACTTCTGTTAAACATACCAATTTCGTGATACATCAAAGATTCATTAGCTCTTAGGCTTGAAGAAACATAACAACAGAAACGCATAATATATTCCTAAACTGTCTTCAAGATGAAATCTTTTGTTTCATTCCCCCAAGGTTCGGAGCCAAGAATGCCTACATGTTGATATCCAAATTTGTCTATTTTCAGGTAGTACTAACAGTGCCTTCAAAAAGGTTAGAGCTCGGCCTCTACCATTTTGATAGCAGGCTCTCGTAATGTTCTTTTGTAACTTAGACTTCTTGGTCTTACTACTGAACTAAAATAACTACGAAAAAAATATATAAGAAACTGACGATAAAATATATTTATTTTTTTCTTGCTAGTCACCAACTGAGTTTTCTTATCTTATTGTCAACAACTGTTTAACACTGGAGTGACAAAATCAGTCACTCAAATTGTACTGTGTTCTGAACTACTGTGCCTATTGTGAATTGATGCAGGCTTTTCACTAGGTATTGTAGGTCAAAGAACCTTCAATCAACACGATATTTGTAGAACAATGGCGTTCATAATGCAATTGTTATTCAATGGGTGTTTATAAATACTCCTGCAGATCTTGCATCTTGTCCTTGTTGAATATATTTCGCTCCGGATTATCATGTAAGTTGGTTTAATACCAATTGTTAGTTCTTTTTTCTTTGTCGTTTTTTCTTGCATGAATCCAAGATCTCGTGGCTAGCGACCAGAGTAGCCCTTTATGATTATATTTCACCGTGTACACGCTAGTTTCGTGATTTCCTCATAGAGCCCCATATGGTTTTCCTCTTTACACCACGATCGCCATGATCTAAGACTTTATTCTGAAAAATATAAAAGAGCAGGTGTAACTTTAATTAATATTCTGACCCCACCGTAGTTTAACGTTCCAGATCATTCATTTTATTTGTGTGTTTTTTAGAGTCCTAGTATGCTTTTTTTTTAATAATTTAATAAGTAGAATAAAACTCTATATGGTTTTAAGATGGTTTGTTCTTGAAAAAAAAAGCTTGTTCTTGCATCCATTTAAGTTTCGTTCGAAGTGGGAACATGAATTCTTTTGTTGTTCTTGGCCGCTTTTTGCGGTGAATGATAAGCCATGGTTTCAAACGTCATGGACATCGATCTCGTGGGAAACAACAACGTGGAGCAACACTGAAAAATTGCCCAGGCAGCATTGCAAATTTTAACAATGTATGGGTCAATGTCCACCAGTGTCGATCGATCGATAAAAGATAGTCAATGTGCGATTTAAAAGTTCAATTTAGCACTGACTTGTACATACACGAACTTTATTTGTGTTTTAGGTTTACCCAACCGCGAAGTTTACGAAAGTGCATGTGCTGTATTCCTGCCCATACACGTGCATAACTATGAAGTCATTGTTTATGATAAATTTAAGTCACTCTTAAACTTTTTTTCGTTGGTGACTCAACTGAAAAACTTCCTTAACGTAATACTTTCAAGTTAGAATTAAAATGAGCAATTCATTGCCAATTGCACTTGAACTTTGGTTTATTTATAGTCAAGTTACTTGTTTGTTCTTGTCTTCTGCTGGTCTTATCTATTGATGATATCTTGAATAATTGTTTGGCTACTTTTTCTTTCGATGTTGAAACAACAAATGGGTTAAAATGGTCAAATAAAAGAGTTTGAAAATAGCTCAGTCGTTTGCGATTTTTAGAACAAAATGGCCGACTTTCTGAACTATGTGGACAACTTGCGTCAACTTCCTTAACGTATACACTCGATTCTAATATCATTCATGTGGATTAGCAAAACAACAACGTAATTTCCATAAAAGCACCGTAATTCGGAGAGTCAGCAAAGATATTTTCATAGCTACTCGTAAACGCTTTAAATAGCTAATTTATTAATAATTATAGTAAATTCAAGATGCCTACGGCCGTCCTAGGAAGAAACATTGATTTTACAGTGGTCAGGAAAGCTGTTTTAATATCGTTAGTCGGTTGTAAACAGGACAGTCACTTAGCTGAATTGGCCACATAATGGTAAAACAATAGCTGTATTTAAATTTTCACGCTTCAAACACGTAGTATCACTCACCTTTTTGGAGAATCGCTCCATCCAGCGCCTAAGTTCTCTTAGTTTTCTTCTCTCTCTTTGTCTGTTCTTCTTTCTCTTTCGCCTTTGCTTTTGCCTCTTTCTCTTTCGAACCGACTCTTTTCGTTTGATTTTTGTTCGGAGTTTATCTACTTTGTGGTGCGTTAGAACAACGACTATTTCATGGCTCTCTTCGGGAAACGTCAACAAAATCAAAACGACGAAGGAAAGTAGAAGGAGTAGCGTGGTCGTCCTCATGGCGGTTTCTAGTTGGACCTGCGCAATCTACTACCACCGCTTACACTGTTCAACGAAATTGCCCGCTCTTTGAAAGCTCTGTTATTAAAGTTGTCAAATTCCGTTCTAATGGACTGCTATTAATAATATTGACTCCCTCTACCTGTAAGTGTAACATTAACCGCTGCGAGTTCCCGTTGACCGCTACAATAGCTGGTTGGATTCGATGTGTTCAATGGGAAATGAACCATTAATGCGCCCATAGTAGCAGGAATGTCAAAAATGCTTTAGATGGTCTGAAGGGATAATATAATTAAGGGCCTGAAGGCAAACAGGGCAATTTAGGGAGATTATGCCGATGAGGCTTTCGACGATTTCCTTCCAATGGCTTTGTAATTTTCATAATTTGCCTAAGTACATCTTTATGAACCATTGTCAACACCCTGTTAAAGAGATAATAAGTATCTTGGTAATCGTCTATGAGTAACGACCTAGTGTGGCTTGTTTACAGAGTGTTAATACTGTTGAAACCAAGAGTTTGTCATAGTACAATTTCCTAGGACGTGTTAGGTCTCTTGAATGCCAAAATATTTACGATTTAAAACTCTGTAATTGCTTATGTAGCTGCCTATTTGAGTAAGAGGGTTAATAATAGTCAAATATATCAGGCAGGAGACAAAGTGGAAGGAATTGAACAAAGCACTTTTATCTCCCATGAGGTTCTTGCGAGCGCGCGTAATCACTTCTAAACAGTGGCTATGTAAACCATGATAGCAACTTCTTCTGCTAAGCATAATCTGAGGTAATTACTTTGCTGGTTAAAATCTACATTTTGCTGAATAACAAGGACATTGCGGAAATACCGAGAAACAAATACAAACAAGTGCAGTTGTTATCGGTACTGGAATCAAGTGGTTTTACACAGAAACCACTTGACATATGGCGTCAATATGAAGATTGTTTTACTTAACTAAAAAAGGCTCCTCCACAAAAGAAAAACCGATCAATCACAGGGTAACTCATCTGGGAAAAGCACGTTATCAACCGCAAAACAAAGAATGTTATGCACCTAAACCCCAAGTATTGTGCGTCTGAAAGAATAATTTCCTGCACGCAAGTACACACTTGTTACAAAAAACCACAGTCTGTTTGAAAACCGCTTTAAGAAATACCTAGAATAACTGTTGGAAAGAAAGAAAAACATTAGGCTGCACTGCTGGTTCCGTTTCTCAGAGGCTTAGCTGAGTATGCAAAGAAAGGGAAGGCATCAGCTTTCGATCCATACCCCCTTGCTTTTTTGCTTTTGTTCGTCTGTTTTGGTGAAATCGCACCCCTTATTTGACGCAATGCCGCAACATTTTCAATTTCTCTCTCTCTTTCTCTCTCTCCAGAAAAAAATACCAAGAGCGCTTAACATTTGTAGGGAAATTTCGGTGTTTTCCTACAAACGGTACTGATAATTGTTTTCGCATCAAAAACGGGAATGAGATTGATTCTTAGCCGATTTGCAAAAAAACAGTAAATTTTTCGCTTTCAGTCTCGAAAAGAGGCCTTGAATTGGTAATCAACGCAAATAGTAAAGAACATTTCGGTCGTTTCGATCAAAACGGGAAAAAGGTAATACTTCGAAAGCTATTACCTTTTTTTTTTAAATTTCCTCCGGAATGAGCCGTTCCACCTGAATTCTCTCCAGAATTACCGGGTGTCCATACAATTGGTAAACGCTTCAGATTAACCATTCTTTCCTCTCCTTTTCCCCCGTAGTTTCTTCCGTTGTTGATCCCTTGGCTAAATATTTTAGCCTTAGCCATGTTACCCTGATGACGGGCACACAAGAGCGCCAGTAATCACCTTTTTCAGAAGTAAGGCAATTTTCTTTTTGTATACAATAGGCCATTTGCATGATGGCTTCATTTATACTACTACGACCAGAATCCTTTTCGCTTTTCCTTTCATATTTAAATTTGGGAATCCCAGCGAGATTTACAAAACAAAAGGCTTTATTTGCGGAAATTTCCCGCTTGTTTACTTTTTATGATGCCCGCAAAACATCTGCTCTGACCAATAGAGAGGCTAATGCTCCAAACTTCCGTGCCAATCCAGTACCATTTCTACATAACAAAAGAAGCAAGGCTGATTTTACAGTCGGGAATGAAAAAAAAAGAAATATACATTCCCGACTGTAACTGAATCAGCCTTGCTTCTTTTGTTTTATATTTTCACTTATTGCTGATTAGATCCTTTATCAGGATCTGGTTCTTCTTTTTTGTAAGTTGGTCCTTGCTTTGAAAATTGAATGTACCATTTCTATGGCGTTTCACATGGATTCTTCAACCTCGTCTCACCGTTTACTTCAGCACCAATCAATCACGTAGTTTATGTTCTGTTTTTGCAGAATACCAGTTGCATTAGAAAGCCGCAGATCATCTCGTTGAGGTGGGGTGGGTGCGCAGCCCCTACACCCTCCCCCTGGATCCATTCCTGTTTGTGGACTATACGCCACTCTCACATTTCCCATAATGCACCATATTTGCCCTCCAAAATTTTGCATAACCTTTGTTTTTTCATTTCTCCTGGGTATTACACCCGTTCCAAGAGAAATTTAAAACAAACCGTATGCAAAATTTTGGGGGGCAAAGAAGGTGCATTATGGGAAATGTGGAAGTGGCGTATAGAATACATGGGTTTGGGCGGGAGCCGATTACATTTATCTCAATTCAATACCTACGTTGAAGTCAGGCTCTTGTGCTTGATGTGTCTTGTCTTTTCTAGTCTTCGCCCCAGCGGAAGATCAGTCATGGCGAACCTCGCGCTTAGCGCCCGCGCCTGCGACCCGAAGAAGAAGCTCGGTTACCAAGACTTTCGAATGCGGCGGAACGGTTTAAATCAAATGGAGCTACCGGCTCGGGCTTTTCTTCAAGAATTATATGAACAGGACAGACCAGAAAAGGTAAATGACTACCTCAATGTGATTATATTTGAGATAAATTTAATATTCACTTATCTTACGGTAAAAACGGCGCAACTAACACTCGTTTGAATCGCATGGAAACGACTAATTCCAGGAACACACAACACTCTACAAAATTAACTGTCACGTTGGGACTATAAGGGATTCTGTAGCCTTTTTTGTTAGTTTTGCGACTCCTTCAATACAATTATACACTTCCTTATAATTTAAGTCTTAAGTACGGCCCCCGGCAACAACAACAATTTACAAGTGAGGAGTTTGGGCTGGCTACCTGTGGTCACAAACCACATTGGTAACGGCAGGACTTTTCCGCGGGTGGCGGGTGGCGGGTGGCGGGTGGCGGGTGGCGGGTGACGGGTGGCGGGTGACGGGTAGCGGGTGGTGGGTGAGGGGTAGCGGGTGGCGGGTGGCGGGTTAAAAATATATATGAAAATAAAATATCACAATAAAATATTATTATTGATAATGATACAACTGTATGTTGTAATTTTTAAATAATTTCAACGTTTACGTACTAGCTACCAGACTCCAAATAAAAGTATTGTCTTGGTTTGTTTTATCTACTTACGTGGACTAAAAATGGAAAAAAAAAAGAGAAATCATGCCTGTGAAAGATGATTGCACTTCCCCAACTGTTTAGCCGTGTTTATAACAGACTGCAAGAGATTCGGCCTCCCGTGTCGTAGCTCAGTTTTTGCCCTAGTATGCGGCATGATTGCCATCCTAATCAGTATTTTTAAGAAGTATTTAAAAAATGCAGATCCTTTTTGTATATATATACAAGGAGATCAATTCGCGTCCGAGACGCCACATGCGGCGAAAACGGTCCATGCTGTGTCCAAAACGTTCTTGCTTCTTCTCTGGTATGCATTAACATTGACAGCTTTGTTGCTTTAGTCTTAGGAAAATTTCCTTGTCTTCTCGAAATAGATACTTTGTTCATTTTAAACTACAAGTCGGGAACCAAATTGGCAAACATTTATCCCACGGGCAATGCAATGTTTATCCCAACTTATAACAAAAGAACAAACACACTTGTCAAAAATCTGAGACACTGTTCAAACATGTCGAGAAGAGAATGTGATCTTAGTTGTCTGGTCGCAGGATAAATATTACTTTAATTTTTATGAGTTCCTCAAGCTATCTCCTGCATGCGATATCGTGTAGAATAATAGAATCTCTTGCAGTCTGTTATAAACACTGCTAAACAGTTGGGAAAGTGCAATCATCTTTCGTCTTGATGTGGAAGAAAAAGCAAACTAGACAAACAAGATAGACACGTGCCATGTGTCTTGCTTGACATAGCCCATTTTCATTTGACACACCGCGTGTAGCCTGACGAAACGTCACTTGCGGTGCGGAGCAAGGAGAGGTGACTGTTTTCACAGGCATGATTTCTTTTTAGTCCGCGTAAGTAGATAAAACAAAACAAGACAATACTTTTATTTGGAGTCTGGTAGCTAGTACATAAACGTTGAAATTATTTTAAAATTACAACATACAGTTATATCATGATCAATAATAATATTTTATTATATTTTATTATCATATATATTTTTAACCCTCCACCCGCCACCCGCCACCCGTCACCCGTCACCCGCTACCCCTCACCCGCCACCCGCTACCCGTCACCCGCTACCCGTCACCCGCCACCCGTCACCCGCCACCCGCCACCCGTGGAAAAGTCCTGCCGCATTGGTAACGAAGTTAAGCTTATAATATTGTTTTAAAACCTCCTTGTGAAAATTCCACGGAGGCAACATTGTATTGAGGGTATTTGCCTTGCATTTTGAAGAATATAAACATACTTAACATTACAATTTTGCATTATAATTTTCGCTTCCTTCTTGTTTATTTTGTCACCGGCGACGTCCGCCATTTTTATAGGGAAAAAACCGGTCGCGAGGCGAGGGAAATAACGTCTTTCGTTCCATCCTTTTCCACTGCAATTGTGCGCCCTGGATCACCTGAATTCTTGCAACATATCTTCCACTAATTTGGAATACAAGGGGAATATGGTTAAGGGTATCCCATACATGTATCATGACCTGATTTCATGTAGTCCTATTCCATAGAATTATAATCATCTGAATAATAGACCTTGTCCCAGTTTTCGACGCCATCTTGACGAGTAGGCAAACGTGTGAGAAATTACAGTGTTTGTATGAGAATCTAATGTCGAATAATTTCCTTAAAACGGCTGTTCTGAAAAAAATATCAATTGTAAACAAAAGCTACAAAGCAAAGGATTGTACTTAAACATTTTGGGGGGCGTACCTGAGCTTAAATTTCTCTAGAGGCTTGTTTTAGATTTTCCATATATTTGTCTGTAATTTTTCCTGAGAATTTCTTACAGCTAAATGTTTAGAAAATTTAAAATAGTGTTCTAGGTCTTCTAGCGCATGTAAGACCATTTAACGCCCTCACTTTTTTTCAGTACAATCCTTAGGAGTGAAGCTTCAGTTTACAATCCATTTTTTTATTTTTCAGAATAGCCGTTATAGGGAAATTATTCGACATTAGGTTCTCATACAAACACTGTAATTTCTTACGCGTTTGCCCACTCGTCAGGATGGCGTCGAAAACCGTGACAAGGTCTATTGACCTTGGTGATCTCCTTTGAAAAATTTAGAATTTGAATAACATTGTCATAATGCGTGCGCGTATTGCATCGAATTTAGAATTGCAAGAATTGAACAAAAACGAAAATATCAAGCATATCGGAGTAAGTTATTTCAAACATCCACTGGGACGAACTGATAAGGAACCATTTTCCATGCACGTGATCGTAGATCACGAGGGTGGATCATCGCACGATCGCGTGAGATCACGTGCTCTAGAGTAGTGAGACTGTTTGCAAATATATAACTTTTAAAATTTGATTAAAATTCTAAAATGAAGATTACATAAGTTTTCAGTACTTAAAAAGCCAGAGCAGAAATGTTGTGCCCAAAATACCATGAGCTGAGCACTGATGAGTCTCTGTAGTATCACTGTTGAAATACACCTATATGTAGCCACGAGAGTTACTACTTTGTTCATGTTTTGTTGTTGTGTAATTAATTTGTGTTATTACTTTCGGTTTAGTCATTTAGTAAGTTGCCCTTAATATGAATATGTTACTTGCAACGTCGCGTTACGTAATATTTTTCATTGGGCCTATTCTTTTTGTTCAAATCAGTATAAAAAGTTTGTTATTTCGTCAGTTACGCTAAAGATCTTGAAAGAAGATTTTCTTGTGTATTTGGCTTGTTTCTTACGGGTTATTGTGTGCATTCAGTTTTTTGTTAATCCTTTAGTTCTTGCTTTGTAATTCAGAATTTTCTTTCTCTTACATTTGTTTTCAAGTGAATTGTGATGTGTTGAAGGTGAATCCTGAAGCGGTATGTACTTGGAGGGCTATTTAGAAGTAGCCGAACTAATTTCCTCATTATCGTTATAAAAAGGACATAAAACCATCTATTTTCCAGACTTGTAACCAGCGGATAAAAAATACCTCGTACAAAGAGTTTTAATAGAGCGAAATGCCCTTCGAAGAAACTGTTCACGCAGCGTTAGCATTTACGTAAATGTAATCTTGGTGCTGTGCAAGGAATGTTCGTTTTTTTAAAAATATACTTTAATATCCTGGATTGTATATGTTCCTGCTGTTAGATACCACATATTTTCTTTTCTGTAATGGAATACTGAATAGTTACAAACTTGCCTTTCACTCCTAATTAGGAAATGTTTGTTCTATGATGGCAAAACCCCGCCAAGTCGCTTGCTCTGTTGCTCAGTAATCAGGGGCACCCAACGTCAATTTTCTGAAAATATCTGTTCGGAAGAAGATTTGAGATCTAGAATTTTCGGAACATTTGTTGTGAAATTTCTTGTTGCCTGCCTCTCCTAGGATTTTCGAACATCTAAAAAATGGTACAATTGCCCATTTTTAACGGATTTTTACCCTTAAAATTAAGGTCACCGAGAATTTTCGGGAGCCTTTTTTCTGGCTGAAATTTTCGAAAAAGTAAATATAATTTTCGGATCACTAGACTTTCAGCTAGGAAATCCGAACAGATGAAAAATTTTTAGGGGTTAAAATTATGCCCATATCTGCCGTTTAAATACTAAAATACGTTTAACAATGCTATGTTTAAGTGGTTTTGAACCATATATTCTCGTGTTGGGTGCCCTTGCATGATGTATTTTTTGTTCTCAGCAAGAAGGTAACAGCTGGCGCGACTGTTTGCTCCTTTACAATGGTCAATTTTCTTGCCACTGAACTCGCAAATTGACTCAACGTTGCACGAGTTGCTGACCAGTACAACGTTCAGTACTTTACGTCGTTTACGCTGTCACGGTTGTAAGGAATAAAAACACCTTGGGATCGAGTTCCGCGTACTAGTTAAAAAATAGGCGCTTGAGAAGCGCATGTGACTACTGCTGAAGAGTACAATGAAAATGGTAGAATGGTGCTACATATGTCATATCCTTATGTGGATATTTGTACAGCCCCATACATTTATTATGCTTCGTTCAACGCATTTGAATGCTTTAAAATGCATTACAACGTTTCTCAATAATTGGTAACGCATTAGCAACGTTTCCCATGAATGCGTGCAACTTTATCAAATGATGAAGAATGATTTTCCCACGTAGCCTGAATTTCATCCGATTAATGCTTCGAGTCGTTTTCTCCGTAATAACGACTCGAAGTAATCGGATGAAATACAGGCTATTTCCAACGTTGTTCAACGCCTTTTTTCGGCGTGACGATAGAAATGATAGCAAAAGGTCAACGCGGGACACATCGTCACTCCAACGTGTCCTTTTTACAAGGCGCTGCACACCTCCCCACCCTAGACTGCAAAACGTAAATCGGCATGCACTGACTAGACATCAACTCGCTTCGTCGATCAAACGGGCGCCTAGTTCGGATGGACCGAAATCGAAAGTATATTTGTTTTCAGTACTTGGAAACAATGTAAATAAAGGCTTTAAAAGCAATATTAGAAAATAATATACTTTGAAGGAAAAAAAGGCAGCCTCAAATTGCCTTGGTTTATACATTTTGATTTTCACAGTTCGATACTATCACATTATTAGCAAGGCCCAGTAAAATCAATATCTGGCCGAAAACCGACGAGCTGTTCAGTTTTTTCTGGTTCGGTTGAAGAAGATTTTCCTAAGACTTTTTATCTTTCGTGACATTGCGTGGGAAGACTCACAAGACCTGAGAGGGTCTTTGATACGCCGGTTCGTCCGCTCATAGACCCAAAGGCTATATGGTAGTGCGCATGCGTAAGGTAATGGCCATACCGTGGAGTTGGTACGTGTGCTTCAGCGTTGATATTGTTTTTGTTTGTTTTTTTTTTTACCCCCAGACAACCACCTCGTGGAGTCTAGTGTCGGCTGGATTGTTGAGTTACGGAAGAATGTTCTTTCTTTCAGAAAAAGAAATTTCTTTTTTCTTTTCAATGAAGTAAAGTCGCTTCCCTATTTACGCGATATGGTTGTCCCAGGTTAAACAGTTGTCTACCTTTATGCCAAGTAGTTTACTTTCTGCTACAGAATCAAGTTGGCCCCTATATGTACTCACGTTAAGATTTTTCCGTCCAAGCCCCCAAACTTCGCTGCTTGCCTTGCTGCAGACAATCATTGACTTTGCCTTGTTCTGCTTTAAACCATTCTCACCGGCAAGGCCCAGCCTTGGTTTATCAGGAAGTGGACTCTACCTCTTCATCAGTTCGCATGCAATTTGTGTTGTATCATCAGCGTAAATTTCAACACTGCTGTTGGAGATTTCCAGTGACAGGTCGTTGATGAACAGGATAAATAACAGGGGACCGAGGATCAAGGGGTTGAGAAAAGCCTGCGATAATAGACTGAGAGGACGATAGTCGACCTTGTATCATGACCATCTGTTTACGGTCCTTACGATAGCAGTTGAACCATTCTTAAAACTCCCGGATGGCGAGTTTTTTAACAGTGTAGCACGGCCAACTAGGTCAAAAGCCTTGTGGTAATCAATATGATTTAAGCCACGTCCCATGTCAGATTGGTCAAATAAATTAACAGTTCAATTAAAATATTAATCCATAAAAAATTTCTGTGGTCATTCTCTGAGTTACTTTTAAGGAAACGTACCGATAGTACTTCTGTAACTTATAAACTTAAGTGAACACTGACGCACCGCAATCTTTCATTTGAATTAGTGCTTTCAAATGGTACGTTTTATTCAGCTGAAGAAAATTTCCAAAAAATGGAATTCTTTACACGGATAGCGTGTCAAAAGAAACGCTAGCGGAACCAAATGATTGACTGATGGATGGGCGAATTTATTAATTGATTGATGGATGGATTGGTGAATTTATTAATTGATGGAGTGATTGGTTGATTGTTTGATTAATTAATTGATTAATTAATTGTAAAACCTTCTAATAAATTAAATTGAGCAGAATCATATTTTGTTATTATTATTATTATTATTATTATTATTATTATTATTATTATTATTATTATTATTACCATCATTATTACAGTTGTTATTGTTATAGTTACGATTATGATTATGTAATTTTTCCTAGTGCCATAAATTGACTCTAAGTATATGTGACGTTTCCAAAAGGGTGATCTTTTGCAGCTTACTGGTTCATTCTCGTGATTTCGATCTCAAGGACGTTTAGGTAATTCGAAATCTTTCCAACGACCTTTGTCGAGGTGTTTCGTTCTTATGGTACTGACACAATGACAAGATTGTAACATCGCGGGTTGCGTGGTCCTTGATCACTTTATCATGCTTGTTCCCTGACAACACTCTTTCCGTGTTTATCTGCATGTTTCAAAGGATTGTAACTTTTTTTTCATTCTCAGTAACCGTCTTAGGCTTGTGTTCATATCAGCTCTCCGGTACTTCGATTTTTTAATGCCGACACGCCTTCCAATGGATATATGCAGCCGCCTTATTGTGCCTCTCTAGGTACTCATTTTTTGCAAGTTCAAGACATCCAGACATAAAATGATTTACCGTTTCTTCTTGCTCGTTACATATCATGTATAGTGGACTGCTATCATTCTTCATACTGAATTCTTGCAAAGTAAAATTTGGAAGGGAGGCTCTTGTCTTGGGATGAATTTTTCAGACCCTCTGTCTCAGCTTTCAGCTTTTTCCTACTTCTGAGGCACTGGTTGGTTTTGTAATCACCAACATCCGCTTCTCTCCTTCGATTGGAGTATCTTCGTGTAGTTGTTTTTCTTCCCACTGCCTCATTTCTATATCTTGGGCCTGCTGCTTTGAATTCTGCTTCACTCTCTTCGCAAATTTAGTAACTGCTTCATTTGCTGCTCTGTCAGGCGAGGTTTGGTTTCTCAAATTCCCTTCTGAATCTCTCTGCCTCTTTTTAAATGGAATAAAGCTTCTTGTTGTCTCGTGTTCAAGTACTAACTGGAGTAGAGTATTATCAGTTTTCTTAAGTGTACATCACTGAGCCCTATCGTCTTTAATTTGTATATACAGTTCAAGTTCTAACTTGGTGAAACCACCTCTCAAGACTCTCCTGGGAGGTACATCCTATTCACGTCTGCGTTCGGGTGGTGCTTTCTTTGGACGGTAAGTGATTTCCTTGTTTTTATGTCAAGCCTCTTGTTCTCACTCATCTTCCAGTATACACTTGAAACTGTAGGTGACAACGGGAACAGCCAGGTTACTGTCAGCATGAGTTCTTTTTACGGTTTCTGTAAGTTAACCTCGTTTAAAAGTTATTTTCGCACACTTTTCGAACATCTATTCTATTCGGATGTCGTCGGGTTATTTCGTAACAACGGTAAGTAAGTTGGTCTGGTTATCATCTTTGGCATAGTTTTTCAAGTCAACCATGAACTGTTGGTTGATTTCTGGCCCTTTGGTTTCGCACTCGCATCCACTTTCTTGCAAGAGCGTCTAAAAGATGCAAGTGCCATGAAAAAGAGGAGTAATGACAAAGAATGTCCTCGCAATATGCCACTAAAAACATCTTCCCTATTCTGACATATAATAGTGAAATTTGGAGTGTGTATGCCAAACCTGATTTTAAGACCTGGGATGGCTAACAAATCGAAAGGACGCACCTTCAGTTTTTTAACTGTTACTTATAGGTAAACAACAAGGCTTCTAATATTGCTTGTAGAGCTGAACTTGGTCGCTTTCCTTTACGTATCACTATTAATCAAAAAATCCCCATCTACATTTTGTATATTCATTCTGAAGCAATCTTTTTTAGTGTCATTTGATTTACACTGTAATGGTAAGAGTAGCTTTCACTCTCACTTAAGGGAGATGTTAGAATATTTTAAGCTACTTTCAACACTGATTGTTAGATACAACTATAGTAAAAAACTTTGTAGGTTTCAGGGGCACCCAACGGCAATTTTCGGAAAATATCTGTTCGGAAGACGATTTGAGATCTAGAATTTTCGGAACATTTGTTGTAAAATCACTTGCTTGTCTGCCTCTCCTAGGATTTTCGAACATCTACAAAATGGTATAATTACCCATTTTTAACAGATTTTTACCCTAAAAAAGGCCACCTAGAATTTTCGGGAGCCTTTTCCTCGCTGAAATTTTCGAAAAGGTAAGTTTTGATCCCTATAATTTTCGGACCACTAGACTTTCAGCTAGGAAATCCGAACAGATGAAAAGTTTTTAGGGGATAAAAATATGCCTATATCTACCGTTTAAATACTAAAACACGTTCAACAATGCTATGTTAAGTGGTTTTGAACTATATCCTCGTTGGGTGCCCCTGAGGTTTCTGAATGAAACAAGAATATATATCATGTGACATATGTATATGAAATAAATCATATTAGTCAGGTCTCTTAGGGTCAGGATCGTTACAGAGTTGACAAAAGCACCAAACTTTGCACAGCGATAGCTTATTGCAGTACCATGAATATTAGAGGGGGTGCCCAATGCAAATATGCCACGGAAGCGTGCTAAACAGATTTTAATTATTGCGAATTTCACCTGCTGGGGTCCCTGTGGTGTTTTCATTGAAAATTGTTATTTAATACCTTAAATCACTCTGAATTCTATTCTCAGGTCGTAAACAACAATTTCACTCGAAAATCTGGCATTCCCATCCATTTTTGCTTATTGATTGTGTAATTAAGTTGATTATTACTGTGCCCTTAAAGCAAGTCCACAGCCCGCCCACATTTTCATAAGTCATTTCTAAGATGGCCGCGTCTTTGCTTCATAACTTGCAAGTACTCAGCTTCAGGGGTCTCTTCTCCTTTTCTAATGTATTTCAATTAGAGGAGGCCTTATTGTGTGGCTTAAGCCTCATTTATCAAGTATTACTTGTCGTTACATGTCACTTTAAGCTGAAGAAAGCAAACAAAATTTCAGAAAAAAGAAATTGTCAAAGAGTCTGTTGTATCACATATTATCAGGGATTTATGACAGCTATTCATGAAGAGCAAATAACGAAATGACAGAACCCAAAATAGTTCTTTCCTAGGGAGGTAATTAATTTTTCAGCTTAACATAGGCCTGGATGCCTTTCAGTCTCTCTTTATCCAGTTATCTGCTCGACGCAAGTGCATGTTTTGACAGAGAAGCAAGCACCGTGGCACAAGTTCTATCATTTACAATTTCCGCAGTTTGTCTTAGCTTTACAAAGCAAAAACAAACAAAAAAGAATCTGGTCTCATAAACGAAAAAAAGAAACAAGTTAGCCCAAGCTTCAAAAAACAGCACAGTTTATCATGAAGCCTCTACATTTGGCACTGAAGCACTCATGTCCAAAAATAATAATAGCTTATCAAGTCGTAAAAGTGAGACTCAAGTGGTACAAGATTGACTCAAATGATAAATAGTGAATAGTTGAACTGCTGAAGCTGTAGAAAGGGGGCCGGGCTAACTTTTAGGGCCTGTTTACATGAAGGAAGGGGACCCCAGGTAGGAATGGTAACCCACTTAGGTGGGGTAACCCGCCTGTCCATATAATCTCTCATTTTAATTTGATCACGTTTACATGATAGGTGGGGTCACCCTTCAAGATGGGTAGCCCGGTTTGTCACACCAGGTAACCCTCTCAGCTGAGGTCAAATTTTGCCATGTCAACGTTTCAAGGTGAGGAAACCCAGGCTAGTCGGGGTCGGATTCGAGATACATCAAAATCGCGCAAAATTCACTTTGGCGCTGGGTGGCTTCACATAATTATTAAAGGTAACAATAGAAAGCCACAACACTGAAGGTTGCAGCAAGAGCAGCAATTGAGCGTAGACGTGGTTTTCCAGCATTTTTCTTGTTTACATGGTTAGCGACCATTCATATAATCTTGAGAAACTGCACCCCAGGATGGCGGGGTTGCAAGATTGCATGTAAAGGAGGGTTATTTTTTTACCCCACCTAAGCAGGTTACCTCACCTACCTGGGGTCCCCCACCTTTATGTTAACAGGCCCTAAGTCTCAGGAACCGTGAAACTGGTAATAAACGGTATACCTAACCCGGGACTAGTTGTGATACTACCGGCCATCTTCAAGAACGTCAGCATAGCAGCCAAAGAAGCCATTATATCGGTGTAAAACGAATATTAGATTGCGGTTGTCTCATGCGTCTTGTTTTGTGACTATTTCTGTGTTCGTTTTTGTCACCATCTCTAAATATCAATCATGTTCAAAACACCCCTACTAACAAAATATTTCGTAAAGCTCTTTAGAATGATATTCAGCAATAAAAACAAGGTGTGACCAGGAGCCGATTTCTAGGCTCCTGGTGTGGCAATGCAAAGTTTTGCAGTATGTAATCTGTCAAAAATCTGTTTGAGTGGTCAGAGTTGGGGCTGATGGGCTTCTTTTTAAATGTAAATGTGCAAAAAATAAAGAGTGTTGAAAATTCCTGGAGAGGCATGTTTTACAACCTCGTCCCCAGGGCTTAATAAAAAGGTAGAAAGAGGTAAAGCGACCATATTTTACGTCAATAACTCGTGACAGTAATAATAAGTGATAAACTTGAGGTCGACGGTGCGCTCCTTTTACCCCCCTCTCTCCATTAATTCTCCGTTTTAAAGGTATTTAAAGCTAGCCAAAGCTACACAGAAAAAAGAGAAGTTGAAATAAGGAGGTGTTGACACCGGGCTCGAACTCGGGACCTCTCGCCCCGAAGGCTGCGCACTAACCAACTGTGCCACCCTTGCTCCTCCTTTTCCCCCTGAGGACGAGGTTGACGTGTTTTAATCATTATCTCAAGGACAGGGTTACCAACGAAGCAAATTATAATCTAATCTTAGCTGCACAATTACAAAGTGGGCGCGTTGTCAGTTACGGTTCATGAGGTCGTTCATGTGGCATGTCAAACTTTACGATTCTGTCGTTTAGGATGTGATACATTTGAGTCTTATGTTATTGTATGACATCTTTGAAAGCTGGCTTTGTGATCTGTTTAAATTGATATGTAATGATATTATCACTGGTAAGTCTTAGCAGTGACACTGATAGCCGCACAGTCCGCACAATGAACATGGCCACACTTACCGTATGGAGACTGGGCACTAGTCAGTATTATGTACATGTAAAACTATTTTGAATAGTGTAACAACAACTAAACATTACCAAATTAAAAACTTAAAAATTTGCAACAAATGTTTTTTAGCCAAATCAAACAAGAAGAGTACTCACCACAGGACACCCAATCTGCTATTATAGGTGAAAGTTAACCCCCCCTTTTAACTGTAATTAGGACCATTTGTAACGGGCACCCCCTCCAGTATTAATCGGTAGGTGCTAAGGAAGCTCTGTGCCAAATTTGACACTTTTGTCACGTCTGTAACGATCCGGCCTATATTTTGCACTAAGAGACCTGACTATATATGAGAACTGCGGAAATGAAATCAAATTAGAATGATCCTCGCGGTTGTGAACGCAGTTTATCCAATTGCGTAGGAAGCCTGCAAAAAATTCAGGACTTTAATCTCCCGCTCGTGAATAATACCTTATTCGCCTCAAAGAGAGCTCTTGAAATCTATAGGCAAATCATACAAAGGAGCTGCTGACAAAAGAGGCACCATTACGGGAATTCTTGTCATACTAAGTTTGTTATCATTTTATGCGAGTACAAAAGTTTATTTTGTATATGCGACATTTGCAACACTTACGGATTAGTTTTCAATTTAATTAATGACAGAAAAGCAAAGCAGTTCCCGATTATTGGGAGTTTGTCCGAAACATGACACAACTGCTCGACACAACTTGAAAAACCCTAAACCTAAGTCTTTAAATTGCAATCTTTTCCTTTTCGTTTTTCACGACGAAAGGCAACTCTCAGTTCATTCACAGGAACAGTTTTAGCTACTTTTTCATTGTTAAGATTCTTATCTTTGTGTTTGTCCATATCTCTCGATGACAGCGCCCTATGCCCCAGTAGGCTTATTAGGTTGACATATTTTAATTTGCTTTTGTCCAAGACCTGTATGACGATTGTGCTTCTTACTTATTTACAAGCTTCACAAAGTCTTCATTATCATTAGCGGAAATATATCAATAATACAAGCTAATAAATGTGGCATATATGACTTTGCACGTAAACAGGTCTCATTTATATTTTTGGCAAACATCGTAATGATTATGTCACTTTAGACTAACTTGCGTTGGTATGTGTTAATTTTCTGAACCAAACCTATTCAGCAAACCAAGAAAAGTGCTAAACAGAGACGCATTAATATTAGAAATACTACACAAAAGGGAATAGACTGGTAAATGCTCTTTGATCCCTATACAAGCTAATGTGCCACAAAGTAACTTCCTTTAAATAAAATTGCAGGTTTGACTAAACTAACTAATTACATGATGACGTTCCTCCAACTTACATTTCCAGCAGTTTCGCTTTCAAACCCAGCATTTCGTGTCGCTTTCAAATACTAAAATGGATAGCAACGAGTAAATGTTCTGCTGGAGAGGTTTATTTGAATTAGCACATAATAGAACTTGATAGACCCAGACTCGACACTGAGCTTAGAACTTTACTAACTAGAAAACTGAATATACTACAACCATGTGAAAGTATAGCTCGTACACAATTAAGCTCAAAAGTAAAGAAATATACATTCGCCGGAACAACATTACGTATTTCTCTTTCGTCATGAATTAAATGACGATAACAAATCACTGAATTTACGGCGACTTTGAGATTTAGGGAACCTGGTTATTGTTTTAAGTTACGTATGTTCTAAGATACCATTTCACTAGTAAGAATCCGACGGATCATTATCAAGAAGACTCTTCTACAGTTTCCATTTTTGCACTTGTAGGTGCTGGTGGAGTCAGTTGCGTGACGCTTGCTGACCGAACGCTCCATGAAGTCAACATTGTTAATTTAGTTTTCAGTCCCGTGACAATTTTTTCTCTTTTCTCAAGCCTTCCCTTTAAAACCTCATTCCTTTGCTTAACCTCTCTCTGCAACTTGATGTATTTTTCGATTTCCTCCCGCACTTGCAAAATGATGTTATCTTTGACCTGCAATCGATCTCTCATTTCGTTTACAGCATTTTCGCATCTTTGATTTAACTGTTCCTTTTCTAACCTCAGTTTCTCTGCCTGAAGTAACAGGGTATCTTGTAGGTCTTGAGAATTCTTTAATACGTTGTTCTTCTTGGCAAGTTTCGCCTTAAGTTCTTCAATTTCGTGGTTCGCTCTGGCGACTTCGTTCATGATGTCGACTTTGTTCCTCTCAAGTAGAAGCAGCGCCTCGTTATTTTCTTGAATTGTTCGCTCCTGTTGACATATTATTGCCTTCTTCATGGCTCTATGAATGGTTGACAGAAGCCTTTTAGCTACTACTAGCGTTCTGCTGACTTTCACACCGTCCTTACGATACTGCAAGTCGCCGTCGCCTCAAGTCAGCCGAACTGACTCTGAAGCCGCGGTTGACGTCGAACTTTGGTCTTTCAATTCTCGACCATCTTCTCAGCCTACAAAAGTCTTGTATTCATTCATAGGTTTTCGGGAAGCAAAAATTATCTTTGAGTAAAACGCAGTCTTCTTAATGCAGATTTTTAAGACATAATTGTCCCCAGTGAAAAAGAATTTAAAATGTTTGTTTTTTTGATTCCCGTGACACCAATCAGACAGATCATCCATGACCGGGTACAAAAACCGACAACTGTGACTTTGACGAGTTTTAAATTACTTATAATTACATCCCACACCAGTATCTGTAATGTTATTTTAAGCAATCAGTTTAGATATTTACTCTATAAACGAAGAAAGTTTCCAATTTTTGGTCAGGATCAACATTAATCACCCGTTGTAGCTTTTGTGTCTTGTTTCCCACAAAAAGCTGATAAACAAAAGAAGCACTTATAATGCCCTAATTAACATTGGGTTGTTGTTGTTTGCTGTACTTTAGTTCTCTACGAATATACAAGTACAACACTGGGCCACTCTATAGATCCTTAGCGCGAAGGTTTTATGAGCCCTCAAACGGTTGTACAAAAAAGTACGTAAGTGCACTTATACTATGCGACTAAGGAAATCGGCGATTCGGCTATAAAGGATCTAGTACAAGTAGCCATCATAGGCGGTCATCATACATGTACTTTGACTTGCTTGGCTTTAATCTGTTTGATCCATTTTTAGATCCACCATTAAGCTTGTCTGAATTGTCTCGTGTAGTTCATATTTTTATTGATATAATTGACAGCGTTTTTACATGAATAGAACATTTTAATTTAGTTGCCTGTGCTCAGCTAAAACTATAAAAATATTTGCCTTTAACCAGAAGGGCATTCCGGAAATACCATAAATTTGGTCAATTTTATTTGCTATTGAGATCACGCAAAATGGGATGAATGGTCTCATGGTCTTATCTGTTAATTGGGTTACAACTTTAGTAGACATATAATAAAACAGATTTTCTTCATAGACGAATCCGGGAAAGAATCAAATATGTAGTTTGTACAGGAAGATTTCATCCGAACACCGGCCGTTATCGCAGGAAGCGGGAATAATTGTGGATCACTGTGAATCGTCATTATGGTGACGCAGTTTTGAGTCTTTGTGATATTGCGTTGATTGACGCCTCTAGGTATTAATTGCACACACTTGGAGGTGGCTCTGCAGGAGTTTGTAAACAATACACTCTTAACGGTGTTGCTAACGTAGAATAGCACAGCAGTAACTCTAAATATTTTGCTTATGTATCCTCCGATCGAGTTAAGTTGTATGAAGAGTCTTACAAACGAACGGAGATAGCTGGTTCTGTCTTTGTGTCAGCACTCTATCGAACCAGATGACAATCCAATCTTTTATCATGGCAGAAGAGTTATTAACTTCGCGTTCTTTGCCTTCAGTTAGCCAAGAGAACCATTCCAGTGGACGTGCTTTCGCTGTAAAAGACAGAAAAACCGAAGGCAAGGCTATTGAGCAACGTCTTGCGTGGGAAATGGTGGATGAAACCGAATGGGCAGAATTAAAGTTACTGCATAAGAAACCACATGGACATGGATGCAGGAATATCAAGCTTCCCAATACAACAAATTCAAAGACAACCGGAGCCTCAAGGCTTAAGTCGGATCGTTACAGTCATCGTTCTTTAAAAACAGGAGACATGAAACTGCCTAAACAGGACATGAATAGATCGGGTGTTTTGAACTCAGCTTCTCCGGGTCACAATCCAAATCATTTGTCTCGAAGTGAGCCGACCTCGGAAGCCCGCATGCCATTCTTGTCACCAAGATCACGAGCTTTTACTGAACCTTGCTTACATTCGTCTTTAGAAGACAATAGTAAGACAGTTCATGGAAAATCGTTTCGAGAAAACCTTAGCGTGATTTATCGTCAACAAAAGGAGATGAGAAAGCTGGAGTATGATAACATGGCCTCAAGGCAAGCGTTAAGTGATGCTCAAGATTTAATACGCGACCTGAAATCAAAAATTGAGAAAAGGAATAAATACATTAGGGACAGGCATAAGAAGGAAGGAGACCTCATTCACGATCTCGAGACGTTAAGAAAAGAAAGAGATGAAAAGCTGTTCGAGTATAAGCAAATAATGAAAACTATGAACGAAGCTTTGTCGCTGAAGGACAAATCTCTCGAAGACACTGAGGCGGAGAGAACGCAGACCGAAAGTGCTTATCAGGATCACTTGAAAGAAAATACTGATCTGATGAGAAAAATTGAAGCGCGGGAAAAGCAAATAAAACAATTGAAAGAAAAGACAGAGAAAGCATCGAAATGGAAGGCTAATGTTCGACAATGATAAGCTGCATCAATGATAAGTTGCATCGATCAAACATTTCGCCTCAACTCAAGTCAGGCGAGCCTCGATTTCGTAGATTTAGTAGAGCTTACTAAAATCACGAGCCATTTCTTTTGTACTGTTCTCTGCACCTGTCATGTCGAAGTCTTAAGAGATGAACAACAAGGTCGTTAAATTGTCACTCATTTAGTGAACCGTGCTGACTATCAAACATCGCAAGCGAAAACCAATGTGCCCCGTTACAAGAAAGATAAGCTCTGATGCATTATGCTTCCGGGTTAAACGTTTTTGATATGGCTATATGAGCTGGTATCATTGACATCAGTGTTCACTGACACAGAAAAAGTTGCATGCTTTTATTACAAAACTCAAGCAGGAAACAAATAGCCATTTAAATGGGAACACTGGCGGTGCCTGTTTGGTCATATATGATGTTTGATCATCAAATTCTCTTGCGAGCCCAGATTACAGTTATCCGGGCATGCCAATACAGGCCATTCTTAAACTTCAAGGCTTAAAACGAGTTCATCATTTCAGCTAGTTCTTCATAAATCGCTTATTCTCTAAACGAAACTCAATATTTGGGAATGGTTTCTTGCTGGTGGAGATTAAAATAATGCTTAGACCAGAAACTGGTGTTATGATATTGTAGCTTAAATTTACAACTCAGCATTGCTATTATTATTGCACTCTAAGAGGATAGTTATCGTGCCTAGCAAGTATTCTCCAAACAATGACAAAAGTTAGGTGCAAGATAACCAAAGAATAAATAGACAGCGAACAGACAAAATGTTGTATCTTCTAATCAGCCTTAGCTTTCCTCTACTACCTCAGGTCATTGCAAAATGTACATGTGAAGAGAGAGCAATTTTATTTAGATGTGTGTTCACGTTCATCACAATTATTTAAGGACTGAGTTTGAAACAGTGCTTAAAAAAGAACTCTAATTTATCTTGAGACTAAAATTTCTTCATATATATTATCTTGAGACTAATATTTCTTCATATATATTTGAAGACACCTAACCAATCTGATTAGAAATCGTCTTAATCACTGATACAAGGATTTGCTCTTTTACCGTGACATCTTTGCGTTACGCCAAAGATGACATCGATGCTTGATTGATTATGCCATACATACGAACCCTTATTATTGAGATACGAAAGACGCAAGTTTTTCCATCACACATAGAGAAACTCAAAATCGTTCTGTAGTGATTAAAAATTAGCTCATATCATATGATAATTGGAAAATAAACGACAACTTGAATGACTAATCGGCCCACCTAGACTTACGGGAGACGTATGGGAGTTTTAATTTGAGGACCTCATAAACTACCTCATGTAACATCTCCCTCTAATTAATCGAGTTAATTTAGATTCATTTAGAAACTTTCTTGTCTTTAGGACATTTACTGAAACTCGGTCTTTCTTCTACAAGTTGACCTATTCCTCCGATTGAAAACTAAAACTCACTAATGACTAAGGTTACTGTCAAAGTTTATAATTCACATACATTTTAAACGTTGTCAGTGAATCTTGAGGGGCGAACGCTGCCACTTCTCGTTAGGAGAGTCTGAGGAGGATGCAACTTCCTTTTTTTCACCAGGATTCTTGGTTAGCATCCACTGGCTTTGTCAAAGGTGAGTTCTGGTTGGTGGTACTGCCATCAGCGATGATAGGAGTTACCTTTGGCTGGAATCTTGGCGGATGAACTTTCGATTACGCCTTTAAGGGTCTCCGTTCAGATACCAACGTGGTCCGTCTTCAGTTCTGTCTTCTCCTGCACACGATCCTTTCTCCCATGGATTCTTGGGGGTTTACTGGCTGCAGACGAATTGGTTTCCCAATTTGCAGCCCTGTCAATGGTCTGTCGGTCTTGTAGTAATTAAGTTTGGCCCGCTGTCTCTTACATTTAATGTCGTCATAGACTACTTATCACATACATACATACATACATAAATACATACATGCATACACTTCATACATACATACATAAAGCTTTATTTTGTCTCGAATTACAGAGTAGCCAAAAATAGGCTAGTATCTCCGAGAAAGAAATAAAATCCTAAAATGAAATAAACTATGGTATACACTAACTGGAGAAAATATTTAACTCTTAATACAATTAATTAATTAATTAATTAATCTGTATCGCCGAATTGCTAAAATAAAGTCATGCAAAGACGGAAGGGTTCTCAGTTTGTCAAGCAACGCGTTCCAGAACTTAGCAGTATAACTAAAAGAATTTAAGCCATAAAAAGTAGTAACAGGTTTAGGAAGACTAAGGGTATCAGTACTTCTCATCGAATAATCAACAGATCTCAGAGAAAGCAATTCTTTGAGATACTGCGGATACTGTTCAAGATGAAGACATTTGAAGATAATTATAAGCATGTTCTGTATCCGCTTGTTACTGAGGGAATAATGTCCAATACGTTGCAATAGGTCACCGTATGATGAGACTTTGTCATTTAAGATGACCCGAAGAACGCGTTTGTTCAACATTTCTATCTTATCCTTATTTCGACAGTCACAAAAATGCCATACGGTAGAACAATACAGGAAGTGTGGTAATATAAATGCTTTGTAGAGGCGTAACAATACAGTGGCAGGTATAAGCTTGCGAAATCTGCTTATGACATTGAATTGGTTAGTTATCTTTTTACATATGTTAGAGACGTGTTCATCAAAACAGAGTCTGTCATCCACAGTTATTCCCGGGTTATTCCAAACAATTCAATTGATTTTTGTACCGGAAAGGAAAACACATGATCCGTGTTTCCTATAATCATGGCTTGGTGTTTGGTGGGATTGACCAACATACCGTTGCTTCTGTACCATTCGTTTGCAATGTTGAGCTGATGCAGAGGTTCTCCACCAGAACCATTGATGACGCATAAGTTTCCAAATACCCCATGGTCAAAAATTGCCCAAGATCTCTTCACCTATGGAGATGAGACCTTACTCGTGACTATTGATTATTATTAATTACAGTGATTACTTCGTACCAGATCTTTTGCAAGTTGCAGATCAAGGCAACCAAGTCACACTTTACCATATAGTCTGCGTAGCAAGCGTTTCCAATCGAGTTATTGCGCGAAAGTTAGAGCGGGAACAAAAAAAAGGGTGGAATTTTGCTCTCGTGCCAACTTTTTTAGACGAACTCACGCGGAAACGCTTGCTACGCAGGCTATTTACCATACAGATAATGGCCTCCAATATTCAACACACACGAAGAAACTCAGCACACCATCGGTTCGCCTTCAAACAATCGGAGCAATAACAATCAGAATCAACCGTTAAGATCGGTAGAAATTCATTACAGACTGTACAGTTTTGGGACTTGTTCCTTAATCTGACATGCACAGCACATCACGTGCCCGACGTACCCAGTCCTAGGCGACTAGAATGGACTCTAAAAATCATTTGTGGCCTCATTAAAATGGGAACAATGACCGCCACTTCACTTGTCTACCTTCTTGTGCTGTGCTGTTGCCTCTCAGTCTTTGTTCTTCCTATACCTCTTCAAATGCAAGTGAGGACCACCTCCGTTGCGACTGGCCATCCACTGTCTTAACAGTGTCCATTAGAGTCTGCCGTGTGGGGTCTAAAAGTGTACATTGCTCAAGTTCATCAGCCGAAGGGTTCTCACTCTGATAAGCGCATTTAATCAACTTGATTGATGCTAGCAGTTTCTTTATACAGCTACTCTTCTTGCTTGAGTTGGAAGATTTGGTATTCCAGACTGTCCTCTTACTGAGTGCGGTCAGCCTGGAGATAACGGCTCTGTTAAGCATGTCTTCTATGTACATTAATGAAGCAGGAAGATACTTCACTCACATGCAGATTGCAAACGAAGTAGAAGTAAAATTTAAAAGTAAAATTTGGGTGCTGAATGGATAGACATTTGAAAAATGGGAACCAATGGCTTATGGTCTGTTTCCACATTTAAAAATTCTCTTCTGTACAGGTACTGATTAAAGCGATCCTAGGCCAACACAGTCGACAAACTTTACTATTCTATTTTGAGCATGCAGACGTTCTACAAGGATATAAATGCAACAAGCTGTCCATTTTGGAGCAAAGTCCCTCCTAAACCGGACTCTAAGACGTCACTTTGCCAATAGTGGGATAGAGGGCTCACTGGCTAGATCATTTCAACGGGGGTGCAGAGCTGATCCTACTTTTGATTGCTTTAAAAGCTTCTTCCTATGAGATCCCCCAAGTAATATAAACATACAATTTTTCTCAGTTTAATTACGTAGTAGTTAAGACGTCTGCGAGCTTTGGTATGAACCTGGACAAATAGTCAAACCATCCCCGAATAAGTTGGACTGCCTTCCTGCTATGTTCTTGTCGAGGCATGCTGACCTAAACAGTTAACATTTTCTACACTTTGGAAACTTTAGGGAGAATGGGTACAAACATTAGTTATGATTGGCCGATAGTATTCAAGGTAACCATAAACCAATCATAAGCAACACGTCCACCCAATCGACCCCAGAAGTAGTTGCACCGAAAGATAGTATCCAATCCACTTATAGTTGCTACAATGGCATATTTTAAGCCAGTTCTCTTTTTTAATTTTTATATTTTGGAACATTTATTGTGAAATCCCAAATATAATTTAAATTTGCAGCGTCCAGTCTTTCAGTAATCATAACATTTTAGCAAAGCCTTTTAGCATAAATGATTAGTATAAGGTCGCTACTGTGTTATAGGAAGGAAAGCTGGACAAACAGTAGTCAAATGTCCAGATGTCTTTTGTGCACGCTCATGTCAGAAGAAACGCTTGACCAGTTTCAATGTAGCCTGCGACAGACAGCCTAAATCCCAGGTCCTGAATCTCAAGTATGATCTATTGTAGGTCTCATGGAGTTACAATTCCGGCTGCAATGCAAGCCAGTCAAGCTGCAGGCCTTTTCATTCCTGAAACTTATAAATAACCAGTGAGAGAGAATGGGCTAGCAAAACCGCGCGAAACTAGTGCTTAATATTTTGGATTTCCTTGAAAATCCTTTGCTGAGTAAGATATTGGAAGTGACATAGATTATTCAAAATGTTAGAATCCCCTAACGCGTTTTAATTTACAGTGATTTTAAGGTTTTGTTGCTTATCTTATGAACGTTTACGCATTGTGAATATTTTATGGTACAGCTGTTCACCGTTGCTTTGTGGAAGCATAATCTTTTTGTTAATTACAATCACAATTCAACCAACGCGTAAAAGCAAAAGGGAGTTTTTTCTAAAATCTTGCAAGTAATGTTTCAAATTGAAAGCGCGGTCGAACGAATAACCATTTTTGAAATCTAAGTTTAAAAAATAATTAATAAAAACAATTTTGTGTTAACCGGCATGCTTGTTCAGGGATAAAGTATAGCGTTAAATTTAACATAAAATTGAATAAAAATAGTAGCAAGCAATTCTCAAACGCTAAATCATTTACATGCACACCAGTTCAAATGATCCGTCAAGGAAGAAAATTACTCAATTTTCATTTATAAAGTGGAAAACCGGGATAAATTTAAAGTAGTCACTCGGGCAACCAAAGACGAGATGATTAAAAAATATATGAATATTGTTCCCTGCTGGCTTTCATGTGTTAACAACATTTTAAAGATGTAAAGATTAAACTCAAAAGCAAGATTAAACTCAAAGTCGCCCCCTAAACAATGAATTCTGCTCGTGATATTGCGTATTTATTTTTTCCTAACATTTTTGTTCAGTTATATCATTGTAGTTCTGCATTGTTAAAATTTTTTATAACAAAGACTGGACAAATGTAAAAGATGCGCTTTTCCCAGTGAGACAAAAGAACTAGGATTTAAGTCTGCGAACACCTTTGAAACGGACTCTTTGCTCATTGAATAAAATAACCGCCAGCTAAGCGCAATCTACAGCTACAAAGCCATCTACAATTTACTACCTTGGTCGCATAGATAGTGTGGTTTAAGAACATTCTAGCCCAGGGTATAGATAATCTCTCACTAACCATGATGTCTTAATACTGAGCAGTAAACAGTTAAATTGAAAATGAATGAACTTTGAGAGTAAAGACTTTTTTATTATCATGATTTTTATACTTTTTTGCAAATACCTTATTTCACTTTGTATTAAAAAATCAGTTTACGAATATCGCATGCAGGTGTCGAGCGTAGAGAAATGTTTATCACTTTTTCAAGCAATTGCTATCAAAAAATTGTTATTTCAATACCATATTACAAGTTAATGGCTTCTTCTATTTTGATAAAAAGAAAAAGAAAACATGCGGTACCTAACTGTAAAAGCCTTCGCACAAGATAAATGATAAATATTCGCGAAATGGCAACGCTATGAACTAGATATATCTCGCAGTTTGCTGCTTAATACATGGATATATTCTAATGTTGTGTCGGCTAAAATAGATAATTGTCAATGTTTGTCAAAATTCAGCGGCAATTGGGCTGAAAAACTAATGTGATAAAGCAATTTCTGAGCGATTTTCTTTGGGTATTAAACTAATGATATGGGTAATGTACGACATTCACACCACCGTGAATTGGATGAAAAAATTCTTTTGATGGTTTTTAGTTATAAAGGACGAATAAATAAGTTTAAGTCTATGAAGCTGGTTTACTTGTTTTCCTTCATTTCAGTGCGTTGCTCCGAATTCTCGGTTCTTTGTATATTACATACTACTCATAGGTGTGTTGGAGTGAATCCAGCCAACAGTTCCCTGTATTCGTCCGCATGTTTTAGTTTCGAACAGCAACTTTCCCTGGCAAGCTGCAATGATCTCGGTAAACAAAACGAAGTTCACAGTTCACAAGACAAAACGTTGAGGAGTTTCTCTGGGGTGTCAATAAGATGTGCGGGGCAGATAGGGTTTTGAACTTCTAGAAACGTGGCAAACTCAGAAAACGATTCTAAGACATCCCACTCTACCGTTAAATTCAAGTAACGTGTTGCCGCATGATGGGTTAAGGTGCCAAAAAGTGTTGATCGATTAGGATGGCCGTCTTGAGTTACATCACAACCGCCACCATTATTTAAGATTTCAGTTTTTATTCGAGATTGAGCACTCTTTTCCTGTCGTGTTTTGTTCTTCATTTCCTTGTCTTTTTTTCTACGAACTTTTAGATTCACCTTGCCTGTTTTATGAAGATCTTTTTGAGCGACAGTCGGCTTCATTTCTGCCTGTAGACCCGCTTGATCGCAGGTTTGCGCCCCGCTTTCTGTCGTCGCCGCCGAAGGAAAGTCGATGTGATGAAGTCTCGTAGTGTTTCCAAACTGTAATGCCATATTAGAAATACAACTTAAAATATGCCATTCGATTGAAATCCTGGTTTATCACCTAAAAGCTTTAAGTCCCCAATTCTCTTCGGCTTAAATCTTGTCCGTTCCAGTATCACTTTCAGGCCCACTTTTTTGCAACCAACCTGAAGTTTTATGGATCTGTGAATTTTTGACCACTTTAACTTATAAACAACCAGATAAGAATATCAACACTTTAAACAGGAGATTCCGAAGAAATAAGCCTTCTTGAACGGGCTGTTGACTTTCCACTGTCTCTCTCGCTAGACCGAAGGAGATTTTAGGTCGTAAATTATTGCGACGAAGTATTGTACAAATCTGCTAGCGGAAATTAAAGCACGTTTTTATCGTTTTCTTCCATGAGAAAAAGTAACCGCGAAACATATGGTACCTGTTTGAATCACAACAACGAAAGTCGATTCAAGTCATTAAAGCAACATCTGCCGAATAGAATCCGACGATTGGTTGACCATCTCTTTTGTTTGGATTCCACTTGCGATGGGCATTGTGTTTTTCTTATGTTGCTCGCAGAGTATCATTGACAAATTAGCTTTTTAAAGACTAAGTAAATGGTGATTGAGCTCGAGCTTGGTAATTTATGCTAGCTAGCTCGGCTGCGATTCTCGGTATAAGGTCTTTACGACTTGCGGTTGCAGACGGAGGTTAGATTACCCACGTTTTCGCATTTGAAATTATATACTGTTGTTTGTTTTTCTGATTGTCTCTCATTTATAATTCACACAAATTAACCATCAAGTAGAAAAAAACCTCAATTCATTTTAGAAAAGCGTAAATGGAAACAGAACCAAAGGTGTTGGTTTGCAATTTTATGCAACAATCGCCACTGACAATAAATGGAAAACATCTACAATGCAAACAAAAGTGTACTAGCATCTGCCCAAAGTACAAAAAGCAGAATTTTATTCAAATGTTTCTGCCGAAAAAAACTTTTGTTTTCACTTGAGAAACTTCCTCCTCAATACAGAACTGGTCTTTGTACATTTTCACCTGCCTGCAAATTTGAATTTTTTTTTTGTTATCGCGACGGCTTTCTGTGAATAAATTCGCCGCAATACCGTTTAACTTACATGACCCACGAATAAGCAAGAATGTAAATTTTCTTTGGCACATTTATGATCCCACCAAGATTTATTCTTCTCAAAAATAATGGACAAGTCGAAAGGTTTTATAATCGTTCTCATAAAAAAATAAGCTGCACAAAGCTCTTATTTTTACAACTTTTACAAGGATTTCCCTTGTATAGAAATCAAACATCACAAAGCTGTCGTTGAATTTGTTTCCCAAGATAAACTTTAATTTCAGCTGTTAAATATATTATTCTTAACGGATAATGCAGCGAATTAAGTGTATTTTTCTAGGGGAGAGTGGCTGAAATAGGGCTCTTTAATTATACTGGATAACGCTCCTAACTGTTTTTGGCACTTCAGTTTTCCTGTAGAAAAATATATCTACGTGCTGTTCAATACCAAAAAAAAAAATATCTACTTTCATACTAACAACACTCGTAAAGCGCCTTCGATGATCTTTAATATTATAACATTCAGCATGAATAATTATAACAAACTAATTTGTGATTGTCATTAATGTGCAATTACAATTTTTTCTGTTACTTCGAATTAATTGTTCTGCTGTGCCTGTTTCGTCTTTGTCTCTACGCTTTCCGTATAATAGAGTAACAGGTCTTAGAAAATATACAAGGATCTAGCAAAGTTGAGAATTGTTGTAGTTGTGATCAGATGACACCATCCTTCAAAGGTTATAATTCTTTAAGAATTCTCAGTGCGCAAGCTTGTTGTGCTGTTACACAGAATTAATTTTTCGCTAACCAAGATAAAAAAAAAACGCATTTCGACATAACTATAAGAGAGTTCGATGTTCATAAGCTTATTAAGGAAAGGGCAATTAGTCACCTGATACAAAATGTATCCCAATTATATCATCTGCATTCTTGTAACTGATATCGGTTTTCAGGGACAGGGGCGACATATGCGATACCTAGCCTGCGAGTGAGAATCTCACGCACCCGTCAATACTTTATCAATGTCTAAATTGAGTGACATGCTGCACCGTTCAAGAATTCCTCGTTCAGAATCATGATCTCCTGATGATCTAAGCCAATCTAGCGGATGGAATATTGTTGAGTTAACCTATCACATTCCTGCTGTAAACGTTATCAAACCTCATCTTTGGAATGAAATGAAACGACCAATTTTGGTTTTGGCGTCTCGTCCCGTTAAAAGAATATGTTTTTCTATTCACAGCTTACTTCGATTCATAAATTTTAAACACAACGGAAAATTAAAGAAAGTGTATTTCTTGTACTTCCAATCAAATGACGACCAGCAAATATGGCCTATTACTGGAAGAGAGAATTAAGGTACATTTTTGTGAAATAAATATTACTAAACTCCAAATTACTCTATTTTAGTTTCTAGAGGCCACAAAATCTTTGTGATCTTTCAAATAGTTTAAGTTCTACTTCTTATAGGGTCCTCGTGAAGTTTAATTCTACTCCCTCAATTTCCGGTACCTACACTAAACTGATAGCTTTTCGTGCCGACATGAAAAGCCATCTGCTATAGTATGAACGGCAACGGCACAGAACTGGAACGTATCTTTCACACAAATCGACCATCGTCCCGGAGTTGTAGCGTGTCGAGAGGGTTTGGTGCACTAAATCCTAGCTTTTACTGATTTACTTCTGCCGCAATTCACAAATCTGTTCACGTTGCAACGAAGAGTGGCAGAAACCTATCCGATATGTGACGATCCACTTTCAAAATCGGCGCGGTATATAGCTTCGCTCCGTTACAAAATTCACGCCGAAATCATTGTCCCAGGTGCTTTTTCATATTTTGTTAACATGGCATAAAGCTTTGACAACAACTTTATTGACTTTATCTTCGACATGAAGATTTCAGTACCAAAACAAAAACAAATGAAAAAAGTAAAATAAAAGTTAAGAAAAAAGTTAAGAAAGAAAATGTTATCATCATGATAAAAGAAAAAATTAATTGGCTATGTGCGGCTTCTATGCTATACGTATGGTAAGAAAGTTTAATTAGAGTTCGAACAAGCTCATTCTCTCTTGGTTCGAATGCTTAACAATTTAGAATATTTTCAATATAAGAGGCACTGAGATTTAAGATGTTTTAATCGCACATGGACATATATAAAAATAGTGCCTTGTAAGACATATTCGTAAAATTACTGCTTTATCGAGTATAGGCTCTCCAAGAAGATACCCCCTTATATGAGAAAGTGATGAGTGGGTACATCATAAAACTAGTTAGTTAAATGAATTTCTGGATAAGGCAAGCCGTCTTACTTTTTGTATGAGGTCCAGCATAGTTTAAATCAATGCCAACGAATAAGCCGTTGCTGTCGTGGAATTTTTCCTTCTTTGGGGTTCTGAGGGATCTTTGTTTCCAGTTTTACCTCATACGTTTCTTGTATTCTGATCAAGACATAAATTGTCATTTTCTGAATTTTTAAAGGGTATAGCACAACTACCCTTCTCTAAAAAATTATTCCGAAATTATTCTTTAAAATAACTGACGTCAAAGACTCGAAAATTTACGCAGAGCTTTGCATTTTCAGTCGCTGATATCTTTTTTAAGAATAACCTTCTTTCCCCGTCAATAAATAAAGCGGCTTCCCAGAAAGTAAGGACACCTAGTCCAAGAACATGAAGACTAACGTATACATGTATAAAAAGATAAGTAAGAATATGTATAAAACTATGTTAGAAGATCTAATAAAAAAATATACAGTTATAGAAATTATAAAAGAAATTATTGGTCTAAGAGTTACACGGGACGCAGCTCTCGCGGCCATTCGTAGAGATAAGCGTCACTAGATCATGTTTTCTAATCATATTATTAAAAGCGTCTTAAGATTGCTGTTTCCTTACTTTAGCATCTAATTCGGATCAGAGGAGTGATCCGAAATATCTTACTGAATGTTTCCCAAAACAGGTGGTATTAACTCTAGTTAGTTCTTAAATTGTAGTTTAAATTATTTTTAATCATATTATCCGGACATTAGCCCCTCTTTACCTTAACCTATAATATTGTCATGTCATTGGTGAAACGCTTTTTAAATGATTTGGTTTGGTGGTACCCTGTCGTGTTGACGATAATCACGATATTAATCTAGTAATTTTTAGAAGAAATATAAAAAATTCCAATGTACAATTTTGGACATATACAATAGAACTACGGAAGCTTAACCTCGAAGTCCTCCAAGTCTACAATGTAGCTACAAATGAACTCGTCCATGTTACTGAGTTGCTTTAGTTTCTTCCTGCTGCTGTCTCCCACAAGAACAAAAGGAACAACGTCGGTTATTTCCAGAGCCACAAGGTGTCCATCACCCGACAGGTTCATAGACGATACTTTCGCATCAGGAGTAAAAGTGGTTAAAAGAGCTATCCTACTACTTTGCAGTCTCCAAAACCGTATAGAGCGATCCTTAGAGTCCAATCCCCCTGCCGTTGTCATAGCAACTGTACCATCATCGGTGGTGTAGATTCGATGGACTGCCCCCAGATGTGCATGACGGATCTTGTGTAAGAAATCTCCAATCACCAAATCAAAGAGTTCTATTGTTCCATCAAACAAGCCTAACATCAGGTTTCCTGTTTCTGAAATGATAGCTGCGGAATGGACTTGGTTCTTCGTTTCCGAGATGAAAATACGTGTTCCTGTCTTCGGATCATACACCACAGCTCGGTAGATTTTCAGACTGAGGTCATAAACAATGTCCGATAGAAAACTTCCATCTTTTGCCAATTGCATTTCTTGAAAAGTAATAAGAGTTAAGAGAATAAGTGAGTATCACCAGATCGAACCATGCACTGTAAATTGAAAAAGTCCGTTTCAGGCCCAAAGTGGCAATAGGCCACTCTCACTAAGAAGTCAAGTGACCAATGGTTCCTTTAAACAATGAGCTGGAATCTTGCTGATGCCAAAAATTGACGGAGGGCATAAAAATTATCTTACACCCGAAATTTAAGAGGAAACGCATTTAAGGGAGATATTTTATGGCACTTCGATTTTTCCACAAGGCAGTATGATTTGTATTGGTTACGTGCCCAGCTACGAACTGACTCATTTTAAGAAATTGGTGTGGGTTTGAAAAACTAAATCACCATTATTTTGTTTAAGATATGACCCACTATAATGGTTTTTTGAAGGCAAAATCATATAACTTTTATAAATTTCATTACAATGATGTCACATGACCCCTTAGTGCAAATGGCCTATTTAACCAGACAGGCCAAAGTCTGATTCAGCCTCCCGTTTAAGCCATTTGTGCACAATCTAAGCCAAAAAAGCCCCATCAAATGCCTTTTCTAGCTCCCATGGGACTCATTTCAGCCCGTAAGTCCAAATCAACCCTATTTGGACTGTATTGGTCCTTATTGAGGAGGAGAATTAGACCCACCTAGTTACTCACCCAGTTTTAGAGCTAAAGGAGATCTTTTTTTGTTCAAACTGTAAGTAAACAATACACTATTCAAAAATATGTATTTACGGCAATATTCATATCACAAAAATGTTACAACCAGCATAATGTGCGGGGGATAAAAGAAAGACTGCAGTCCAATACCTCGGTTCCTTAATTCGATTTCGGTGATATGTATAAAGTCTATGACGCAGCAGAAAATAGACATGATTTAAATATAACTCTTGACCTCTTGATAAAGGTTTCTTTTCTTTTTATTGGGCTGACTGTGAGAACAACGACCAATCAAGGAATGAGAAGCAAATTCTTCCTGTCATGAAAAGACAAAATAGCGGACGCAACTTTCAGAGGGCTTTGCGTGTCTTGCTTGCGTCGCAGACACTCTAAACCTTCTGTCTATATTAATGGTTTAGACGAGTGCGTAGGCTAGTTTAGGCTGGCTGCAACGCAGGCTATGCGTGTCCCATTCCACCTTCAATGGGACCGATTTTTGCGGTGAGGGGATAGGTCATTTCAGGTCGTCAGCGAACAGATTTGGAAGTCGATTTGGAACGAACACAAAATTATTGCATGGAGTCTTGGCCCTATGAAAACGGCGAATAATTATCTAAATACAGTATTCGTTGATGTTGTCAGCCTGTGCTTGCGGGAAGCTTTAACTTGTTGCAATTCCCTTCCTGCGTGTGAAAACTCTTTCCTTACAAGAAAGGAATATGCTATTTGTAGATCGCTTTAAATGCAATATCCGACCGAAATAAAACTGAAACTTAATTTGCCGGTATGGCGATTTTTGTAAAAAGTATGATTAAAGTGTATACTTCCCAAAATAATAAACCACTGCATCACGCAGTCGGCAGCCCAATGAACCCCCACTATATAGGGGTCTTCTTGAAAAGCAATACAATTTAAAATTTTAATTTAAAAGTACAATATAATAAAAAAGTAAAGGAAGATATCCTCTCTTGCTATGGTACACTAAAATGTACATGTACATGGTGTATGCACGATACCGTTAAATGTGCACCATTGAACTGATATTGAATGCTCACCATTGAAGTCTGCTTCTGCAGTCTCTAAAACAATTTCTTGAATGCACTTGCTCTGACTCAGATTCCAAACAGAGTAGTAGGACCATACTTTCTCTGGGTCTTCCTCGTTAACCATCCTGTGCCCGCAAACGCACATGTCACCATTCCCAGTGTGCACAAGTCTGAAACAGGATTGCCACAAAATATGCTGAGATCGTTGATAATAAGTGAACCCGTGATTTAAGAATACTGCAAATTAGCTCCACGAAATGTTCCCGTAACATTCGCCGCCCTTGGAAACTGTATATAGAATGCTACTTCATCACTTTTCTCAGACTACCGAAAGCCCTAGGAACAAATTACCTTGGTCATTTTTTAATCATCTTGTCAGTTTATTAATTTTTCACTGATTTTGTTCATTCATAGTCATCAGTTATTAACGGTGGCATTTTCATTTCCATTTTCAAAACATAGCAATTAGAAGATTAACTCAGCAATTGCAAAGTTTAGTTTTGTGAAGAGCATTCTAGGTGATATTTACAAGTCAATTTCATATTTATTATTATTATTATTATTATTATTATTATCATCATCATCATCATCATAACTATCACAAAATTCTCAAATCTGATTGGCTATCAACCGTCCTGATTTCAGCACTAATAGGACAGTGTAATAGGAGAGTACGCGCCATCGCACGCGCGCACTTAACTAGCTTTTTTCACTGCAAGCCAAAAAACTCTCGGAATTTCTTGTTTTAATAAGAAAAAAGTCTAAAATATCACAAATTTTGTTATAGTTATGATTAATTGGTAACAAAACTTCGTGTCGTCTAATTCGGTCTGTACGATCATACTCGTGATTAAACAAATCGGACTCCCGCGTAGTGTGTTGAACACTCGTATGATTACAGACGGAATTGGATTCCACTTAGTCCTACTACCATTTTTATTTGTTATTTATTATTATAATAATTAATAATAATAACTGTGCATTTACATGGCGCACACATCCATTAGCTGCTCAAGGCGCTTCACAAAGATTAAAATCAAGTAAAAAAATAATAAGCTAAAAACCTGCTTAATCTAAGAATATGCTTAAAAGTTAATAAAATGCGAAGCTAAGAATGAGCTTAAAACTAAGACCAAGAGATCATACTTGCCAAGACTAAACAATTACTCTTTACAAAGTGCTTAAAGGGGAAAGTTTTGAGATTCCACTTAAATAATGAAACAGAGCTGAAATGACGTTTATTTAAAGGAAGAGAGTTCCAAATCGTTGGGGCGCACACGGTAAAGGCCCTGTCTCCATAAGTGTTAGTTCTTGACTGAGAAACTGAGTAATGTATTACGTATGATCAGGTGAATGTTCCTTTTAAATCTCCTTAGTGAGAGACAGATGCACCAAAATTTGGTTTTATCGACTACTTTCGTCGAGTATTACTCAAATTTACCAGTGAAGAAAAATTAAAAGCTGACCTTTCGAGTGCTAGCTTTTTGTCAAAGTTTATGATGTGGTATTCATTTGTTACACCATATTTGGTGCACCACGTTTTCGTTGTTTTCACTTGGATACGATCTCATGAGTGATTCAAACTGAGCATGCACACGCAGAGAAAAATTTGTACTGAAATATTTCTTTGGTATATTTTCAACAAAATCAGAAGAATTTCGAAGACACTTTAAACTCTTATAATGAAGCAACCATTTAATCATTTGCACTGACCTGCGGATGTCTTTGCATTGCATGTGAGACGTTCTTCTTCCTGTGTTGATGTCGTAAACACAAAGACCACACTGATCAGAAGATACCGCTACAACATGATGCTTCATGCACACGAAACAACCGTTGGTTAACCCTGATGTCCATACATTGCCATCAAATTGACGAATTCTTTGCCTCCGGGTTAGATCAAATAGGTGCATTTTTCCATCGGTCACAAGGATGACTTCATTATCATTGACAAACACCATTTGTGGCAGCAGCCCCTTAATGAACCGAATGTATTCTCCCCCGCGAAGGTCTACAAGACAAACAGAGGTTTTCTCCCAGCATATGGCTTTATAGCCATACATGTCTACAATTTCCACCTCAACGTCTTCGTCATGTTCGTCACTTGAAGATGGAATATTTCTGTCCAGATCCCACAATCGAACAATCTTGTCACGTGACGCAGTGATGATGTGATTGGAGCCAATGAATTGCATTAAATTTATGCTACTAGGATAGGTGAGCGTTCGTTCAATAACTTCGCTGGATATCAAATCAAAAACTTTTATTTCAGCGCGGAAAACGTTAGCACTTGGCAAAAATCTAGTGTTTCCAAGCGCCAACGCTTTTGACTTGTTCGTCGATAACGCATAGCACCGCACTTCGTCTGATATGTCAGCTAGTGTACGAGCTAGAACCTTATTAGAAATGTCCCAGAGTTCGAGTGTGAAAAAGGTAGTTTTCACGGCTGACCCCTTTCTCGAATTAGCTGCTCCTTCAGAAAGAGCTAAAAATACCATGCCAGTAATGGTAACTCCGATAAAATTTACAGTCTGGTTTGAATTGACCAGTGTCATCTCCACGACTTCGCCACTGTCTAAATGTGCCGCTCGTATCCAGCCTTTCTCAGAGGAACGAGAAACGTTGTCTTTCCCTGAGTAAAGGACACTTTGACCTTCCAAAGGGCACAAAGACAACGTCGACATCATCGGACTGTACGTTTTTAGCTTTCTGTCTTGAATCTCTCGAAGCAGATGTCCCGTTTGCAGATCATAGAGTCTGATAGTTGAGGCGATGATTGTCGCAAGCAAATTCAGATTCTCCTTCTCGATTATACATACTGGTGAGGCAAACATTTGCTCTTGGGCCAAGGAAAACACTCGCTGACCATTTGAAAGTCTCCACACTGATATGGAACCTACCCGCGAGGTCACAACAATTGAGTTATCAGGAGATATCACCACAAACCAGACATCTTCGCCTAAAAAAAATGAAGCGGATCAAGTAGTAAGAAAAAATAGTAAACCCTGTCGAAGTGACCAGAGAGACAAATTACGGTAATTGGGGCTCTAAGAAGGGTTTTTTTTTAAATAAGCTAGCTAGACAAAGGATCAATTTCCTTATCCCTAAAAACTACAGTAGGCCAGGTGTGTTCTCAAAAGCCAATGAAAATAGAGCTTCTTGGCTCCAGGTAATGTGCTTACAAGGACTGAATTTAGCTTTCGGTCACTTACCTACTCCTTCAAGAGTCCGTAAGAGTCTTCCCGATGTGACGTCCCAAATTGTACAGGTTTTGTCAGCCGAAGCACTTGCAATTAGTTTTCCGTCAGCACTGGCACTGAGAGCAGATGACGGTTTTGCATGTCCAGACATGGAGTGCACTAAAGGTCCACCAGGTGAGGTCAAACACACTCTGCTTGGTAATAAGCAAGGTCGCCATGAGTTTTGAGCCTGATGCAATAGGGATTTGATATCCTCTGAATCAGGGGTTTGGACACGCCCAATAAGTTGAGTGGATAACTGAGCTGGATGTTGAATAAGAGCAAATGTGGAAAGCTGGAGAGTTTCTTTGACAAGCTGAATGTCCTTGTCGTCGATTTTCTGCAGGGCAAAATCGAAATCGTCCATGAGGTCTCGAAGAGAGTATGCTTCCAAACAAGTCAGAAGAAATTCAAAGTTACACAAGACTTCTAGCTTCAGCGTTTTTGTGTCATTACAAAGTACGAGATGATAAGGCAATTCATTTATCTTGCGATAATTGAAGTTCTTGAGCTTCTTTCTCCCTTCAAATGTCCATGGCTGACTGGAAACAAACCGGTCAGCCTCCAGATGTTCCCCGTTGATGGTTCGGTGCGGCTTTTTTCTTCCATCCGCCCATAGACCCAAGAAATAATCGCTCAATGCTCGGTGAGTAAATTGCCTTTCCTCATCCGTCGACAGATATCGATCTCTTGCAGCCTCGATGAACTGCCTGTGATACCACGTAATCACGCTCGCGCCATCGGCTCCCCTGTCTACCAAGTAACCGGCCAGGTCACTCTTTATTCGAACCCATAGCAGCGGTGGTATGCGTCGTATTGGGGGAGTCCAGTACTGATACACGTCGTCCAAGACCTTATCGTCACAGGATAGTAAGTCCTCTATTTCTGTACCCGTTAGACCACTTTTGGATGCAGTGATGTAAGCAAGAACGTGTTGCACTAATATTCGCCCATGCTGCGTCTCAATCCGCTCAAACAGCGCGTTAACTGCTCCTAGAAACATTGTTTTATAATAGTTGTATTAGACTTAAAGTTATACTCGGAGAAACGAAAAAAAGGCGTAAGAACCACTCTACAGTGGATGTTACCCTTATTAGAAGCCCTCTTTTTTATCCAATACTCCCTACTACTGCAATCAATGTTTTATGGAAAATATTCTTCAAAAACAGTATACAACATTAATAATAGGAGGAGAGACAAGAAAGGATTTCAATTGTTTTAAAAGGCTTTTTATGCAATTTGAGTGCAGTCACATTATAGGAATATGGCCAATGAAGAGAAAAAGGTAACAGTTATTGGTATAGTGGTTTCAGTGTTTTTTGTATTGCTGTAGTTTGTTGTTGTTGTTGATTTTGCATTTCGAGTGCGTTCATGTCCCTTTGATTGCCGTCGTTATGTCATAATCCTGGACGTTTTACAAAATATCGCTTGGTGAGCTGTTCAGCTTACCCCTCACTGTATCCTGTAGGACAGTTTCGTTTGGTAATGAGTAAGACTTCCATCTTATGGCTTCATCAAATGCCACCCGGATAAATATTGGCAAGGAACACTTTTCTAAAGCATTGCAGACAATGGATTGCTGTGATGGTGACAGACCTCTCCCTGCAATGCTCAACCAGTTGCTCAGTATTCGAAACGCATCATCTTCAGGCAACTTGGGAACTTCCACAAAGTTTTCATCAGGAAATAACGACTACAGCAAGGAAAAAAAGTCTTCTTACAATAGGATCTAGTGACTAAACAAATCTTTAACAATTGGATTGTTGGAGAATAGGCTCCTGGAAAAGGCAATTCCTTTTTCATTTCTTTTGTTGCTATTTTATGGCCCGTAAGGATGTTGAAGCAAAGGGTGCGTTTTCGGGCGGAAAATCCAAATACGAATTCTTAAATCCACAAAACCGCTCTTTGTCTGGATTCTTTAGATCAAATCCAAATTCACTATCTAAGCGAATTTTCGGAAAGGATTTGAAAAGAGTACTTTTGACAAGCGGTTTTCCTAACAAAAGTTGGTACACAAATGCCTTGCATGCATCACATTCTAATTGAACCTTTGTTGGTGGTACTCTTTATTGTTTTAGCTCCTGACAGGCGTTTGTGTGTTAATTCTTTTGTTTTGTTTTGTTTTCGTCTCCCTCTTCTTCTTCGTTTTTTTATTTTTTCATTTCGTCTTCACCGCGGGTATCAGTTTGTTGTTTTTTCCCTCTGTTTTTCTCATCACGAGGAGCACGAGGAAACGCCGTTGTCATGGCAAATGATCCTTTCACGAATCTTGTGGGATTTTTTGTAGCTAAGAATCCATATTATCTGAGATAACAAATCCGCTTTTGGATTCACCCAAGAAAACGCATCCAAAGGATTTAACGCTGGTTATTTTAAATATTTCACTTTTATCTGACTATCTTTCAACTATTTCGTTTTTTCGATAGCACGTTATCACAGACCTGCAGAATTGGAAAGCACTCATACACAGCGTCGGGTAAGGTTGAAACTACAAGTTTAACGTGACTTGGAAGTACTGTAGGAAGCCAAGTTAGCTGCTTAGCGTTATCTTCAGGACCAAACTGATCAAGAGAATCTAAGAAAATAAATAGCGGTTTCTCTGGACTGGCCAACCGAAGACAACTCATAAAGTCTTCCTGAAGCTCTTTCATGTCCTGTAAGTGTTAAAGTATAATACAATGACGTTACACTCTGAATACGTCTCGCATGTCCCATTGTGATTGATTAGCATCACCGGATGAGTTTTTGAAGTGACTAAAAGAACCAACATGGGGACTTATTTTGAATTGGCTAAAGGTTATTTAAGAGCAACTCCATGCAAATATCGACCAAAGTGCGGCAAGGCTCAAAAAATAAAAATCGCTCTTCTTTTGCATACCGATAGACTTTAGTAAGTGTACAAACGCCATGTAGTTTTTTCTTCGAAAGATCTGTTCGTTTCCGAGAAAAACAAGAAAACCGTTTCAAGCCCCGCCGTCGATTTCGCAAGCCGAAAACAGGGTTGAAATTCACTATGATTCGCTCGACTTGCATTTCAAAACAACTGCGCTAGAAAAAAAGCTTGTTGCTAAAATTGTAAGTATAACTCGTCGTTGACCAAAATATATAATATTTTTAGCATTGCAACAGTCTGAGTAATTATAAAAAAGCTAAAGCGTTTGTCTACCTGTTGTTCAACCACGGAAGGTAGTTGAAAAAAGCGCCGATTTTCATCATGTGCCTTTGATCAGAATTTTTCAGGATTGAAGGGGAAAACACTACAAGCATCAATCTATTATGTTATGTTAAAATTATTTTGGGGAAATCATTTTGAGCTTCTCAGAAATTATTTGAAATTCCTGTTACAGACAACATAAAATAACGCCATCCAACACACGAGTCACGCGACCACCACCAACAATTTGACTTTAGGTTTCCGTTTACAACGCTGGTAGCCTTGATATGTAGAACAATTTTTTTGAAAAGCTCACCTTAACCTGTATCTGTTGTACTTCAAGCTCCAAGTTGTTTCATTTTGCCTTCTTATCACCTATGTTACCGTAGTCGTGAAGTCCACGGAATGTGTGCGTTCACATTGTAGCATTGTGGAGGTGCGTGACAGCTTTCTGGTAATTTCTTCATCCCTCTGTTTTCTCTAATGTTTCCAAGTTAACATCTCATGCTTGTTAAAAATTTGAGAAACCTGGACCTTAAAAAGCCGTCTATAAAATAAAGCTCGGTAGTTTAACAAAGCAAAGTTCCTTGCTCGTGGATCCGTTCACTTCAATTAATCTCATTTGCATAGGAGTGTGCTAAGGGTCTACTTCCGGTGAAATACACGTGACAAGCTTTACCGACTTTCACCAGTTACTTCCAGTACACTGAAGAAGATTCATCTTTTATACTCCTCCTTCTTCAAAAATACTCCAGTTGACATTATTTTACCCGAGAATTACCTTTAATATTTTGACGTTTTAGGCATTTGATTAACATTATCGAATTAAATTTAGTTAAATTTGATTCAACTGTTCATTCCCACTTGAAAAAGAAAAAGATCTTTGCAAACACTGTTTGTGTACGCTCTTCTTTGATGAAGCTATGAAAGGTTCGTGCTCCTTCGATTCATTAGTAGGTACTCTGTGTTCGTTTGATAGAAGTGATAAGCAGAGATCAACTGAGATTGTTCCTTTGTCGTTGTCAAACTATTAAGGACGTAACTGGGCATAGGTCGACATGGTCTCTTTCTGGTATTGAAAGCGAAACAGACTTTATTTTAGCTCAGAACTGCCCAGCCAGACCATTCCCGTCACAATGATAATTTCCCTTTTAATCAAACTCTTCAGCTAGATCAGTCAAATCCGAAATAGTATGCTCGAAAGAGAACGTTTTTCAGCAAAAACTCTTGGAAAAATCCTACTTCATTTTCAAAATGACTGGTCGGGCGATGGTCCAGCCGGAAAGTTCTGACAGATGGAAAGCGCCCTAAGTTCCTTTAATATATGCCCTTTCCATCGTTGTGAGCTCGGTATTGGATGGCGACGGAACAGTTATTCCAATTCGTGCCAAGTTCCAAAGGAAATCGCCAATCACATAAATGAAAGGCGAGGGAAACCTGTTAAAGCCGACAAAGGAGTTAGAGGAAGAACATTTCAGAATGTATCTATCAGCAAACCGGTATCCTCATTCCTGTAGGTTCAGGTACTCTTGGTCACTTAGATTCAAGAGTTGTCAATTCTCTTAGATAACCCAGAGTCTCCTGGGTACGGCACCAATCCACCTAATCTGTCCGATAAAATAAACCTTTCAGTTTTACTTTTAGTTTGAAATTAAACCCGATTTCCCCTGGGGGTAAATTTTTTTTTTTCTAAAAGTTAAAGATCACAGTCCAGTTCTGATGGCTTTGTTGTTGTCGTTTTTATTATTATTATTATTTTTACATTTCCTTCAAACGACTAACTTGTACCTCATTCAAGACAACGTGTGGGGGATATGGCATCGGATAGAACTCAACGATTCCACATTCGAACAGCAAAACAAGTGGTCGATGCAACTCTTAAAGATATTGCAACCTCGTTCCCAGGGTTCTCTCCTACCCGCCCTACGGACGGACGGGTAGGAGATTGCGCCAGAAGACGCTGAAAAACTCTGGGTCTCCTTAGTTTAATCTCAAATTGTAGCTCAGCAGACCAATGACGAAGCCATTGACTTCAAGCTCAGTAGCAAATGCGCTTGCAGAATGTTACAAGAACGCAGGACACTGGGGATCACGGAGAGAAATCTTATCTATTAGGGACGGGCCATTAGAAAAGTTATGGGGGGCGGGGGGGCGGATTTTTGAGCCGCAAGAATTTTTTTTCGTTATCAAATTCCCTGTATGAATTTCTTTAGGCCGTAGCATGAATATTTTTTAGGGTTAATTGGCGTGCATGAATTTTTTTCATTTAATTTTCCCTTGCGCGAATATTTTTTTTGGTACTCCCCTCCCCCCTCCCCCAATAAGTTTTCTAATGGTCCGTCCCTTATGTCACTGAGACAAAAATTATGGATTTCGAAACCTTGCAAAACTGGCTTCCTGGTCGTACTCGGCACAGGTTAAAGATCGCAAGGCACCATCGGATCCTTCATGGCCGAAGTTCTGTTGTCTCTGCTGTTTCTTCCAGAAGAATGTATTTTGTTTTGTTTTGGAAATTGTCTTATTTCAAATGTACTAACAAAAAAAACGTAAATAATGTTTGTTTCAATTCACGAAAAGTGACATTTAAAACAGCAGAAATTGCATTAATTTTGAACCTTTATTAAGAAGGCATTCTGAAATAACGCACGTGCAGGCCAGGATTACCCACGTGCAGCCAACAACTGGAAGTTCTACTTGTGAAGATGGGAAGAAAACATGTACACAATTTTTTGTTAAGACATCTTTTGATTTGATAATGCCGACGTCTCGAAGCAATGAAAATCTTCAGCGAGGCTACCAATTAAATTCTTCATTTTCAAAAAAATTATATTACACGCATGTTTTACGTTTGCTTTTCGCCTGCTTTTTAGCGGATCCTGACCCCGGGTCCCGGGATCTTGACAGCTGTAATCCGATATTAATGTTGAAAGTAATTTGCATACTGAGTCACAAAACGTCCGTAGGGCGCTTCATCCTTCAGATTGGCGCCTCCTTCTGCGGTATCCAGCAGCATTTTGAGACACAAGTTGTCGACAGATAAGGAGGAGAGGGTTTACTACGTGCTGAATTAACATAAGCGAACTACGTTAGAAAGCATGCGTGTTGGTTATTAGTCTCAAGCAGAGTTTAATATAGAATGGCAAACTTAAACAGATGGCAACGGGAAACATTTTGCCGTAAACCTAGACCTGAAACAAAGAATAGGGTAAGGACTTAAACATTTAGGACTTTGTGCGTGAATATTAGCAAGACTTTTTAGGACAGACGTTTGATGACCTTAATTTGCCTGGTCGACTGACGATGGTCACGCATATGTTAAAGATGGCGTTACTTTATGTTGTCTGTAAAACGATTTTCAAATAATTTCTGAGAAGCTCAAAATGATTTCCCCAAAATAATTTTTACATAACATAAACGTTTGATGCCTGTTGTGTATTTCCCTTCAATCTGAAAATATTCTGATCAAAGGTACATGATGAAATTCGTCGCTGTTTTCAACGACCTTTCTTGGATAAACATCAGGTAGCCGAACGCTTTAGTTTTTTTAAAATTACTCAGAGGGTTGTAATGCTAAAAATATTATATATTTTGATCAACGACGAGTTAAACTTAAAATTTTAGCAATAAGTTTTCTTCCTAGCGCGGTTGTATTGGAACGCGAGTCCAGCGAATCATGATGAATTTCAACCCTGTTTGAGGGTAGCCTGCGTGGCAGGCGTTTGAAAGGGAAGGGAAAGGGGGTTTTGGGCGCGAGGGAAACGCGCGGGGCGCCCCTCGCGTTTCTCTCGCACCTAAAACTTCCTTTCCCTTCCCTTTCAAACGCCTGCCACGCAGGCTAGTTTGACCTGTTTTTGGCTTGCGAAATCGACGGTGGGGCTTGAAAAGGTTTTCTTCGTTTTTCTCGGAAACGAACGGATCTTTCGAAGTAAAAAATACATAGCGTTTGTATACTTACTAAAGTCTACCAGTCTGCAAAAGAAGAGCGATTTTGGCTTTTTGAGCCTTGCCACGAATCGGCGATTTTGGTCGATTTTTGCATGGATTCGCTCTTAATAGATGTCCGTTCGAAATACTAGGTTTGCTGGTCCTTGCGGAGGTAACATAAAAATATACATGATAATGCTAGAATGGTAGCCAATCTTGTAAACGACATTTAATGGGATAATTCACTCCTAGAAGTGCAAAAAAATTTCCCATTGAAATTCAGAAAGTCAAAAGTTTTACTTACAAAATGTAGCCTACCTTTCTAATAGCTGAAGAATCGCTGCCATAAATGTTACATATTTGTTGACACACACTGTGTAGCAGTAGACGAACTTGTGAGGAATTGGGAGTGGTCCCGATGTACCTAATGATAACGTTTGATTGGTTTGAAGAATTCCATGCGTCCTTTGCCACCATAGACATCACTGAAGTCTTTCCACAACCGGACTGACCGTGAATTACAAGAGGACTGCTTCTGTCATCCTAAAAAGGTTTTCTTTGCATAAGTAAACATGTCAACCTTATTCGCAAATCGTTAAAACCGGATAAGCTTTTTCGACCTGTTTCGTAGCTTGGTAGTAAGACCCTTACATGACTTGATTTTGTTGTTCCCACAACATCCTCAAACTCACTTTTTGTTTCAGCTATGCCTTTGTCTTCATAAATATGGAAGACTGAATTTAGGAACTGGTAAGAAGACCCAGTATTGGTAAAAATATGCCGTGATTTTCGTTGAGCTTCGAGAATAATTTACGTGCGCTTTTTATTTTTATTTCAAGGCATTTAAATGAACACTTAAATCATCACACATTCCACCAGTGAGATTTAAACCCTTGGCTTTCTCGTACAAGTTTTCCTGCGGATGGAGAACAGATTACATGTAGTACCTCTCTGGGCAATCACAACAGTCAGAGAAGCCAAATAAATTTTTAATTAACTTTAAACCCGCTATACAAACCAAAGATAAATTTTCACCTGAAGATACTCTTTGCATCGACCGAGGATTTCCGTTCGTCCATAAAACGTGTTACACTTGGTTTGACAAAACAACAAGTGTTCAACCACCTCATCATAAAGTTGATCACTGACATCACCTTTCACTCGTTTGTCTATAGAATCAGCGATCTTCTCTTTCAGCAAGTATTCAACTTCCCTGCACAAATTATTGATATACTGAGCATGCTCTTCCTCGTCGGAGGAAGATATTCCCTGTGGATTCCAATGAATCTCAAACTTTCTGATCTTTGATCTTGGCAGAGCCTTCGTGACGACATCATTCTTCAGTCTCTACACAAACATTAAGGTATGTAACAATTTGTTAAACACTTCCAATTACCAAACGACAGACAAAATCTTTTTCCTCAGTGATACTTGTAATATATCTTTTTATGAAAAAAAATGGGTTCTGGGTTTATTGATTTCCCTGCACAAGGTCGTGCCTCATTAGTACAGGAGAATTTATAACCAATAACGGTCCACACTTTTTCTCGGGTCTAAGCTGATATGAAAGAAACAGCGTGTTCTTATTTTTACCTCTAAAAGTTCTTGCGCATCACTGTCGATTTCTTGAGTGCTGGAGTTAATGTCGATAAAAGCCTGGGCGTTTTCATCTAGCAAATGATCCTTAAGATCCAGGATATTTCGGCTAATCCAAAAGCAGGTGTCCTCTGGCTCGCAAAAAACGCCATGGCGGATTTCACTTTCAGTTACTGTGAAAGGAAACAGAAGGACAAAACCGGCTGTGAAATCAAACCATGGGAAATATCGGAAAAACAAAAAAGTATTTCCCTTAGAGTAGGACATTTAACAACTACTGCGGAGGCTGAGTATTATGTAAAGAATTGTGCAGATCGAGGAGAATGTCAGCATAATTCTTGAAATCATACGAAAGCCGAATTCATTAAGTGTTTCATTATTTGTTCAAAATATTTCCAAGCTGTTAACAAGGTTACCTCCTCGTAGACTTTCTTCAATACTTTGGCCTATTTTTCGGCATGGTTTCAGAATATAAACAGATGTGTTTTCTAGCAGGTAGTCCTCAAGAAGTAGATAACATCCATGGAGCAATATGTTTTGCGTATTTCTGCATTTCTTCCGTTCAGTTTTAGTCGGCTATTTCGTCTTCGGATAGCCGTGAACGTCATTTTTTTTTCAGTTCCCTATTGCACAAGCAGGCTCGTTTCAACGCAATTATACCATCGAATTGATGGTATATGTAATATCGCTTGCATCTTCAAAATTTGGTCAGCGCCTGCTGGTTAAGAAGAGTAAGCTGGGGGATTTGAGCCAATCAGAAACGACAACATGTTTTGAATAAAAATAAAAATTTTCAGGTGACCGTCTCTGGTATGGTCTTGTCTGGCAAAGAAGTGCTTGTTTTCTTTGAAGTGTAATTCTGAATGATTAACTCTTGAATCACCTAAAGGTATGAAAACTTATCTCAGGTCAGTTAACTGATAGTGAGTACCTGATATAAAGTACTTGTGCACTTTTTCTCCGTCTTCTCCAAACAGGTTTTTAGCCTCTCGCCTGAGAATATGTTGAATCTGCCTAAATATTCCATGCCATTCCTCAAGTGCAAGTTGTCGTTTCCCGACGTCATGACAGAGGTAGTCTGGAATACGGGAACTGACAGGCTGCAATACATAGGTAGCAGGTATTTCGTTTAGATCACATTTATACCATGTTCCTAACAGGGTCGTTTCGTCCTGGTCTGTTATATTACTGGAAATTTCTTCAAATTCAGCCGCAACGATCTTGGAAGGAAGAGGACGAAACCCGTACTTCTGTCCAAGAAATGTCTGCAAGAGTAGAAGAGAATCATATGTTAATAAACTGACTTCGCCTGTTAAGCCAAAATCCCTCACACAGAACCAAGAATATAATACAAGGAGTATTACCATGAAATTAGGGCCAGTTGAAAGTTCTTGGCAGGCTTTGAGTTCCTTTAAACAGAGCTCCAATGTTGAGTGGTCATCGGTGGATTCATCTCGCACACCCCAGCGCATATCAACCACCTGAAAAGTGAACATTGTGGAATAACTGGGTTCAGAGCAATCGGTGATTATGTAATTACTCAAATACTCAGAACGGTTTGAGGTGGGTTAATAATAGAGTTATCTCACAAGTGGAGCCTCGTCAATGTGACCTCCTTTGTGACGGTGGTTGCTAAAGCGAGGTTAACTGTCTGTTTGAGAAAACAATTCTTAGATGTTGTTTTACAGTTAACTGCATTTGGCTCAAATGAAAGGGCTGTTTAACAAGCTTACCTGAAATTCGTATCCTTTCTCTTGTGCAAATGTCTTCAGCCGTGGGTAGATTCTTTCCATCAAGGCGTTTCTCTCAGCAGCCATATCTAAGGAGAAAAATTTAGAGAATGTAAGGGAATTGCCAGCTTATCTGAGCTTGCGGGACAGACGAAAAACCCATCTCCCGACAGTCTGAATCCTCTTACTTACGATACGCTAGTAAACCGCTGTTGTCTTTTATACCTGTAAATGTAGAGCTGGTGAACACGCGAATTATCTTGGCCTTAGCAGTCAAACTCTGCTCCAGGTCTCCGCACATGACTTTCTTGTACCTCTCGGAGAGTTCTGGGAACTGTCTTAAACTTGTTCTGGAAGCTGCCGAGGAAAGTGTAGATTCCCGGCCAGAATGCTCGTCAAATAGAACAGAGCCTGGTGACAAAAAGGATCGCTCAAGGGGCCTGGAGATGGCAGAGTCATCTGTTCTGTTGGCGAGAAAACACTATTACTGGGCGCTAAACAGCTAGATGTACTGCAGTCAACATAGAACTCCAGATCCATTTAATAGAACTCTTATATTGACGTTTCAGAACCAGAAGAAGGAAATTAAACCTGATCAGGTAAAGAAGTTAACAAATTAAAAGAATGTTGAATATTGATCTATCCACTAACTGCTTTAAAATCAGAAACGGTTACACAGATAAGTAGTGTGGACCACTGCGTTTTTGCTGGTCCCTTTTTTGTTTCTTTGTTTCTTTTTTACTTTCTGAATGGCTGTGTTCTCCTTGACCTAAAGCATACACTGTTCAAAACCATTTTGAAGGCAAAGAAGGCAGAGAAACAAAACCGAAGACTAAGAGAAATAGTCGTTCTACCCTGCGGGAGAATCTTACCAATTACCTTTGTATATAGGGCAGCTGGGTTCGATGATCGAGTCTTGGAACTTCAGTTAAAAATTCGTTAAGAGGAAATGACAAGCCGAATATTTTGTAAAGAAACTAAAACTCTGAAAACAAATTCTACAGCAAAATATAGTGTCTTGTGAGCTTTGAATGATTACACTTTGAATTCAAACCAACCATACAAACCAAGTCATTTTAGTTCTACCGGTGACTGTAAAAAAAGAGGTTTTCAAAATTTGGCGCTCAGTAATAAAACTCACCTGGTTATGGTTCCTGAATCGTGTCTGCCTGTAATCTGTTTTAGCGATTTTGTACATGCTGCGCCCATCCTTAGGTTTTGCTAAAGTGGTATTCAGTGTGCCGGTTTTCCTGGGTTAGAGTGAGGGGAGATAGCAAAATGTTATAATTTTTTTTACGCTTTCAATGGCTATTACTAAAACCATTTTCTCTACGTTGTAGTTGTAATTTTGAGTACAATTTAAAAATTGTCATAAATTTAAAATTCAATTACAACGGTCGTTACGATATCTATTGACCAAAAATCATGCCGCAGTTCACGCGCATGAAAAACATTTCATATTTTGTACGTATAACAGTTTGAATGCGACAGCGCTCCAATATTTACACCAATGATTGCGTTCACTTAGAATTCTTTAATCTTCAGACCAGAAACTCCTGTAATATTTAACGCTTTAAATAATTATCGCAGTTTATTTGTTTCATAAGTGATCTGCCACAGCTTTGCAATTCGTTCAATGTGCTGTTATAACAAGAGAGTGAGATTTATTTTGTCAGGATATGTTCTGAGTCTTTTGGTGTGTAAACGCAAACAAGTTTATACATTTAAAGAACCATACTTGTCCATCGCTAGCTCATCGTGCGAGTCCATCTATTCTGGAGACTTATCAGAGGTTTTCGATCGTTTACTTGTACGTGTCACAATGACGTGTGAATGGAACAACCTTGTGGTAGATTTTTGTGAGCTACTGAAATCAGTTACGTAAAGCGGAGCAAACTTGAACAATTTAAATGGTTTTAGAACACATCAACACAATAACCAAATTACGGAAGATGTCAAACATAAATTGCTGTGCAGTGCCAGTGTGACGGAATGACCGACGGACGACTGAGGAAAGTTTATAGGTACTGTGTAAACCGCGTGCCACTATAAGTTACATAAAGCGATTACCGCTGTAGAACAACATGAAACAACTTGGGAAATGTGCCGACTGACGTTCTAAGTACTACAAAAGCCTCATTCTAGCTTGATTATTTGATTAGACATGCATTTATCTCCATTCCAATTTATGCGTTCTTGACAACGATCTTCACAGCAAAAAGTGTGGTGCTGTATATGACCCTTATTACAATAACACAAGACCTTATAAAGATCAGTTTCAGGTAATTCGTTACTGATTCAATCGAAGACTGGATTTTGACTATCAAACATTTAAATCGAAATGTAAATACCCGTCAGCCACTAAAAAGCAAATAATCAGACATGTCAATGAAACAATAAAGGTATTATTTTCGAAATTTTCGAACGCTAAAATCTTACCACATGGCATCATGCGATATCCTTTATAACGGAGGTTTACGTCCTTCCTTAATTTTCTTCCGATCAAGCACAATGCCTCCCACTCTCGCGTGATACATAACAAAGCAAAGAACACCGAAGTGACTCAGTGCTTTATGCTAATATTTGGCAACTCCGTGTGCAAGGGCTTTGTTGCTTGGTAATATCAAGTGTTTACAAAGGGCACTGTAGGTATTTGACACAAAAGGTAGAATAAATTACATCCGAAATTAATGGCCAGAATTCAAGTTAATTGAGGTTCAAAGAAGGTGGCCTCTCATTTTTACCGCAAAAATTTATTTATTTAATTGTTTTTCTTCAGAATTTAGTTTGTCAGTTTGTCTGTCTAGTTGTTAATGAACTGATCTGCTACTCATATAGACTGTAGACTTCCGGACTTGCAGAAATCAGACCTGCAGACTACAGGATTAGCCTTTCCAAATGTCCTTTTAAAAATACCATCGGAAAGCCTCTACCGTTTCAGCATCAGCTATAGGAGACCTAGGAGACTGACATTAACAAGAAACTCGGGCGAGGAACGCTCTTCTTTGGCAATGAGTCCGCACCTTTTTTTTTTTTCTCTGTGTCCACCGGTAAATGACTAGCAGCCGGTCAAGCTTTCCAAGTCACTAAATGACTGACAGACCCATCTCTCTAGATTTGTCTCTACGGGTAGATAAACCTATCTACCAGATCTTGGTTTAGGCATTTAACTAAGATGTTTGTACTACTTGTGTTACAGCCGTTTAGTGTTTTGAAAACCTTGATCGGGCAGTCGATCATATTCTATAGTAGCCACAGAACTTAAGATTCGGTCCGACTTTTCAATGTAGGAAAGTTAGGTTATTTTGTTGGTTCCAAAATAGGATAAATGCATTGGGGAAAAAAATTAAAGGGAAACAGCTTTCTTCACAGAGTTAAAACTACAAAAAGAAGCTTCCTCCCCGGCGGGGAATCGAACCCCGGTCTCCCGCGTGACAGGCGGGGATACTCACAACTATACTACCGAGGATGCCAATACATAATACTAGAGAAAAGGAATAAGTTTATATCACCCCATTATGGTAACCCAGCAGTTCACTTATATGTGTTCAGAATTTTCGCTTTTTTCTGAAACCTACAGAATATATAAGCTGTGCTCTCCATGCCTCTGTATGTTTTTTATGCCTGGTTACCTCTAGTCTATTTCACGCAGGGTTCGTATACAGGAGAGAGGCAGGGGGCTCGAGCTCCGATATCCACAAAAAGCGCCCTTAAGCGATCATTTCAATAATTTTTGTAACCTTAATAACAATCGGAACATTTAAGAACTTGCTGTCTAAGTTGGATTTCTCAAATTTTACCTTTTAATCGCGCAAATACATGTAAATACATTTTGCTTAGCTTTTACAACATTATGTAATAATCTCAAGATCTACTCTTAGTTTTAATAATTTTGAGCTGTGTATATATTTTTATAATATATAGATTTAGCCAGGGCTAAAAGCGAAGCTCCCGTTAATAAATTCATAATTTAAATCAAACAATAAACTTGTAATCCACAGATCAGTGCACATTCATTTGACTTTTGAGGCAAAGGCTGAGTGATTTTACAGAAAAATCAGAATTTGACCGACTAAGAGTGAAACAAATTTTACATAGAGTTTTTTAAATAGTCTTATTTGTACACCGAAAAATAGCAATCATGTTCGATCACAGTAGATTAGGCCTGGAAAACAAATAGACCTATTCGTGTATTGTATTTGCATTAGCTGTTGCATCATAATGTGGCATTCACCAGTCTCTCCAACATTGCTCCGTTAGAGAGACTATGGATCACTGGACAACCCGAAATATAGTTTTAAAAAACACATGCGCCACGATAGTCCTTGGTGGCAGCCAATTTACACGTTGCATTCCTCTGTCTAAAAGAGAGGCCAAAATAAAAAATCAGACCGGATTTTTTGTGTTCGACAAGTTTAGTTTACTAGTACATCTTGGCGACGAATCTGGTGGCGTGTAAACCAGCCTTTTAAACATACTTTTTCTCATCACGTCTCAGGTAAACAGTACTATTAGGCCCTTTTTTTATCATACAGACCTCGGACAGAATTTGTTCTTTTTGGCCCTGTTTAAACCTATAGTTCTTCAGTTTTTTCACAATTTTGCAAGAGAATTTGCACTCATTCAATATCCACGACGATCAAAGCACGCGCTTCCTTTGCACAACAAATTATAGCATTGAATTATAAAGCGTTTTCATGAAGAGAATTCTATAATGCCGGGACTTTTCTGTTAGAAAAATCTGGTCCTATGTGATATGCAGGGTAATAATTTTGGGCTTTTAATGAAAACGATAAAAAAAATTTCCCAAAATCACTTTTCGGCCAGCCGGACGCGCGGATTCTCACTTTTGACAGGCACCAAATTAGCAGTACGATCAACAGAGTTACCATTTACGCTTCAACATGATAGAGAAATTGTTATGTTTAGGTTTTATTTCCCTTTATTCATTCAACTGTGTATGATTTTGTTATGTGTAATCTTTAAAAGTGAGTGATATTTACGCGCGGCGTTTTGAGTATTCCTGCATGCGATGTTTATGTTCGACTGGAAACAACCGGTGCAGCGATGAAAATTGCGAGAGGGACTACTAACAATCAATAAAATAAATTTAATTTGGTGAAACATGTACACAGACAATAATTTTCATTCACGAAGAGAAGTATTGAGAGTAAAGTGTCTCAGAAAATCATGAGTCAGGTAAGCATGAGCTTATTTATGTTTTAAGCCGGCGTCCCGGTGTTCGCTCTTTTTCAAGATGAACTCGAGGCAAGAAAATCGCTCGGAGCTTTCTGTTTACAGCCAAAATCATAACTAAATAATCTTCGGAACCTTTTCTTTGAATTTGCGGGTCAAAAAATGTCTAAAGGCTTTTTAAACCTGATACTATTGTAGGTTAGATCATTGCTCGTGTATAAACTTAAGCCGAACTGTTCTTAAGCCGCATAAACCATACGCTTGACTTCAGGAAACCGAAAAAAAAAAACACATCAAAGACAATAATTGCTCAGGCTTACCAGTCGAGATGCTGCTTCTGAAGGTCATCAAGTGTTCCAGAATCGCTTGAGACTTTTCAACCCTCTTACGCCTCAAGCAAGGGCAAGTGAGTAAGCTCATTTTTGAAAACGATGCCATCCGAAATCGGATTTCCAATGACTTTGACAAGCGGTGCATTTGTCAACAAAAAGCGAAATAAACAAACCAGCCACGAATTACAGAACAATCTTGATAGCAGCTGTATTTCATTTTGTACACCAAGTAGAAAAAGACAGTTTAAAACATCACAAGATAACACAAAACTCTGTCAGCTCCAGCTATCAGTAAGCAAGTTTCCAGACGCTGCAAAAATTTTCCGCATAAACTCACCTGTCAAATTTTGACCAATCAGAACATAAAAATTGTACGTAGAGCGTGATCAACGCGTGACAGTGAGAAAAGTCAAAAGCGATTGCTTTCCCTGCATGGAAATGTAAAAGCCGGTTGAATTTTCGTGTCCGAAGTCAGTTCGAAATCAACATTTTCAAAGCGCGGCTCATGAAACACGACTTATTTCATATGCATTTTAAAAAAATTGAACTTGGGCCTGCGATCATTTGAAAAGTAGCAACTTGTCAGCGGATACCTTCAAAGAATTACTCGAACTCAGAGGATCTATACCTGAGCCTGCGATACGGTCAGGCGATACTGGTCAGCAGAAACACTATTTTGACAGCTGTCAATTAATCAAAACATGGATGTACAATATCAGGTTGCAGGCTCCCAAACAAGCTAGTAAGTGTGAGATTAAACATTGGTATGCCTGTGGTGCGGACGGACGGAAGGTCGGGTGGTCGGTGTACGGTCACGTGATTGCCGAATTTTCTACGATGGATAGATTTTCTATAAAGCTATGGGGCTTCGAATTGAGCCCGTGATCAAATAAAATATCAGCGAAAACTTTAAACACTACGTGACCTCAATGGATAGAAAAATGAGCCCGCGATCCACTCAGGTGATGATGGTCAGCGTATACTCTAGTTTGACAGCTGTCAATTAACCTTCATTAGAATGGCGAATATTTAAATTAACAGACATGTAGTGGAAAATGCCAGATCGTGTACCTGAGCGAACCTGAGCCCACGTTATTAGTTTTCTGATAGTGGTCTGCACATGTCCCATTTTGACAGCTGTCAATTGACCTCAGGAGGGAGTCATAAACTCGTCAGCGCGGCTGTCCGATGTGTCGGGCCATCGTGACGTCACACCAAAGTGAGGCGTGCGACGAGCAGAATTTTCGAAAATGGCGGTGTTATTGTTTTTTATGTGAACACTTTGAGCTTATTTTTTCCCGTGAATGAAGCAGCAATGTGGTTTCCCTTTTCATCGAGGATACCATTACCTCATATTCCAACGGAAAAGGTAAGTGTATTTTGATTGCTACATGAAAATTCGGCAAAAAAGGTTGCTGAAGCGTTTTGGTGAGTCTCCAAGTTAGGAAAATTATGTGAGTGCGGTGAGGAATTTCGCTCGACAAAAACTCGTTTTTCTCTGGATAAAAAGCATGAGAAGACTTGTAGCTTCGCTCCAAAGTAGTTTATATCTCACAGAATCCATATAGCATATGATAAATGTCAGGGAATAAGCCACAAAAATGATCAGTGTAGTTATTCGAATCAATTTCCTCCGTTATAATTTTGCAATCTTGTTGAAGTGAGGTTGGTTACGAAAATTTGTTATAAATGAGCTGTTTTGTCGTTATTTCGGTTCTTCAGTAAGACGTATATAAGTATACTGAGAGTTGTTAAGATTACTATGACCTCTTAAAATCTCGTAAAAGCCCGATCGTGGAGAAGTTCACTCTTTTTGAGGCACTACAACATGTAATCTAAATATTTGTTCAGCCTTCGTAAATTTTTTGGACACCTTCTGATGTTAGGAAAGTCCCGGGGGTGGGGGAGGGGGGTAACACCCTTGAAGGATAATTTTGGACTGCACTATCAAGCCTGCAAGTGTACATGTATGTACACTGTAGTTTACTTTCAATACCCTCTCAACATCTGGTAGAATAATACATCAGTCAATTGAAACCCCGGCCCCCTGATCCCTGGGAATTTAACAATAGCCTGGTGTTAAAACACCACCAATTTTTCCACTTCCTGAGCCAAGTAGTTTGTTAAAAGCACCTTATGGCAGGGAATTAGTAGTTGTAGTTCTTGGCTTGATTTAAACCGATCTCTTCTGTCTGGTACTCTGTATCTATTTATTTTATTTTCAAACCAATAGACCTGTTGATAGAAACTCTCAACTGCGTTGCATCAAGTTCATGAAAAATGTCATCCCCTGGCTGAACCCTGTTAACAATAAATTATTTTTAACAGTGCTTCCACCTGTTCCAAGGTTTACTTTTGTTTTGCAGTGTGCTTTTACATTTTAGGAGTGGGGACTTGGTTTCTTTGCTAATTGTCTAGCCCTGACGAACAACTTCATTCTCGGTTTTCCTTTGTTGAGTAACGGCAACTCCTTGCTTTTGATTCTAATTTTTAGGGACAATTCCCAGTTTGCTTAGTCTAGACTAAAATCTTCAACCAATCAGTTTCCTGGAACCCAAAGTCTCTTTATACCCTATCCCAGAGCAAACTGCTTGAAAACCATGCCGTTCAGTTGGAACATACCTACGGCATAACCCTCCCCCCCCCCTAGAGGAAACAGGGGCTTGTCCTAAGTCACTCATGTTAAATCCCTCCTTCTGTTCCCGTTTCCAAAAATGTATAAACTATGTGCTGTTAAATCCCTGCTCATGAGCTGGGTCAAGCAGGAATTTTGTTAATTCCACTGCACCCAGGGCCAGCATGTTGTTTAATATGTGTTACACCCTGGAATTAGCTTGGCATTGGCTGCATTAAATCCCCGCTATGCCCCAGAGGTTTAGAGGGGGGGAGGAGAAGGGTTTCAATTGACTGATGCATGTAGACACTGCACCCTTTACTCGCTTACTTTGTGTCACCAAGAGTAACTAATCAGTCTATCTAACTATATAAAACAGTATACAAATCTTAAACAGGTTTTCAGTAGTATCATAGTGTCTACTAACTATGGTGGTGTAAATAATATGGTAATGCTAATCATTTTCTGTTTTTTCCTACAGGATTAACACTACTTAGACCAAGACGTTTCCAGCTTACATGGCTCACATGTAAACTGAATTAGAGAGTAGACTGGCAGGCCTCTCATTATTACTGATTCTCTTGGCCTCTACATCACCGTTTGATCAAAACATCTATGGTCACTCCAGAACATAACATTACTGATCATATACTTGTTCTTTTTTTTGGTTATTGACAATGTGAGGATTTATACCAAGAAATTATTTTCGTGTAACTGCTCACAGACAGGATTTTAGAAGAAAAATAATGAAGAATGTGTTTTAACAGGCATAGCCTTTGAATCAATTCATTACTGGAAGCTTTAGCCTGAGAATACAGACAGATTTCCAGTTGTATTTTTTAGTGATGTGAAACTACAACCCAAAATGTTTTGGTTAGTTTGATTATTTTTCTCTTTGCCCAGTGCTTCATGTACTGTCTTCAGTAATATGATCTGTCTAGACACTTTTCCTGACTTTTTCTTTTATTTAGTAAGATTATCTTGCATACTTCCATGGAAAGTAAAAAAAAGTGTCAATAAAAGATTTACACTATAAGTATTTTGTTGCTGAGATACTTGGGTATCAGCTCTAGAAGCATAATTTCAAGTGTGGTAGATATACTCCCACAGAACAACAGACTTGGGAAATAGTTTCCTTATACTTACCTCTGAGGAGCAAATGGAGCAACTATTATTTACCCACAAAAAACTTACACCCGAATAGCTTCGGCAATCGAAGCATGTACAGTGTAGTTTAGGTGGGTGAAATGCTTGAATCTGCACTGCTGGTTGGAATATGCGGACCCCCATGGAAACAGTTACTCCAGAATTTTCGAGCGTTTATTGACCAATTTAAAAGGCGTCCTGGTTACCACTCTTTTGGGGGAGGATTGAACGGTAAAGCTGAACCTTGACAGAATATTTGTCTTCTCATTAAAAAGCGATTTGGTACCTTCAGGAACTCTCTCTTCAAGTCGTAAGCCGTTATCAGATAAGCTTCAATGTCGCTGTCCAGGTTCGAAGTAAAAATGTTTAAATCGCCGAGTCACTAGCCTAAGCGTTCCGTTCCCAATTCTGAGATATTTACCACCTGTTTATAAAAGCCATTGTTTTGATTCTGACTTTTTCTTGAAGGTATTGTTTTCAGTGGAAGGCTCCTGTAGAATCTTGCGTCAGCCCAACTGGCTATAAACGGAGTATGGGTGTAACCATATTTCCTAGGCAATTTTGTACACTTGAACTGTATTCAAGCACTTCTCAAGTTCAAAAATTGACATAAAAAGATACTCTCGAATTAATCGTATTACTTGTTTCAATTCGAGAGCTTTATTGTTGGATTAACTGGTTTTACTTCGCGGCTGACTCGCAAGGTACCTGCGGAAAGTAGTGTTTAAAGTCACTGATCATTTTTATGAAATTGTTATGAGATTTAATTTTTCAAATATGAGAAAGAGTTTTGACCTATGTAAGTTATGTTTTTGTCTCCAAACGCAGTGTTGTGGGGTTTCAGAGTTACAGGCCATTAAAGATGATCTTGGTGATGATTTTTATCGATCTGTAGGAGCGTTTGTCAACACTTTTGAGTCTTGTCGCCAGTCTGTTTTTTGTTTTCAGGTTAGAATTGCGTTATTGATACTTTATATGATAACATCTACAGCTTCGCTTTAGTTGTTTAAATGATTTGCTCTACTGTTACTGAGAAATTGGACCGTGAACTTTTCTCGACAATCACCTTGTTTACCGTCTTTCAAACCTTTTCCGGCCGGCTTGAACGTGACGTCACGATGGCCAGACACATCGGATTTTCATTCGCCAATATCTGCTCTAGTGCCCAGGCCTAAGTTTATGACTCCCTCCTGATTGACCTTAATTTGGCTTGCTAATGTAACTTTCAATGACTGTCAGCCAACTGACAGCCTTGCCCGGCGTAGTTTCGTTTTTATGTTGAATTGGTAGGTGTGACATATTATATTAGCTTATATATAGGGGCAAAACGACTGGTCTTTTATCTGAGCCCGCGAGACGGTCATGTGATAATTGACAGCGGATGTCTGATTTTGACAGCTGTCAATCTAATCGTACTCATACGAATGGCTTACATAACTAAGAAGCTAGTCAAGTTGTGCAAGATCTATTGTGACATTTGACATCGGCTTACATGAAGTATGTGTACGGGTGGGCGTACGCTACGTCATAACCAAATTTTCTCGGATGGATAGTTTACCAAATTTTCTTACCCATGGTGCTCCGCTGCGCGCGCGCGAAGCGCGCGCGGGAGCTCCGCTATAAGTTTTTATGAGAAATCTTCTCTCTCTATTATTATATTTATGTTATATATTTATTTATTTATTTATCGTGGCATGTCTGTAAAGTAGCTAGTTAGCTAAGAACATTGACCACGTTAAATAAAGGTTATTGTATTTTATCTCGATATTTTTTACTAAAACAATTATTCCTCTCGCCCCCATGGCCCGTCAGAGCCCATTAGGGCTCGAGGAATAATTGTTAAGTTTTGTATTGTAACCTTCTCCCTTGATGATGTAGCCTATTCCAGGTGTTCAGATCGTGGGGACGGCGCAAAGAGACTGTGAGCAGAAAGCTAGTTCTGGTCTGAAGATTAAAGAATTCTGAGTGAACACAATCATTGGTGTAAATATTGGAGCGCTATCGCATTCATACGGTTATACGTACGAAAAATGAAATGTTTTTCATGCGCAGAGTGAACTGCGGCGTGAGTTTTGGTCAATTGATCTCGTAACGACTTTTGTATTTGAATTTTAAATTTATGACAATTTTTAAATTGATAATGATAATGATAATGAATTTGTATGGCGCTAAAACTATAGAAGAATATTCAAAAGCGCTTTACATAAGTTAAAACTAATGAGTAAATAATAAATAAAAAATTTTAAAATCCCTGAAAGCTATAATAATGACAATGTTATGCTATGGTAAAATCTAAAAAGAAAGATAAAATTCGAAAATTCCAAACTAAATTAAAATTAAACATTAGAACTATTCCAACAAATTAAAAGCTTCCTTAAAAAGAAATGTTTTAAGTTGCTTTTTAAAAATGGCGAGGCTCCTACTTTTTATTATACTTAATGGCAGCGAGTTCCATAAAACAGGTGCAGCATGAGCAAAGGCCCGATCCCCAAGTGTAGAGCAGTTGACTTTTGGAACAAACAGAAGAGATTGTGCAGACGAACGAAGAGCATAATTAGCAGCAGACCTTTAATGTAGGATGGACTTTGATTGTGTAGTGACTTGTAAACAAAAAGGAGCAATTTGAACTGAACTCTAAACGTTACTGGAAGCCAATTTTAGTCGATAAGAGCGGGTGTGATATGATCAAATTTCGCAATCTGAAGAGTAACTCTAGCCGCGGCATTCTGGACTTGCTGTAAACGATCAAGCTGACATTTAGGTAGACCAAATAGAAGTGCGTTACAGTAATCATGGTACGAAGATACAAGGGCATGGATCAATGTCTTTGTGGATTGCACGGTAAGGAATTTTCTGATCTGTCTTATGTTGTATAGTCCACGAAAAGCCTTGCTACAAATCTTGCCTATGTGAACATTCATTCGCATATGAGCATCGAACAAGGACCCAAGGTTCCGGACGCTTTCTAAAGGGTTAATGACGGTATCAACAATGATAATAGATTCAATAGATGTCTTTTCAAGTTGTTGACGGGTGCCAGTAATTAGAAAGTTACAAATAGAACGTAGAGAAAATTGTTTTATCAGCCATTGAATTTGTAAAGAATAAAACATATTTTTTTCGAACATTTTGCTTTCCCTTCTCTCTCCACCCCCCCCCCCCCGCCTTTTCCTCCTTATTTAGACTGTTTAACTGTGACAATAGACGGATCAAAACGCACCAATGACATTACGAGTCTTCATAGCCAATAAGGCCTGTTTCAAACGTCGTGCTACTGCCGTGCTAAGCTGGCTCGACTGTAGCTCGACTACAGCACGACACCAGCACGACTTGGCTTCAGACGTCGAATTTAATTCTATCGAATAGAACGGCTGTTGCCGAAAACAAAACAATAATAAAGGAACGGTTTAGCAAACTTTTAAATGTATTCTAATGCATTTGTAATTTATGAATTGAGTTCGGCACGCGACGGCGGTAGCACGACGTTTGAAACCAAGTGATCTTGTTTACTGTGGGTAATGTCGACAGAGATATCGGTCGATATAGCGGTCGATATAGCGGTCGACACTCGGTCGATAGTCGGTCGACACTCGGTCGACACTCGGTCGATACTCGGTCGACGCTCGGTCGACAGTCGGTCGATATAGCGGTCGATAGTCGGTCGATAGTCGGTCGATAGTGGGTCGACACTCGGTCGAGACACGGTCGATAGTCGTTCCAGATGTGTCTCGGCCGATATAGCTTTTCGTTCACCGACACTTCGCCGACTTTTCGCCGACACTTCGGCGACATTACACCGACATTTCGCCGACACTTCGCCGATAGTTGGTCGATAGTTGGTCGATACTTGACCGATGTATCGGTCAGTAATTGGTCGACACTCCGTCGATGGTCGGTCGACACTTAGCATTTCCTACATTTTTTAGCTTGGAAAACAAGGAATTAGAAAGCATTTTCTAGCTTGGACCTAACTGTTTTTTTTAATTGTGTTTCTGCTTTTTTAATTTCAAACTTCAATGTACTTAGCCAAAATTCCGGATTAATAGCTATTTGTCATTTATCTAGCCTTTTCTTTTAATTCATGTGAACGGGATTTAGCCTATCTGTATCGATGCCCACCACCTTTTCGCAGACGTTTCCTCCCCTCGTTTTTTTTTTTCAGGGGTGGGAGTCTCGCTACGCGTAGCCGGCTAGAATTGAATCATGAAGAAGTCCGCTAAGTGAGAATGATAGGCCTTCAGCTTCTTGTTATGTGATTTATTCCCACCGTGTAAGGCCTATATCTGGCTGATTTTTCCTATGCCGAGAATTTTTCAACCGACTCAGAACTACATTGATGAAAAAATTTATTTACAGTTCATTTTTTTTAACTTGTTTTTCCTTAACAAGTTAAGATAATATTAATGTTAACGCCGCGCATACTGTTTTCCTTTTCGTGGATGACCAAAAGTGACTTACCATTCAATATTAATTTCTGTATACGCATGGTCGTCTCTATTTTGAACAAAATATAAATATAAAGCGAAAGGACAGAGCAAAAGGACAGGATAATGTAATGAGAACGTAGCGTATCCCACAATAAATGAATGTGTTCAGTCTGCTGGATATTTTTGTCACCTTCCTCGGCACATTATCAGCGCGTTTTATCAATAACTGATCGTTAAACAAAGGACTGTTCCCGTCTTCAATACAGAAATATGTAAGTTTAATTTGTGGTCTCTGCACAAGCGAGAACTCGGCGTGATGAAGCAGGTCAAAGCCCGATAATAAAAGATGTGTATTCCTCGCTCTTAAAGCATGTCATGAACAGTAATTAATGACGTCTTTGCTTAAAAAAAAGCCATTGGACTCACCTGATAAATTAACACACGACTGATATTCGAACGACAGTTAACCGATATACCACCGACAGTTGACCGATATTCCACTGACAGTTCACCGATATACCACCGACAGTTGACTGATATACCACCGACAGTTGACCGATATATCACCGACATATGACCGATAGCAAGTCGAGGTACGTCGTCAAAATATCGACCGATACTCGGCCGATAGTCTATCTCACTATCGACCGACTATCGACCGACTATCGACCAACTATCGACCGACCATCGACCGACTATCGACCGACCATCGACCGACTATCGACCGACTATCGACCGACTATCGACCGACTGTCGACCGACTATCGACCGACTGTCGACCGCTATATCGACCGCTATGTCGACCGATATCTCGGTCGACATTACCCACAGTAAACAAGATCCAGAGCTACAGCCGTGTGGCACGGCAAGGCCTGCCGTACTACTCGGCAGTAGCACGACTTGGTTTCAAACGTCGCGCTACTGCCGTGCTAAAGTTGAATTTAATTCCATCAATTGAGTTCGGCACGGCAGTAGCACGACGTTTGAAATGGGCCTAAGATCACTGTTTAACTAACAGACGACCAATAACAACGCGACTTAATTGACCATTCAGGTCAATGACCAGGGTTTAATAACATCAACTGACGTGATACAACGCACTTTGACTTTAAAGATGACTACCGCAAAGGTTGTCGAAACGTCAGTCACCGTCAACAACAACAGTCCTATTCAGGAGTACGCTCACCCAGACGATCAAACTCAACCTACTTATGAAATGACTCCTGGATTCAAACCTTTCACAATAATATATAACTTTCAAGCTCAGTAAACTGTAAAAACTGCTTAATATAAAAGAGGAGCACCATGAGTAAGAAAATTTGGTTACCGATGTATCCGAGAAATGTGATAGCCACGTGACCGCTCGTCCGTCCGCACCACAGGCACACCAATTGAAATAACTCAATTAATAGGTATGGCATTCCAAATGCTACTCAAGGTTTTACTTGGCAGGAAATCGTATGGCCACCCGGACATTTAAAGAGAAAAAACAACAAAGTCGAGTCTTCTTCGACCTTACTTTTGATCTCTACACCCACGTGGATATCAGAGAAAGAGCTAGAACGAGTGAAACAAAGGACACGAATTTCGTCATGGCAGAAAAACAAAAATTTCACAGCGGCGGTCACTCCTGCGGTGGTGAGAAAATGAGAAATGCTAGCGGTCAGCAAGGTGAAAACGAGCGGCAGGGAAAAGTAAAACGAACAGGAACACAAGCAACAAAATTTTTGGTTAGCACATAAGACAATTCCTTCATAAAAATAAAGTCTAACTCGGGAGTTTTCCGTTTTAGTCGTGCAAAAATACAGAAAAGAAATGTACAAAAAAGTGTGCTGCACGTGCAAATTGTTTTTTTTTTTTTCTAATTAGAACTATTGGTTTTGATACCCTTCTCATTGCCGTCGCCGTTTAGCATTAAACGGTTTCATTTTTTCTGTTTATAAGTATATTAATCTGAGTGTCGCTTTTTGCCCCGGCTAAATCTATAGGGTGTGTCAAAAGTTCGTTCCGATTGTAAATTGTATTTTGCACAAAGCATTTCATGCTTCCTGAGGCAAATGCAAACTGATTCAGGTAGGAAATTTATCCAAATAACCGTTCAAAGCAATTTCAAACTAAAATTTGAAGAAATTATGATATATTTTTTTTAATTTTCTCCCCAAATGTGCACGTACGCGAATTTTTTCCCGCCATATTTTTCCTGCCCATTTTGTAGGTTTCTATTTTCGTTTTTGTGACGTTTTCTTTTGTTTTCTCTACTCTTTCACGAAAATGAAGGCGTACACTGTTTGTGCTAGACCTCAGGCATCTATTTTTTAGGTACTCTTTCCATTTAGTCAAGGAAATTTTTAAATTGTTGAAGAAGTCTGAACGATGAAAGAACAAGTGGTCAAAAGTAAAGACCTTACAAGACAAACCAAGGAGTAGATGGCCTGTTTTTTTTTACAAACTATCTGAAAAATGTTATCGAAAAAGCTGTAAGTATATGAGTATTACTTCAACAAGACTGCAAGGTAAAAAGAAAACTTCAATTTCACAATATCAAAGTTGCGAGCACAACAGTATGGAAAGCCTTGAGGAGAAAAAAGGCGGTGCACACTTCATGTAGGTATGGCATCAGAAGAATTTGCAAACTTTACACCAAAGGACGACCGGCCGGCAAACTCACGCGATGCGAACCCTCTAGTAACCATCTGGATTATCGTTGATGAGACAACATACAAAGATCCAGCCCCCAAAACACTGGACTAGCTAAGACAGCAACCACGCTTCACCTGGAAAATTGTGAATTTAGACACGCTATGGGAGCTCGTACATTCTATACCTCACCGCTTAGAAAATGTCAGAAATCATAAAGGATAACATTCTGGTTGCTAATAGTTCAGTTAGTCAATGTTAAATGAATAATAAATAACATGCTTAGGTTTACCAAAGTTATCTTTAACAATCAGTGAAATTTAAAGGAAGAAAAAGTCAACACCCTGTATATACTATATTTAGGTGTCGTATCGTTTCGTTACAGGGACTAATGTCACGGGAACTCTTCCAAGTCTTCAGGTAAACTAAAGCGCAGAATGACCTAAATATACAAAGACCTAACTTCTTTCTCCAAAGTGTGAATGGACCAAAATCAATGGTTTTAGTGATATCTCCCAACTACAAAACCGGACAGTCAAGTGACACATTCAAACTAATACACTGTGTCAAAGTCACTGTGTAAATATCCCCTACACCCTAGTAGATCACTGGTATGCTCCCTCGTCCGAAAACGTCTGCCCGACGTTCTTTACAAAGTCTTAGTCCACCTTTTTTCCTACTTGTCAAAGCATTTTTTACACGATGATGTTGTAATTTTAAGAAGACCACACAAATGCTAATGAATTTCTGCGATTTCCGAAATCTTTGTAAAAAGTATTGTCTTTTTAAGATGATCATAGCTAAAAAGTTTACTGTAGCTCGAGGACAACCTGTCAGACACTATGAATCACCTGTGCATTTTTTGGCAAAATCTTGGTAAGTATTTGTATGACTCTTCCAAGTCATCTCTTATGATTAAATTGTTACGAAGGATCGAGAGTAACAGGAGAACAGCACAGGTAACGCAAAGAAGGGGACGACGACAAAAAGGCGGAAGTAGGACCCTTTCTTCCTTCTTCTCATCATCCTGCGCACACACAAATTTGAATAAATACCTTCTTACACCGCCTAACTGAACCCCAGTTTTGCAGTCCTCGGAACTTTCACAAAAACGTTTCCAGCCGAAATGAAAGCAAGAAAGTGCCCGGCGAAAATCAAAGAGAGGGGGGGGGGGGGGGGGGGTGGGGTTCAGGAGGAACGAAGGAAAAGCAAAACATGCGGACCGGAAAAATAAAAGTCGGAAGTTAAACTTTTAAACATGCTTTAACCAAAATTTGGCATCAGGAATAACAGCCAGGGTTGCTTTCGGATTGTATTCAACTTTTCTGATGGTCTTTAAGGATAGTGTTTATAAAAGGTCCTCTGCACCTTCCAACAACTAGGCAGGTCAAAGTTCGTTCATAAAGAGAGAAAATCATATAATTTTTGAGGGAGCCAGGGTTGCCAATTAGGAAGAAAACGTAAAGTAGGAGAAAAAAATCGATCACAAGGAAATTTTCCCATAAGTTTTCCTGTAGCTCCGAGGAAAACTGATGTGCACGTGTGTACGTACACAGCCCAAAGAGATCGCAAAACACTAAACTATTCTCCACAAAGTTTTCAGTCAAATAAGCAACACAATGAACCTTCCTAATCAGGAAAAGAACATTTTTATTAGTTGATTTTTTTTGGAAGGATAAGCGGCAACTGCATGTGCTGCCAGCGAGCATAAATAAAACTGTAGTTCAACCGAGTACGCACAGAAAAAGAAAGATAACCGACTAGGAGAGGAACGGCGCGACGAGTCCCAAATAAATGGGCGGATCTAGGGGGAGGGTGCAGGGGGTGCGCACCCCCCCCCCCCCCTTCCTGAGATGACCTGCGGTTTTCTAATACAACTAGTATTCTGCAAAAAAAAAACTATGTGTTTTATTGGTGTTGAAGTAGAGCAAGAGACGAGTGCACCCCCTCCTAAAAAAATCCTGGATCCGCCCCTGAAATAAAGTATACATTTTACGCGGAGAATTATATCCGCTAACCTTAACAACGCACTGCTGTTACGAGTTATTACCCGAAAATTCCGGGTTGATCATCCGAAATCGGAGCACTTCAATCTTACTGCAAAAATGACTATTGATCTTCCACTCTGAGTCGTTGTGTCCAACGCTTCCAATGATTGTCTGTGAGATTTGCTCTGAACCCCAAAGGTTCGGACCTGGAAGGTCTGACACTATTTAGTGTTGTTACACATTGAAACACAAAGATGGGTGTCAGATCGTGGCAAACGTAAAAACAGGTGCTTCACGTAAGCTGGTATGAATTCTCGTAGCAATGAGGGTCTAGAGTAGTTCCGTCTAAGGTGTGAAAAAGCTTATTAGAGGATGTATGATAAATTTGTATTTTATTATTTTTCTTCTTTTGATAAAAGTATGAAAGATCCCAGGGTGGAAAAATAATAAATCTATAACTTTCAAGCTCAGTAAACTAAATACTGCCTAATATAATATATTTAGGCCACATATAGCTTGTTTACAGGGACTAATGTCGCGTGAACTCCTCCAACGTTTCTGGAAAACTAAACACGACAAAGACCTAACTTCTTTCTCCAAGGTATGAATGGACCAAAATCAGTGGTTTCAGTGACTTTTCCCAAATACAAAACCGGACAGTCATGTAACACATTCAAACTGGAATACCACTTCACCGCCCGACGAAACTGGCTTTACACCTTGCCTGAATTAAAACTGATGTCGAACGTTTCGAAAGCTTTCGGTCATCTTTCTCGAAACTTTTATCCTCAGTAGGTTTTAATGGCTCCTTAAGCGCGGAAAGTCACTGTGTCAATGTCCCCCCACATCTGGGTCCTTAGAATATGGTGTAATGTTCATTGCCTCATTAGTTCATTCCTAAATACAGGTCTTTTGGTACGATTTTCTTCACTTCTGTTCTCGTTGTGTTTGGTTACTAAACACTACATCAGCCAATCCCCAGGTACGAGAAGTCACTGGTTTGGTGAAATCGTTTGCCCTAAATAGATCCTGATCTTCCCCAGCCTTCAAGAGCTTGTCAAGGTCCCGAAGTCGTTCGTAAGTCACTCCAAGGCGTCCATTTTCCCTTTTGTAAAGGAAAAGATTTGTTTTCTCATAATCGCACATTAACACTATCATGAAGGTATGTTTATCTAGGACAACAATTTACTGGCCGATACAGGTAAAATTGAAAACCTATTCTTCGCATTTCACCCTTTTAGTCTCTGAAAGAAAATAACCCTACAGCGAATTATTGTTTTCTGTATGTGGAAGGATTACCAATTTGATAGATGGTCACTGCCTGGGCACAATCTCCCCGTACGAGACTTATTATACTCCTCCGTTTTTTTGAGTTATTGTAAAAATAAGCTGTCTAAAAGTTATTTGTACAAGACTCGTGGTGTATTTCATGAAATGGTTATGCTCAGATTTCTTTCTTTCTTTTCTTTTCTCTATTCAGAAAATCAACTTTTTATTACCATTTGTCATTGCTTATTTCCATTACTCTGTGCACGCGGGCCAAAAGTCAGGTGACATACGTGTAATCAAAGTTGATAGCCATCAAGCAGCCACCGTGACTCTGGGAAATGCATTTAAGTTGGTTCACAAGCAGAAAATCCCAGACGTCAGGGAAAAGAGCCTTAGGTTTCGGCCAGACGACAGCTTCAATCCTTGCCTAAAAACAACAGAAGTAATCATGATTGAAGAGGACATTAGTGTGAAAAGCCTCGTTTGCTGAAAAACCACAAATCTTGGATGCAGGCCTGTCAATGGAAGTATTTATGTGAGGCTATCAGGTCAATAATCGTAAATTCGACTGGTTATGCACACCCTTTTACTTCTGCCTGTCGGTGCAAAAAAACATGATTAAAATCACACTGTATTTAAGTCTATTCAACTTGCTCAAAGTATTGAAGTATTTTGGTAATCTTTTGACCCCATATTACCGGGTCTGAAATTTCTATTAAAGTATGTATTTATAACCTATCTTTGTTGACTTCTTTTGAATAACCGAACCTACATAATATAATATTTGCTCGGTTACAAAACACTGAGGATGAGTTGTTCGACAGACGACTAACGCCAGTCTTAAGTTTGTTACCATGACAACTGAAAAAAATGGAAAATGAAGTTCCCAGCAAAAAGGAAGTAGAGGGGGTGGGGAGAGCGAGGGAAATGTAAACAAAGCGTACAGGATAAAGATCGAAAGCTTAACTTCTGGGGGGTTATGTTAAATTAGGTATCAAACAAGGTTTAGACGTCACCCTGATGTTTTGGGTTACTGAAGCACATAGAAAGTACAATGAGAAAGATGAATTATTTGCCTTGATACTTGCCTGCGTGCAGACGTCTCACAACAAAGGAAATAGGAGACGTCTGCACGCAGGCAACCTTGATACCACAAGCAAATAACAATGAAAGTTTCTTAGACCCTGGAGTGCTTCGAATCCCACCAAGATCCCCCGGGCACATAAGAATTATTCCAAGTTTTCGAGATAGCTCCTCCTGAATTAAAAAAAAGCGCTTACTGAAGCACGATATTAACCTTCTCCCTTGATGATGTATTGGTTTAAAAAAAATTGATGTTGGTCACTCTTGGCCCTAATCCACCTTCCAACAACTAGGCAGCTTAACAGAGTTCTTTCTTAAAGGGGGAAAATTATTTAATATTTGAGGGAGCGAGGGGTTGCTAATTAGGAAGAAAAAGTAAAGAAGCAGAAAAAAATCGGTCATAAGGAAATTTGACCAAAAATTTTTTCTGGAGCTTAAATGTCGTTAAAACGTATGTGTACGTGTGCAGACGCACAGCACACAGATTACAAAACCCTAAACTATTCTTCACAAAGTTTTAAATAGAATAAACAACACAATGTACCTTCCTAAAATGAAAAAGGAAATTTTTATTAGTTGGTTGGTTTTGAGGGGGATAAGCGGCAACTATGTTGCTCGTGTGGATAAATAAAACTGTCATTGAAACTTAAAACAGTGCACACAGAACAAACGAATATAACTGACTGAGAGAGAAACGGCGCGAAGAATCCCAATATACAATCTACGCATTTTACGCGGGGAGGTCGTATTCCGTAACCTTAACAATCACTGCTATTACAAGCTATTACCCGAAAATTCCGGGTTGATCTAGCCTGCTTAGTAGGCGCTTGGAAGTAGTGGTACTACTTCCAAGCGCCTGCTACACAGGCTAGGGTTGATCATCCGAGACCGGAGCACTTCTTACTGGGTTAATGAGTAATGTTCTTAAAACGCTTAATATTTAAAAACTCTTCCACTCTGAATCGTTGTGTCCAACGCCTCCAATGATTTTCTGTGAGATTTCCTCTGGACCTTAAGGGTTCGGATCTGCAAGGTCTGTCACCATTTAGTGTACGTACACTTAAGAAACACAAAGATGGCTCTTAGATCGTGGTAAACGTAAAAACAGGTGCTTCACCGAACCTGGTAATTAATTATCGCAACAAGAGGTGTCGAGTAGTTCCACGTCGGCTGTAAAGAAGGTAATTAGAGGATATATGATAAATTTGTCTTTTATCATTTTCGGCCTTCCGTTGATAAAAGTCTAAACTAGGGATATCAGCGTAAAAAAATAACCCATAACTTTCAAGCTCAGTAAACCTTAAATACTGCCTAATATAATACATTTAGGGGACAGATAGCTTGGTTACAGGGACTAATGTCACGGGAGCTCTTCCAACTTTTCAGGATAACTGAAAACAACCTAAAGACCTTAATTCAATCTCCAAGGTATGAATGGACCAAGTGAATGGTTTTAGTGACATTTCCCAAATAGAAACACGAACAGTCATGTGACACATTCAAACTTGAATACAACTACACTGCCCAACGAAATTGGCTTTATTCCTTGCCTGAATTAAAACTGATGTCGACCGTTTCGAAAGCTGTTGGCCATCTTTCTCGAAGCTTTGATTCTCAATAAGTTATGGCTACATTAAGTTCGGAAAGTCACTGTGTCAATGTCCCCCACCCCCTGGTAGAAGATCTTTGGTATGCTCTCCTGTCCAAACGCGTCTGCTAGACGTGTTTAAGTCTTAGACCATCTTTTTTTTATACCTGTTACAGTAGGTTTTACCAATGATGTTGTAATGGATCTTAAGAAGACCAGACCACTGCTATTGAATTTCTACTATTATGAAATCTTTATGACACGTACTGTCTTTTTAGGATCATGGCTAAAAAGCTTACTGTAGCTTAAGGACAACCTGTCAGACACTATAAATCACCGGTGAATTTTTCAAAGTAATTTTAATGTTTTAAAATGCGCTTCAGATTCATCCAATCAAGCTTCCGAGAAAGGAAAAGATTTGTTTTCTCATAATCGCACATTAACACTATAATGAAGGTATGTTTATTTAGGACAACTTTTTACTGGCCGATACGGGTACAATAGGAAACCTATTCTTCGTATTACAACTTTCACCCTTTTAGTCTCTGAAAGCTAATAACCCTTCGGCGAATCATTGTTTTCTGTATGTGGAAGGCTTACCATTTTGATAGATGGTCTTTAAACTATATTCACTGATTCACTGCCGGGGCACAATCTCCCCGTACGAGACATTATTATACTCCGCCGTTTTTTGAGTTTTTGTAAAAGTACGCTGTCTAAATATTATTATGCAAGACTCATGGAATATTTCCTCAAATGCTTATGCCCAGATTTCTTTCTTTCTTTTCTTTTTTATACAGAAAATCAGCTTTTTGTTATCATTCCTCATTACTTTTTTCCATTACTCTGTGCACGCGGGCCAAAAGTCAGGTGACATACGTGTAATCAAAGTTGATAACCATCAAGCAGCCACCGTGCAGACTCTGGGAAATGCATTTAAGTTGGTTCACAAGCAGAAAATCCCAGACGTCAGGGAAAAGAGCCTTAGGTTTCGGCCAGACGACAGCTTCAATCCTTGTCTAAAATCAGTACGACTAGTCTTGATTGACCGGCTGATTGTTGTAAAAGTCCTCACTTGCCGAAAGACCACAAATCTTGGATGCAAGCCTGCCAACGGAAGATGTCGACCTAACCATTCACTAGTCCGAAGTCCCGGTGGTACAGAACTCGTTTATATTTCTAAATGTGTATGCGCAACAACAATTGATTAAAATCACATTGTATTAAAGTCTATTCAACTTATTCAAAGTATTGAATTATTTAAGTAATCTTTTGACCCCATAATACCGTGTCTAAAATTCCCATTAAATTAAAGCATTAAAAATCAGTCTTTGTTGACTTCTTGCGGTTAAGCCAAAGCATCCAGTGTAATATTTTCTCGGTTACAAAACACTGAGGATGAGTTGTTCGACAGACGACCAACGCCAGTCTAAGGTTTGTTACTGTGACAACTCATACGTTCCGTTTACAGTTAAGCCAGAGGTATGTTCAAGCTGGGATCGAAAAATTGTTTTCCTGTACACAGTGTGTACACCCCAGAAGACCCAAGACCCAAAGGGGGAATTTAATCAGCGTATGAGTATTAATATGACTCTTCCAAGGCATCTCTTTTTCAAATATGATTGTTCGAGAGTCACAGGAGAACGGCATAGGTAACGCAAACAAGCAAACGACAAAAAGGCGGCAGTAATAGCCTTTCTTCCTTCTTCACATCATTCCGTGCACACCTCTTTTGGCCTTCCACAGTTGTTACTAACTAACAGATGCAAGCTTTAGTCGCCAGAACCAGTGTGTAACCCCAGTGTTAAGCTTCGCCCCTTGTTTCACTTGTGAATCTTTTAACGGTTAGATCCTCTGCACTTTCACAAAACGTTTAGTAAAAGGCCGAAATGAAGCAACAGAAATACCCAGGTAAAGGAAAGGGCGGGGGTGAGGAAGAGCGAGGGAAAAGCAAAAAAAGGGACAGGATAGAAGTCGAAAGATTAACTTTTAAACATGCTTTAACCAAAATTTGCATCAGAAACAACAGCCAGGGTAGCTTTCGAATTGTAATCATTCTTTCCGATGGACCTAATTTTAGGGATAGTTCTCAGAAAATGGCTACGCCTGCTTAAAACGGCTTTGTTTCTTGCAGGGATGCACTTCATGTGTCATAATTATGCTCAGATACCAAGGCCAGCGTGAAATTAGACGGCTTTTTATCTACAAAGTGATCATAAATCAGTTGGCAGGTATTTAGCTTAACAACTTCAGGAAGCTTAATTAGGCCAAGGTTTACATAAATGATCAGTGACATTTGGTTTGTTGGCTCTGATGATACACCTGACTACAGGTCGAACACGATTCTATAACAATTTGGCCTTAATAATTAAAAATTGTGAATTAACTTCCATCTCCTCTTTTGGTTTCTCGTCTTAAGTCAAGTATCCGCATTAATGGCACCGTCCTGAATTGGTTTACGTCTGATCCTTATAACAGGTTGCAAAGAGTCTCGTTAAATGGCTGCACATGTGTCAGTTTTAGGCTTCGTTATGGCTTTCCACAAGGATTATGTTTGGAGCCATTGTTATTCACCATTTACTCCAGCAATCTCTTTGAAATCATCAAATACCATCTACATGACGCACATGCCTATCTTGATAACACTCAGCTTTACCTGTCGTTTACTCCTGACTCGGATAATAATCAGACAGACGCAGTGGTTGCCATGGAACCCTCTATATTGGACATCCGTACGTGGATGCTTACCGATAAGCTTAAACGTGATGACGACAAAATGAGTTTAAGTTTATGAGGATGAAACAGCAACTTTCCAAAGTAAACATTGATAGCCTTACCGTAGGGAGCATTGACGATGTTGATGTCACTGTCGCAAGAAATTTAGGGCTATGGTTTGATTCTTATTTGAATCTCCAGGAACAGATCCACAACACATTTTTCCATTTACACAATATTCAGCGTATCCGAAAGTGTCTGTCTCAAGAATCTACACGCACTTTGGTCGACATGCTATTATCATATGTTGTTTAGATGACTGCAACAGCCTTCCATTTGGTTTACCCTCTGTCCATCTATATACTAAAACTGCAAACAAAACCTGCATAATGCAGCTGCTCAGCTTATATGTAATCTCGCTGAAGCAACATAACACCAGTACTATGTTCCCGAGATTACACAGCATGATCAGGCAGGTCCTTCCACGATGATATGAAGGCAACCATCCAGTATGAGGGCAGTATGTTTGAGCCATTCGACATCAATAGTGGTGTGATACAACTGGCTGTGTCCTTGCGCCCACCCTCTTCGGCGTCTTCTTTCTTCGCTGCTAAAGCACGTCTTCGGGACCTCAACCGAAGGAGGGTACCTACACACCAGATCAGATGGATAATTGTTCAACCTTGACAGACTGAGAGCAAAAACGAAGGTACGCGTTACCCTCATCAGAGACATGCTCTTCGCTGATGACGGTGCAGTCACTTCACTCACCGAACAACAACTCCAGAGTCTCATGGGTAGGTTCTCCCAAGCTTGCAAAGACTTCGGGCTCACCATCAGCCTGAAAAAGACCAACGTGCTGGGCCAAGACTTGGACACCTCACCTGTCATTACCATCGACAGCTATGAACTGGATGTTGTCCATCTTACCTTGGTTCCACCATCAGCGACAACCAGAGCGACAACCTGTCCCTCGATGCCGAAATCAGCCAGCGTACCGGGAAGGCCACAACAATGTTGGGCCCACTGACAACTCGTGCGTGGGAGAATCCCAAACTGACTGTGGCAACCAATATAGCAGTGAATGAAGCGTGCATCATCAGTACACTCCTGTACGGCAGTGAGGCATGTACAATATATGCCAAGCAAGAGCGGAAGCTGAACAGCCTCCACATGCGCAGCCTACACCTCATCCTCGGAATTATATGGAGCGAAAGAGTTGCCTAATGCCCAGGTCCTTAAACGCGCTAGTCTCCCCAACATGTACACGCTGCTCAGACAACGAAGGCTGTGCTGGCTCGGCCACTTGCGCCGGATGGAAGATGGGCGCATACCAAAGGACATCTAGTATGGCGCGCTTGCCTCAGGCAAGAAATCTGTAGGCCGTCCCCAGCTGCGCTACAAGGATGTCTGCAAGCGCGACCTGAAAGTCCTGGACATCAGCACACAGAGCTGGGAAGACATGGCAGCTGACCGCAGCAGTTGGCGCTCTACGCTTCAGAGACAGCTCAGGGCAGGAGAGGAGCAGATCTGGGTCCTGGCCGAGGAAAAGTGAGCCAGACGAAAGGTACGCACAACTGAGGCAGACCCTGCAACCACCCACACCTGTGTCAGATGCAGAAAAGTCTGCCTTTCCCGAATCGGTTACAGCCGACGCTGTGCCGGCCGTGAAAGTACCACGGCATCCAACTGAGGGCGCATCATCCATGGTCGAGACCGACCGATGGAGACCATACATCATGTTCGTTACATTGGTTTCCTGCCAATTTTTGTATTGATTTTAAAATACTTCTTTTTCGGTCATGCGCCTGGTTACCTGATTGACTTGACTGCTCAGCTAGCGGTCTTAAAATGTCCTAGTTTAAAACTGAAAAGGACTTTAGGGGATCGTGCTTTTTCATCTGCGGCCCCTAACTTAGGAAACAATCTCCCCCTTCACCATGATCCGTCTTAAGGGCAAATTTGAACGTTTTAAATCTTCACTTAAAAGGAACCTTTAGACTAGCTTTAGATGTGTAATGTCAATCAAATAACGGTTCATTTCAACTAAACTAAATTAACGAGCTCACGCCATTATCACACAAGCCAGGGTGGCGTTTAAGCGGCAGTCATCAATAAAATCCCGTTATGAAATTTTGTGGAAGGGTGTCCTATAAGAGCCTCTTACGCATGTGTGTACGGACCTTAAAATCTCAAAAGAAAGCAATGTTCTAATCCAAGTAATAGTAATGTGATAATGTTCCACATTCTTTTCTGAGAGCTTCTCGGCTAGGCGTTTGAGGAAGCAGTTGAAGCCGGCTCCCATCCCACCGTTGGTTCCAAAAACTAGGGGAGTGAAAGATCCCATTTCAACGTCCAGCACCCTCTGTTGGTACTTCTGCTATTTCTCCTCCTCCTGCTCCTTAAAGATTGTGGATGTTTCTTTTCCCTGGTTGCACTTCGAGTTAACATGCGTTACTAACATGCGTTCTTTTAACATTTAAAGCATCAGTTGTTTCGCGTTTTTTCTTTCACATTTACATGGAAATGGCGTGTCACTTTTGAAAATGTATGTTGAATAGCATACGAAACGTCAAGTTTATAAAAATGCGAAAGCTGACAATGTTTATCACTACTGTTTGTGTTTCATTTTTGGCGCGTTATAAATTTTTAATTGTTATTATGACTATTATTATTATTAATCGAGCTAGGCGACAAGGATATACACAAGGTGAGACGTTAAATAAGTAATTTATTTATCCAAGTGAAACTCCTCTGGATCCTGTGGATTGATCTCAATCAGAAAAAAATTGCTCTTAAGGACTGGGAAAACGAGAGAGATTAGGGCCTAGAAAGAGCAGACTGCTGGTCAGCGAACTTTTCTTGAGCTTATGCTCATTTCGGTCGTTCTTTTTGGCGTCCATTTTGAAAGTGATTTCTTGCCAGCTTTTAAGGCTTTGAGAGTTTGGAGTCCGTTTATATTTGCCTCCCGATAGCACCACGAGACATCTAAGGGTTGTTATATATTGATATCGAACTTTCAGCCTCCAGTGATAGATCGCGTCTATCGTAAAGCAACTCTTTTATTTCTAAGATGAAGACACACACAGTTGCAGAATCTGAGACAAACACCTCGAGATGCGCAAGAATAATTTGAAAGTTGGAGTGTTTAATTGTACTAAGGCTATTCAAGCGGGAAGATTTTGATGAAGAATGCAAACAGTAAGACGAGGTAAGCTGCTCTGGTACCAAATCTAAGCTTGTTTAACCACTTGATTGTTCTTACACGGGGGGCGGATCCAGGATTTTTTGATTGGGACGGGGAGGGGGTGGGGTCCAAACTGGGCGAGCTAATTCAAAAGTTATTACCCAGGGAGCATGGGGAGGAACTACGCGCTCCAGTCTCAAAGACTCACATTATCTTTAGAAAAACAAGCTGGAGTTAAATAATCATTGCTTAAACAGCAATCATCAATGAGTCACAGCGCAATTCTCCATAGTTGATGTAGCTTCAGTTTAATAGACCTTGTCACGGTTTTCGACACCATCTTGACGAGTAGGCAAACGCGTGAGAATTTACAGTGTTTGTATGAGAATCTAATGTCGAATAATTTCCGTAAAACGGCTGTTCTGAAAAAAATATCTATTCTAAACTAAAGCTACAAAGCAAAGGATTGTCCTAAAAAATTTGGGGGGTGTACCTGTGCTTAAATTTCTCCAGAGGCTTGCTTTAGATTTTCCATATATTTGTCTGTAATTTTCCCAGGACTTTCTTACAGACAAATGTATAGAAAATTTAAAAAGTGGTTCTAGGTCTTCTAGTGCATGTAACGCCCTTAAATTTTTTTAAGAGAATCCTTAGGAGTGAAGCTTTAGTTTACAATAGATATTTTTTCAGAACAGCCATTCTACGGAAATTATTCGACATTAGATTCTCATACAAACACTGTAATTTCTCACACGTTTGCCTACTCGTCAAGATGGCGTCGAAAACCGTGACAAGGTCTATTAAGCTGCAATCCATTCTTCGAAATTTGGATCTGTAAACTGTGTATATCACTATCCGTGAGAATTTACATCCTGCCTAAAACACTAACAAGCTGGACCCAGCATGAAAAAACATTACAGGAAACCATCATATTCCGGAGGACAAAAGGAAAATTGCTTATAATTATTCAGATCCAAGAGGCACTTTGGAGAAAATCAAACAACCTAAAACCCTTATTTAGCCGCAATGGAGATCTTTATGTTTTATAAGAGGTCAAAGAACATGCTCTTGCATCAGAGGGCAAATCATGACGACCAGCAATAACCGCAGAAAATCAGTATGCATGTCACGACCACTCATTATGAAATAAGCAGCAAAAATCACATTTGCCCAGTTAAAACTTAACCCTCCAGAGTGTAATCTGCCAGAGAAAAAAGTCATTGGAACAAACAGCATTTTGACCTGAGGTACCAAAGTCATGTGTTGCCTACTAACCCCCTTTTTACACTGTTTAGGGGCAAAATACAAAATTTGCCAGTTTCATTTTAAAAAATCAGCCAGTTAAAAAGTGAAATACGGTTGTGTCAATGTAACAATAGCAGTCTCAAACAAGTGTCAGGTCTGTTGGAGAGGGGGGGGGCGGTCCGGAAATTAGGAAACTAGGTAATTTTAAAAACAATGTGTTTCATTGAAGTTTTACTTTTGTTTTACAAAGTTTTTGAGTGAATAAAGCCCATATATGTGTCCAAATTCTTGATTCAAGTCTTTTTTGAATTTTTTTTCATGTGTTCGCCATTTTTACATGTGTGGAGTAGCTGATTTTTTGTTCAGTGGTTGCTTCAGAAGGCGAATGTGATCGGAGACAACTTTATTTTGCAATGTATTCTATTGCTCCTTTCAACACATCACTTTAGAAAAGATCTTGATCTTTTTTAAAATCAATAGTGCTTTGCACTAATGATGACGTTACATTTTTCTGGTCTCTGCTGTGACTCAGACAGTTTCTGTGACTCAGCTCATTACATTAGGAACCGAGTCAAATTTAGAAGGATTTGTATGGAGTCATCGGAGCATAACTGGGCTAATATCTCAGAGACAACTTGCCCCCAAATAATAGTTTTTGGCAAGTAGGATGTTGTTCTTTCAGAATATCCTGACAAATTCAATAATTTTTTTTAATTTAATGTTTATGACGTCATCACTTTACAACTCTACATGTACATGTATGGTCAGCTCTTGTATAAAGGATGATTCAAGTATAGTATATAAATATTTTTCACAGAATGAAAGAAAGGTTACAGAATATGGGATCCTTAATGATAACAAGGGTGATTTACATGTTGAGGAAAAACAAGCCACAAACCGTTATTAGTATACATTGAGCTTTAGTTTAGTAAGGTTAAACTATAGCCACCAGCTTGACAAACAGACTAGTATTTTCCCCGTAACTTCATCATATTGGAGAGCAAGGTCAATCAAAAATTTAGGGCACTATCATCCTTTACAATGAATACTCTGTACAAAAACCACGTGCTTGCAAAATAAATTCGTTGTTCAAGGCAGTCACGTTGTGTAGCGACTAATTGGTGTGTGCCCTTTTTATCACTTACACATGTAGCACGTAAGGTTGGTTCAGCGGCCACAGGCAAATTTAAAACTTTCATTGACAGATACGGCTTCTGTGAGTATTGTATTTCTTGCCATAAAGAAATTACTATTAATGTGGCTAAATGTAATTTAGGCAAAGTTAACCTCAAAGCAATACTGGTCAGTTGTTTCCCCAGCTATAGTAGGGATGCCTCTAGCAGGGACACCTCGTGACTTATATACGCAGTTGCTTGCTTGCAGTTCTTCACAAAGTGTTGTAACAATAGCTTGCTGTTTGCCTGTCAGTTTGTGCTTTGGTTTTTCCCATCTGTTCCTCCCTCTTGGGAGGGTTAATTTGGCCAAACCAATTCAAGAATAATTATCCTAAGTCCAAACAGAAATCAATAGTTATCCTGTAATATGATGTTTGAAAGACCTCACAAACAGAAACACCTTACATGTGACCCTCCACGGGAAAACTGGGCTTATGAATTTTCACAGTGAGGCTTAATTCACGCTAACAACTGTGAAATGCAGTAAAATGATTGGAATCTGCGTGAAATTCCTCTGAATCGGCATGAACACGGCATGAGAATAAGTCAATCTATCATGAAATAAACCACGGTGTGAATATAATTTTTCACGCTGTGTAAAGCTTCTGCAGGCCGTCAGCTTTACTAGAAAACATTGATTTCGTTCTTACCAGACCGTCAATAACTTAATCACTACCAAAATTTTGCAATGCAGAATTGCGTCTTTTGTTGCATGTAATAAGAGACGGCTTCAAAAAATGACGCGCAAGTATGAAAAGAATCAGTAGTTTAAATAATATGAGAAATCGGTAGTTAAGTTGGCTTTAGGTTTTTTCATAACTAATTGTTGGCAATATTAACAGAATACAATAATTTGTGCCATGCAGCATTTTAAGGTGTTAAGCTAATTATATCTCTACGATTATTTTAATGTCAGTTCTGAACAATGGAATTTTGTTTGCTTTCCATAGGCCATTTTAAAAAATAATTATTATCTCCCTTGTTGTACTTTAGAAATATAAAAATACAGCTAAGTTGTTTTCTGAACAATCAGTATCAAATTCCTCCTTGTCATAACAAGACTTTATAAAACAGAGAGAAAAAAATTGGGAGGTAGCAGGTATCGCACCTAGTCCCTTTGGCACTGAAGGTCATGCGTTACTACATGTATGAGAACAATAGAAATGACCTTACCATCATTCATTCTTATGTCGACCATAGATAAAGTTTTCTGGCTAGCAAAAAGGAGTGATCACATTGGTCCTCTCCTTTTATCCCGCGTGGTCTGCATTCTCTTTAACTGAAATGTGCATGCGTCAAAGGAAACAACTTTCAGTTTCCAAAAAAATCTAAAATAACATTTTATAGTGTCTTTAGTGAAAAACCTTTTGGTATGATTAATAATTAAAAATACAACTATGCATTTACTTCAAAGAAATCTTTTCCATCAAACAAATTATCACTATTTCAACACTTTCAATTCAATTCTGTGTTAGAAATTTAGTTTCTAGGAAAACAGAAAATCTATGCATACAATTGGCAACAAAATTGTTGAGACATTGTACTCAAATGAGGTAACTGCAGAGAACAAAAGAATCCACACCCCTCCCCCTCCCAGCGTCCTCCTTATCAGGCAGTAACTGGTAAAATTTACCGCCTAAAGCAAAGTTTCTTACCACCTGCAATGACCAGAAAGTTTACTAAAATTAAAGATTGAAGTACTTTTAAAAAAGAAAATTGTGATGTGATCCAATTCTCGCATGCCACAAGAAAAAGAATGAATGTATGGAGACGTACTTAAGTATACACAGCTTTTCTTTTTATGGGCCACACATTTTGGAAAGAGAACATCGAAGACATTATTGGAGTCAATCGTTTTAATTTGTTGTGTAAAGGTAACAACAGCCGATTTGTGTAAAGTAGGTCTTAAAATGAGGGAGTTCATGGGGCCCTGTTTTAAGAGTTATTTATTCGATAAATTTGACCAGCCAGAAAGGATACGTGACCGAGCAATAATGAATTTGGCCGGTCATCATTTCCAGAAATTATCTGTTGGACGAGAAGTTGTAATTTTGTCATGTACAAGTTATATGGGGGAGTAATGGTGGTGTAGCGGTGAGAGCACTTGCCTCCTACCATTGTGGCCTGGGTATGAATCCTGGCATCTACGCCATATGCGGCTTGACTTTGTTGTTGGTTCTCTCCTTTGCTCCGAGAGGTTTTTTCTGGGTACTCCAGTTTTCCCCTCTCCTTAAAAAAAACCTTCCAAAT
>NC_133204.1:19868280-19935780 GCF_958299795.1 Porites lutea
CTTTGGCCAATTTGAAAGTCAAAATAAGGAATTTTAAATTTTTGAATAAAGTCTTGGGTTGTTGACTATGTCAAAATGACCTGTTTTTTTTTAGTCTAGCCTTGCTTTGTATCTAAAGCATCGTCAAATAGGGTGATTTTCAGGGATAGCACTAGGATTTTTCAATCTGGGTCCTCGGACCCACATGTCCGGTCAAGTTGGGGTCCCAAGCATTTTGGGTGGGTCCCAAAATCTTGGTGACCCTCCCCTAATAAATTCTTTTTGTCGTTGTTATGAGAAAGAGTGACTCGCAAATTACTGTCATACTGTTAATTATGCTTTAGTGTCTTTTTTTTTTTAAAACATTAACTTTAGACAATGCAATGAATTCTTAATTGCATTTACCCAACCTTATCATTACATTAAAGTATAGAGTATATTCACTCACTTGGCCAGCATCTGTGCAAATTTATTGGAACAAAAGAAAGCATTTGCGTAAGAAGAGAGTTCAACTCCGGCAGGATTGGTTTGGGACACCAACTTGGCCGCCGTTTCATTGTTTTGGGACACCAATATGGCCGCTGTGACGTCATATGAAAACACTATTGACAACCCAGCTTTTGACCAATGTGTGATTTATTTTTGACAGAATGAGATGAACAGAATAGCATAGTCAATGTAAAGCATATTAAAGGCGTCACTATTTTCTACGATGACGGTGCCCTTTAAAGATCTGCTTGGCTCTCTCAAAATCAAATTCTGCAAGCGGGGCCCCCTCAATTGCAACTTTCATAAGATTCTCTAAGTTTTGCTCTCACACTCTGTTTCTAAGGCCCGTCTTGTTTCTGTTTTGGCAAGAAAACCCCCTCTCACATAAAGCATTAAAATTTTGATGATGCATTTTTCGTTTGCGTAAAAATGCACGATTTCTGCGTTAATGCGATCTCTGAATGAGTTTACTTGAAACGTGAAACAGATAGTAACAACAAAATACCCACAAATAAACAAAAGAGGACAATGGAATTAGTGCATAATTGTTGCGTATTATTCTACTACCTATTTCACTCTAACTAAATCACTCTAATATAATATAGGCTTATTAAAAAAAATAACTTACGAGAAATTTCAAATTTTTGGCTTAAGGCGCGGCTTAAGACCTTGAAAAAATGAAACTCATAATCTCATTCTTTTGTGTCTGAGATAATTGTTATGTTAGGATATGGGGACTCGGACCAGTTTAGGGCTGGGGATTCGGGATTGGGGATGTTTGGTTGGATGTAACTGCGTGCAGATAACTGGACCAGGGGCCCGTTTCTCGAAAGTTCCGGTAACTTTTTGGGCCCGAAATCAAATATTCAAATCGAAATATAAAGAATAAGAGCAAGGGTCCTGGCTAGCAAACTACTCCATTTTTTTTTTATTACCTGATAGTTTTATTATGTTAGATGCAAAACTATTGAGGCCTCGATCTTTAAGGTAAAGGGAGACAGCTTACGGGGCCCTTTAATTATCGGGACTTTCGAGAAACGGGCCCCCTGGTCCGGACGAGGGGGACTTTTGGTAAGCGAGACAGAAATCACTTGTCCCATACCTTAATGCCTAATGAGGAGGGGATAATAGTATTCACGTTTTATCGACTGTGGACGTGAACCCAAGACAACTTTATTATCATTCAATTTTTTTCTGACCTTAGATACAGCCTTTAAGAATCGCGAGATGCTGCTAGGAAAGTAACCTAGAATTAATTTCCGGTTGTCGCTTCTCTTTTTTTCCAAAGGGGTTAACCCATGATTTTGAGTCAAAATGTGATTTTTTCCTCTATGCTTCTGTATGGTAAGAGATAGCCCAGCACCTGTAGTAAAAGTAGCTGTGGCCAGTTAGGTCAACCTCACGGCAAGGAAACGAACAAACCTGATTACTGAGGTTCTTATTTTATTACAAACATTAATAACTCTTACACAGTGGATGTTAATGCAAGTTAATATTTTTCATCTGTAAACGAGCTTTTCTATTTGTCTAAAACCATTATAAAAGAATTTCGCCAATAGACGATGGGTATTTTTCATAATTACTATCACATTTGCAGAAGAAATGTTTTATACCGTGTGGCACGAAATTTTTACAGGGTATTTGTAATAAAAAAGAAATCTGTTTTGCTAGTTTTACCAGCGTACACACACCGTAGTATTGTTTGAGAATATGTATTTCAATTGCACGTTCTCAATAAAAACGAAATATAATCAATGATTTGTCCGGGACTTTCTGGAAATCGCAGTAAGAAAAACCAAAAATAAGTTCCCACAAAAAAAATCGCCATCCGCAAAAATTTATTGCCACACGGTACTATAAATTACTGAGAAGTAAACTAACTATAGTTTTTCGCGAAAAGCCATATGTATTGTTGCATCATGAATTATACATAGAAATAATGCCTTATTGTATAAAATTATTACGGTACAGTACCAATTCCACCAACGACGACGGGCTTCCTTTACAAAAGTTAAGAGTTCGTAGCCTTTTACTCCGAGAGGCACATCATCGATTCCCTTAGTGACCCGAATGCTCGTCGTTTCGCTTCCGGGAAGAATTTGCGGATTTTGGACTAACGGAATTCCAGTATGTTTGCCCTAAAGTTATCACTTGCTGCATGGAAAAATATCTACGTAAAATGGTAAAATGCTGTCATATTGTGTTAAAGTATGGTCTCCTTTGGAAGCCAATAAAGCCTGGGCTACCACGCCCAGTTTGATCTAATTCTAATTTCCCGACGAGCACCCCTAGGGCGTTTGAGTGTAAAGATGAAAACCTATAAGGTGATCATTAACAGAAGTCACCTGCGCTGGCACTTCCAGCATTTTATTTTACTTCAATTTAATACCTTTTTGTCTTTTGAGAAGAAGGATCAATGTTTGCAAAGAACACTGCAGATCAAAAAGTTTGATTTGCAGTTTATTTACGAAAGCTGTTTCGCTACATTTTTCAAGGTATCAACCATAGTTATTAACTTTCATTTAGTTTTATCTCCAAGATCCTTATTAAGGCCGAAAGCAAAATCACATAAAAGTTTTAACTCTGGTCCTGGACTGTGAACTTCCTCGGGGTGACTGTTTTACTCAATCATATCATTCTCATATCAGTTCTACATAATTAGCGGGGAATAACCCACGTTGGCCATGACAAGTCCCCATCCACCATCCCTCATCCACTTCATCAATATCTTCAATGATGTCGTCAGGATCAAAGGAAATCTCATCTTCACCATCTGCCGAAAGAGAAAATGGACAAAACGGCCATGTTTTTAAACTACTGAATATAATTGTCTCCAAGGAAACAAAAGAGGACTTTGCATATATCCCATCATGCCTTGCGTTTGATCTACATTATCAAAATCGATTGGTCACGTGATACAGTTAGTTCAAAATGGACGCCGTTCTGATAGCCCCCCTTTGCTTGAGCAATCAGAATATTTTATCATACTGTGAGTGGATGCCCATGCAACATCTAGTTCAAGAATTATTTTCTCCAAAGATACGATATCACTAGAGAAAATAATTCTTGAACTAGCTATAGACGACATATAGGCGTCCACTCACAGTAAGATGAAATATTCTTTTTGTACAATGAGGGGAGTTAATCTGAGAACACACAGCTAAGAGTTAATATGGTGGAGAAATCTTTTTCCATCTTTGGTAGCCTTATGATATCACTAGAAAAACCAATTATAGAATATAAACGTGTGTGACCTCTGAATCGAACCTCCTGTTCTGGAGACTAAGACGTTGCCTATTTAGAGAAAAAAGGAACTAATTTTTTATCCCCTTGCGGGTCCTGTAAAGAAAATGGCGATCTCGCAAAAAAATTCCACAATTACGGACACAAAATACCAAGACGGTTGACACAAGCAGATTAATAAAGCAACAACAAAGCTCGCACACTTACGATTAAATTAGCGATGTATAGCAATATTTGCTTAGCTTTTAATCTTTTCTCCGACCTCTCTTGTACGAATGACTATGGTGTCCCTTGCACATTTGCACAAGCGACTCGAATTATTCCAGTAGCTACTTATTCCCTTCATCTGAACCCCTCTTTTTACAAAATGCTTTTGGTTTTACAAAACTCCTCCAATAATTTCTGGGCTATCACTTTGTCTTCACAGAAACTGAAAATCTGAAAATGTTCAAATATTCGACTAATGATGATAGTATTATCAATATCACAACACCTTTGACCTATTAGAATTTACACCTACACACCCTAAAGCACTTATGTTTGTCATGAACGGATCACCAATGTATCTCTGACCATTTACCTGCTTGATAATCATAAATTGCTCTCGCCCTCTTTCCAGTGTCTGGTGAAGCTGCCTCCTGAAAAGAAAGAAAACGTCGAAAATTTGAATATAAAAGTCTAAATATTTTCTATGCCGCTGTAAAATGCCAAGTAAAATACCAAGTGTGAAATGACTTTCATTTCTTCTCCAACCCGCCAGTCCATTCAATCTCTCATTTTAATTTGACCGCGTTTGCATGATAGATGGAATGACCCGCTACATGTCACCTCACCTACCTGGCCCCAGTTGTTCAAAGGGTGGATAACGCTATCCACCGGATAACTCAATATCCACTTCATAGCACAATTGATTTCGCTAACACTTATCCATTGGATAGTGATTTACCCGGTGGATAGTGCTATCCAGCATTTAAACAGCTGGGTCCAGGGGTCCTCCACCTCCATGTAAACAGGCCCTAACACAAGTTACAACAAGTTGACTTTTAAACCTTTTAGGCCCCAATAGTGACCAACATCAATTTTCTCCTAACAACAACAGTACATAATCAAAAGAAAGGGTTGTGAGAATTAATAAAATGCTCACCAAAGGGAAAATACTTTTTGGGAAATATATGGAGATCAGTCTGGAGAATTTGTTGATATTGGGGCTTTACTGTCAAATTCGTTGTATCGCGCTGCGCGTTTTGCAAACTTCGAAGGGATTTTGGGTTTTTCTGTTCCGTCAATCATTTGAGTGGGGCCGGGGTTAATGCAAATCACAGTATTTGAACACGCTGGCAAAAACAAAACGGAGAATGGCGAAGGAAATCGCGATGGTGAGTGGAATTTTTGTCGAAGGAAGGAGGCAGACATCGCTTTATTCTTGCAAGTGACAAGATTAAGAAAGATCAGAAAGCCGACTATAGCCCCACACACGACGATCACAAGTCAAGCAACACAGTAAATAACCAAACAGATCGAAATCCACCAATCACCAATCACAAACCATGACCTTTTACACTCGTTAAAGTAAACATGTGTTTCCTACGAGGTCCGCTAGGATGATTGACGGAAAACAGAAAAAAACCAAAACTCCTTCGAAGTTTGCAAAACGCGCAGCGCGATACAACGAATTTAACAGTAAGTGTTAACGGCGAAAAAGAGCGACGAACGTCAGTGTCACTACTTAAGGTGGATTTCCACTGTCGCGTAATTTTTCCGTGCGTACGCACGTAACTTTTACGCGCGAAAATAAAATAGAGACAATGTTTCGAAGGTCACGCCTCCTCGTTAAAAATGAACCTTGTTCAACTTTCACGTTTACCCGTGGCCTTTCATACATTGCCTCCATTTCATTTACGCGCGGGAAAAGTTACGCGACAGTGGAAATCAACCCTTAGGGTCGGAACTAGACTGCGAGCAGTCTCTTTTTCTTCAGATTTAGTAGGGGGAGTGCAGGCGCGCGCAAGCATTGAGCGGCAAAGCCGCGAGACACGAGAAACGAGGGCGGCAGCCCGAGAAGACAAAAGATCTTCTGGCCTGTCAACACTTCAGTTTTCACGCCAAAAAATCACTAGACCGTGAAAGACCATTCTCTCTGGCTTTGCGGGTAGTCTCTTCTTTGTCGTGCCTCTCCCGTCTCTCGCCTTCAGTCACGCGTGGTCATTTACGTGTCTCGGGCGTTTTGCTCGACGGACCAAGAAAAAAGAGAGACTGCTCGTAGTATAGGTCGGAACACACAAGCCGCGGCGAATCACTCCGCGTGCACAGCGTGGGCGATAAGTTGCTGCAACAAGTTGATTTGATTTTGTGCGACCTGTTGGGGCGACAAAATTCTATTTCGGAGACAAAGATGTTCATAAATATTACCCAGTGCAAACGAAACGATTTGTCGCTGCGGCGTGTCGCCGCAACGTGTTACTGTAACTAGTCACCTAGTACGTGTGTACATGTGTACGTGCGAGAAAAGGCGACACGCGGATGGGAGAGAGAAAAATGTGCCTTTTCTCGTGTGGGGTGATTTTCACGCGCGCTCGCGTTTCGCTCACTCTACTATCCCTGAGGAAAAATGGGGGACTGCTCGAAGTCTATGTGTTAGCCTGTGTTCCGACCTTAGTCATCTTTGTTTTCGCCGGAATCTTTGGTCAACTGCCAGGTCAAATAACATCAAAGAATGAAACTGTTTCCGGTAAAAAGCCTTTTAGCGGGCTGTGACGTCAGAGTGCACTTTACCCGCCAAACGTTGACCGCCGAAGTTGACCCATGCATATGTCTGAGCAGGTCCCGGTTGTTCGAAGGCCGATTAGCGCTAACCCATTTTCAATTTTAATCCTGATTTCTTTTCCGTTTGTTCAAAAGCATTTTCTCGTATAATTCTACTCTGGTCAGAGCACCCAATCATCAAATTGTTGCCCCTGCAGGAATTTCACCCAGAAGCCGAAACCCCGAGGAGGCATCCTAGTAGCTCGCGCGTATATAAAAGAAAGCACTTACTGTTAAAATATGCGGTTAGTATGCCAGAAAAATATCTCGATTTGCTTGAACACGCCGCGCGGAATCGCTGGGTAATGATGACCTTTCAATGCGGAATAATGCTGCACGCCCACAAGTAGGATATGGTTAGAATGACGTAAAACAGAAACTTTCCAAAGGGGCCGCTTGGGTTGATTTTGTGACAGTCATTGTACAGTCATAGTTCAATACTTTTAGGCGTTTCGTATGTGTTCACTGATATTCTCTAGAGCAGCCGTTTTGAAAGTATTAAAGCAAAACTGAAATGTTCATTTCTTTGTCTCGTTTTACTTTCTTAAACAAACATAAAAAAACTGACAGACCATGAAAGAGGAAATATTGTGTTTGACCGAAATTATGGACCGAAAGTCGATATGCGCGGATGTAAGTTATAAATGGCGTATAACTGTCTATAAGCACTTGGGAGGATCTGCCAGACACGAGTTTATCATTCACAAATCTTTCATTAGAAACGTTTTAAACTTGTCTGACACAAATCACTTTGGGCCATGAATGTAAGACTCAGTCCACAAACAAGCAAGTTTTCCTAAGCCAACAAGTAAATCAAGCTATCTTATCAGTAGAACGATGGACGATTACCATACCCTGCGAGCAGAGGCTACATTTTCGCAGTGTGAGTGAAATGCGTAGCAGTACTTTTCGCACGCCAGCTCACACCAGGAAAATGAAGACACTGCTCGCAGGGTAGACGATTACAGAAATTCCCCGACAATTAAATTCTGTTAAATTCTCTGTCCATCTATTCCCTTTTCATACATAACGCTTTTTCAAGGCAAAGTATTGTCTTAAATGCCCACCGTAGAACGCGAGTGTGAAAAAAGTTTCAAAACGCCGAGGGTGTTTTGATCAAAGCTCCTTAAAAAACTCACTTATTGTATGTTATATGTGTGAAAATCTTCAATATGAATCAGTATATTTAAAAGAGCAACCAAAAGGACCAAGGCTACAAGTGACCGACAACATACAGAGCGGGCGCAGCTGTAGTGTCAACTATAGCTCACTACTGTTACTCACTTTAGAAAGCTGATTTACAAACTTGGAACAAACGCCATTGAATCGTAGTCAACAGTTACCCTCACCGTACAAACGACTTATTGACGGAATCAAGCAAATCTAACTACGAGAGAAAGACTAGACAACTGACAATTTGGCTAACAAAAGACGACTGTTTAACTATGACAATAGACGGATCGAAATGCACCAATGACATTGCGAGTCTTAATAGCCAATAACATCACGGCTTAACTGACAGACGACCAATAACATCGCGACTTAATTGGCCAATCAGGTCAATAAGCAGAGGATAATACCATCAACTGATGTGATACAACTCCGCGGCTTTGACTCTGAAGATGACTCCCGCACAAGTTGTGTCAAGTCAACAACAACAGTCCTATTCAGGACTACGTTCACCCGGACGATCAAACTCAACCTACTTATGAAATGACCCTTGGGTTCAAACCTTTCACAGTATTACTAGTTGATAAAAAGAATCCGAATTTGCTTTTTAAGCTTTTATATCTGCATACATATTTTGCATTAATTCTGGGCTACCTTAACCCTGCTTTGAACAACCCGGCCCAGGTTGTTAAGTGTTATATATTTACCAGCTCTACCTGAGTCTCCTGTGTTTGAGTGACTTCTTCGTACAACTCTGTAGGTTCTTCATGGGTTGCCTGTTCTTCAGATAATTGTTCATAAAACTCTTCTGGTTCAGCTTCGTCTTGTGGTTGCTGCTGTTCAGCTTCTTCCTGTCGTCTGGCTTCCTCTTCTGCTTCACGGCGAGCTTCTTCCTCACGTTCCTCTCTGTCACGTGCTTCCTGCTGTAAAAGTCATTACATACACTTATAGTAATGAACGCAGTCCGAAAATTTATGGGAACTTTGATGGGTTCTGCATAATTTAAAACTAATCAAAATGCTAGATGTGTTCAAGATAGTTGAGCATTTCAAAGGATTCAATAGGCCACATTTGAAGTCTGTAAGCAGCATAAAGAATTTCATGTGAGGTTAATATAAGGCAAGCTTTGCATCAATCAAAGCACATACATGTAGTATTTACGAGGTATTTTTAGGACATGTGATGGCCCAGTTGTTCAAAAGCCGAATAGCACTAAGCCGGGGTCAAATTTTAACCCAGGTTTACTTTTCTTTTGTTCAAAAGCATTTTCTCGGACAATTCTCTCTATCCTATGAAGGGCATGAAATTGTAAGCAAAATGAATTAAACGTAATTTACTTTTTAAGCTTTCATATCTGGTGTCACATTTCGCAAAAAACCCTGGGTTGTCTTGACCCAGCTTTGAACAACCTGCCCATGGTTGTTCTTCGTTCAAATGAAACGTAGGCTCGATTTCTGCCACTCCCTCAGGGGAGGAGTGCAGGCTCATTTCCCAACCAGCGGCTGGTAACTATCCTGCAAAAACAGCTGTTTCTCCTCACTCCTCGCCGCTAGGGCCATTTCCCCAGTTTTCGCCGGCTACTAAATTGGAAATTACTAAGTAAAAGAGCCTTCCATTTAACAGAAAAAAAATATGGGCATACACTTACTTCTGCATGTCTTTTCTCATTGACTTCTTTCTCTCTTTGTTCTCTGGCCTGTCGCCTTGCCTTCTCGTCTTCTGCTCGTCTTCTATTTTCCTGCGTCATATTTTTAATTCACGAGAAAGTTACATACCTTTGATTGTTCTACGCAAAAAAGTAGGCATCAATAAACTTTCATCTCAAAAATATCTAACCTCTTCTTGTTCCTTTGCCAAGTTTTCAAACTTTGATTTCAAATTGCCTGCTGCACCAGAACCTACCAAAGATGGAAACCAGAAACAAAAGACAAACTCCATGAGGCTAACCTTACTCTCCCTCTCCCCCATGGTAAAAAAACACAATGCTACTGGTCAAAACAACATCCCCGAAAACAAGTAAACTGCCTTTTTCCCCACAACAGAAAGGGCAAATAGGGAGAGGGGCAGAAAGTGCAAGGGAGAAAAGCTTAACACAAATGTCCCTTCACAACATCATTTTCGGGCATGTGTTGTCACCTCCATAAACTGTCATATGTCAGTTTCGTCTCTCCTCCTCCCCCATCTTCACCTTTTAAAATCTCCCCACTCCCAACACCTGAGGAAGGCCTAATACTCACTTTAAGCCGCTTACTACTGCAAATTAGGAAGCCACAGGTTTGATTCTTCTTGGGAACTTAAAGGGGCTATCTCACGAGGACATTGTTGTTTTATGTCGTATCCCGACGTCATTACTTGGTACCTTATCTTATACAGACACAAAATGCTCCTGTAGCGTATGAAGAGGACCTAAAATTGATTTTATCAGGGAACATTTACCACAATAATTTTTTTTTTGGGGGGGGGGGGGTGGGTGCTGTTTGCAGGCATATAACAAAACTGGACGATTATCTTCAGAATTCAATAGATGAGAAGACACGTTTTACGGCTTCTTTACAATGACAGCAAATAGCGTAACCTAGCCCCTTTAAGTCTGTTCGAGACTGCATGACCAGAATTGTTTACACAATATTCAACCAAGACTCAACCTGTATCGTGTCCCAGTAAATATTTAGTGGGACTACGAATCTTACCTGCACGAGGTTTTGCAGTGTGGTATGTTGACTTCACTTCTTGCATTTCATCATAACTGCCAGCCGTCTAAAGACCAGAAAATAAGTAGAAATGAATGGTACAACATGAATAAGTGTTTCAAGACAGAAACGAGTAAATGGTTGTAGTATTGTGCTGAAGTGGCCGGCTCCGGTTTTCCCTCCTTCATAAAACTCAGCATATCCAAATTCCAACAAATGGTATTCACTGGTCACAGGTTTATAACGTGAACACGGTTATGTGCTTCCTAAAGTAAAATGCTATGTGCGACTTTGTTTTTGTAACCCTCAGTTAAGCAGCCAAGCTCTAATAAGGCGCCCAGTAGTCGCTTCCCTCAGGCTTTCAACTCACAATTTTCAAAGTACAGACAATTCAAATGGACAAGGTTTGATCAAGCAACATTTTGCCTTCGCAAGAGGAGGAAAACCACATTTTCACTAAAGCAACATTTAAGTCATGGATACTATTTTTGTTATGCTCTGTCAATACTTACGGCATCTTGTCTATCCTTTTGTACACCATACTTGCCACCAAAACCTTTGGAATAATCTACAACAAAATAACTGAACCTTCAAGCAACTGCCTAAAAAAAACTGTAACAGCAGTACTGTACACGTAACTTCTGAGACAGGTCAATCAAAAAACAATAAAGTGAACTTGCAAAAACAGCGCCAGCGACAATCCATAAAAGCAGAAACAACAGTTATCGCACAAATGCTTAACGCTAATTAATAGATCGTTATTATTGAACACATATGGACTACTTGAACTTGAAAGCTAGTTTCAGTTCTGTTGCATTTCTAGCAAGACGAGCGCCTTGGGTGTTTCAGAGACAAGCTAAAAGATCACTGAAGGGGTAATTTTGGAATAAATTAAGTGTAAAACTATGCGCACGAGTCCGATCTCTTTACAGCATACAAAAGGTTATTTTTTGTCCTTTACGTAATCATTTCATTGTAACCTTAATGAGAAACTACTCTATAAAATGCAACTTACCATAACAATAATAATGAATTGCATGCAGAGTTGTAATTTTACTCTTAGACAAATTAATTTTTCAGTTAGGGCATTATGTCAGACATTTTGCCCCATATTAATAAGGGTTTGTTCCCACAGTTAATTCAAACTGCCTATGCAGATAACTGTAAATAAAAGAAACTCATCATTATTTTCTTTACTTCTTCACCGCAACCATAGATAAAAATTAAGCCTAGACCTGAACAAGTACCAACTTTAATTGAGAGCAAAATGATTTACCAACCTTTCTGAGAGGCATGTGCTTCGGTCTTGCCTTCATAATCATATCCAACTGCAGACTGTCAAAAAATATAATGAAAACTATATATAACTAAGAATAGTACAAGAAACTTGCATATGCCAATAAAGTATCAGACAAGTTTGGTCATGACCTTTCTTTCAAACTCTGGGCAGACAATTACCCGCCCTGAATAATTAATATCATTAAACAAACAACACTTAACATGCCTGATCTACTCTTTCCTTTTGTACTCCATACTTTCCTCCAAAGCCTTTAGAGTAATCTATTTGAGAAAACAGAATTAATATTCTGTTTAATACAGTACTGCATTTCAAGTAATAAAAAACACATCCAAGTAAGATGTGCTACATCAGTCACTTTGCTCATTTCAAATCATCCTCAGTTTAGCAGACACCAAAAGCACTATTTAGCTACCTTTTTGAGATTCATGTTTTTCGGTTTTCCCCTCATAGTCATAACCAACTGCTGCCTGCACAAAAATATTAATCAATCAATAAATATTCTGGTCATAAATTAATACACACTTGGTATAACAAAGTTCAAAAGAGTGCACATACATGGAAATCAAAAGTACCTGATCAACCCTTTCTTTCTGGACACCATATTTGCCTCCAAAGCCTTTAGAGTAATCTGTTTAAGGATAAACACAACGGTTCAAAATGTAGCTATTTCTACAAACATAGACAAACTTGTACCCATCTGTACACCTTTTTCATGACATACTTCAGTGCATGCCAGGAATGGTGACCACTATACCGTAAGACGGTGTTTTCACATCCCCTACCAGAGAAGAAATCAACATTTTATGTGGTCACCCAACCTCTGAAATTGCAAGGCCAACACTATTTCTTCTTCTATCATTTAAGATTTTAGGATCTTGAGTAAAGGTCAGGCCCCAAGGATCAAACCTGCTACTTTCCACGCTGCAATCAAGTTCTCTACGACTACTGCAGCCATAAATACATGTAGTCGGCAGGTTAAATTAATATTATTATAAGTTCTTGAAATTTATTAAGACAAGGCCATGCCTTGTTTGTGAGTCTGTGTTGTTTTGTGTTGTATCTGTATTGTTTTACTTGACTGCAGGGCTCGAAATTAATGGTGGTAAACTTGCAAAATGCGAGTGACTTTGATAATCGGCGAGAGAGAAAAATATCCACTAGCAAATGTTTGCGAGTTAGAATCATCCATGTCTCCCAAACAAAGGGAAAGAATTTGCTAGTGGTCTCACCAGTTTGCTAGTGGAAAAAAATCTTACTAGTAAAACTTTGCAGGTGCAGTAAAAAGTTAACTTCGAGCCCTGCACTGGAATGATCAATCTTAGGAAGCGCTAACTTATTGTGCATACCGAGTTGTGATTCATGCTTTTCTGTTTTCCCTTCATACTCCCAACCAACAGCAGCCTAAAAAATAATAACAACATGCAACAATAATACCATTCAATACTATAACTGAAGGGGTGTGTGAAAAAAGCCCTATGTGATTCCTGTTTTAATACCAAAATATCAATCCTCCCTTACATCAACAAGCTAAAGTAAAACATTTTAGGAAGGGGAACTTACCATCCCAGGCACAACTTCACTGCTAATATTAATAACCGTATAAAGTAGTAATGACCAAAGCAGCGTTGTCATTAAGAGCCGGGGGCCGGGGATTTTCCCTGGCTACTTTCATCGGAAAATAGAAGAAAAATAGAACCAAAAGAAATCCTTAGCCATTTGATTCCCCGCCTACTTGTTGTATTTACCCGGCAACTTGAAATCTTAGTGACAACCCTGCCAAAGGTTAGAAAGTGCAGGAAAGTTTCAGGCTTATAATCAGGGGCAGATTGCTCTTGCCACAATGCTGGTGCTTTGTGTAAATTTTAAGTGACAGAAGGTCAAACGTGCGTGATCACGAGAGTATCAGCAATAGGAGATGCAAACGCACATGATCAGATTGTGTTTTACGCATTCCATTCATTATTAAGGGAAGTGCAAAGGATTGCAGGCTCCTTTTATATGTTGCCTGCAAAAATATATTTCGGTCATGTAATTTGTCAAATTTCTTTTGACCATCTCCATTACATAGTCAAAAGCACTTTAATGTATAGTATCAATGGATTAACACTGATGCACACACACTTTTCTCATTTTTTGGGGAAGCATGTAAAATCCTGTCACCTACTTTTTTAATGACTGTGACAGTGTAAAAATTCTACAGTAATGTTATGTCACCTTATCAACCCTGTCTTTCTGAACTCCATACTTGCCACCAAAGCCTTTGGAGTAATCTACAGAAAACACAGATATGACGACAAAAAAGCTGTCAACACTTTAATGCAAGTTAATAGTTTTTTTAGGCACTACATTAAAAATTAATTTTAACTTATTACAAAGGGTTTATAATTGTACGAGGAAAGAAAAATGGTCTTTTTCTGATCACACAGTCATGTGGTCACATTACTAACACCATCTGTATTCATGCAGGTGACAGGTTTTTTTGGAGGTTTTAAAACCTCCATGCCTACACTGCACCAACTTTTTCTGAGTCAAATGCCTGAGATTTTCACCTTGTCATGACCGAGATTTCCGGAAACATCTCGGCACCTTCCAAAGATTTCCAATGAATTTCCAAAGACTTCAAAACAGTGCCAAAAAATTTAATGTCTGCAGATGTTCTGAAGACATTTGAGCACTTCCTAAGCTACTAAACAGACCACAATTTTAGTGTGCTTTGATTTCGTTAGAACACAAGAAAAAGACACAGGTGTTAAACAACAATGTGTCCAGATTTGTGAGTCAAGCTTGAGAAATTTTCCTTGATGCGCAAGGTCAATTTCTTTAATAGTCCACTGGCGTGAGACTCACGCATAATGCGTGAGACTTGGCAGGTATATTCTTGATGGGAAGAGGTTACCATGACTCAGCATTTTTTTCCTAATGGACTTCTGATGTTAGTACTTGGACACCTTTAAGCTGCATTTTATGTCCAAAGGTCTTATAATTATAATTCGGTTAAATGTAATTTAACTAAGTTAACCACCCAAGCTTAGCTGTCAAGTGGTCCACAAGCTTAGCGGTCAAGCAGTTCACAAGCTTAGCGGTCAAGCGGTTGGCGAGCTTAGCGGTAAAATGGTCCACGAGCTTAGCAGTCAAGCAGTCTATGAGCTTAGCTGGCATCCAGCAGTCAATCCCATAAGTGCAGGCTCACATGGTACACGTATGTGGTAGTTTTGAACACTGCCAGGATCTGTGAGTTCTTTGTCCAGTATTTGTGCAGTGGTCTGTGGGGTGGTTTTATTTGGCGTCTTCCCCTCCTCCCATCCCCTATTTTTCTTCCTTCCACTGTTTCATCAGTGTGACAGGTGCCTGGAATGGGGACTCATGGCTGGGTTGTGGGGATTTGCCAGCCATCGGGGCAGTGTTTTATCTAGGGGCTGGCTGGCCAAAGTGGAAGACCCTGGGTATCCCAGGCAACCACCTTCCACTTAAGCGATGCAGTTGGTTAAACTTATATGTTCACAAACTTCTGAAGTGTAGCAACTCATTTAAGAAAATAAAAAAAATGGACACCCGTATAAACACATTAAGTAACAAACCTTTTTGAGAAACATGTGCAGCAGTTTTTCCCTCATATTCCCATCCTACTGCAGCCTAAAGGCACAAAAGTAATATATAAAGTCACCTCAAATCAGCAAGATCATACATACTCAGTAAATAAAGATGTTATCTCAAAACCGTTCTGAAGTAAAAGTATTATTAAATAAAAATCACCTCAAATCTTCTTTGAGATCTGCTCACCACTATATGTATGCTTAATATGTTGATTATATTTATTTTAATAGTGAAGTGAATAAATACAGCTGTATATCAATACTTGTGGAGGCGTGAGAGGCTGAGTGGTTAACACCTTGAACTCCAGATCTGGAGGTCCGCAGTTCAAGCCTTGCCTATCACACTGTTTCCTTAGACAAGGAACTTTACTCCACTTTGTCATTATTCACCCAGGTATATAAGTGGGTACCGACAACATACTGCTGGGGGGTAACCCTGAGATGGACAAGCATCCTGTCCAGGGAGGAGTAGCAATACTCCTAAGTGCGTCATGCTAATGAAACTGGGATAAGCTCCAGCCATTTTGGGCCTTTGGCTAGAGTGCGCCTTTACCTTCACCTTACCTTATACCAGTACTTAAGTACAGTCAACTCCCTTTATTGCAGACACTGTAGGGACCTCAAGTTAGTGTCCTCTTTAGTGTGAGTCCCTAATAGCAGGAGTTTATTTCAGTCAAACATCTGTACCTGTAATTTGTTTTTGCCCGGGGAATTTGGCTACCGTCTGTTTTATCGGGGGTGTCCGTTATAGCGGGTGTTCACAAGACAAGAGTCGACTGTAATTGATAACTCAAATATACATTGGGACAGAGTTAATACATACAGTATAAATAATTATTGTACCTGATCAACTCTGTCCTTCTGAACTCCATATTTACCACCAAAGCCTTTTGAATAGTCTGTTTAAAGTGGATGGAACATTTAATCAACACTATTAAGCAAAAAGAACAAATTACATAGAAAAATTTGTTCTCTGTGGAACTGTTCTATTTTATAAAGATAAAATAACACTGATTTTAACATAGCTGTAGATAGAAGAAATTAATCATGCTAAGCTAGCGCTAAGATAGCGCTATCCACCAGATAAATCTCTATCTACTGAATAGTGCAATTGGTTCCCCCAATACTTATCCACTGGATAGAGACTTAGCCGATGGATAACGCTATCCAGCTTTTGAACAACTGGGGCCTGAGGTTTAAAAAGTGCTGGTACGAAACTCAGACCAGATTGGCTCATTTAAACATTCTAATTGGGAGTAAAAGCAATACCTAAAAGTACAATTTTTTTGACCAGAACTCTAAAAGAATGGAACACTTTACTTTTTATTAGATCAGCCTTGCGTGGACGCATTTAAATCTGCTGTTACTAATTATTTTGATCTCCCTCATTGATTTTATACATCATTTTTATTACTATTGTTATTATTATTCTTCTTTACCTAATCCAGTCAAAGTGCCTATATGTTCTAGAATTAACAGTTGTTTTCAAGTCAACCCTTAATAATGCAGTGTGTAAAAAAGAAAAATATCAGAACTTGATCAGAGAAATGAGTTGAAATTACAGATGTGTGAAATTTGTGACTCTCTCCATGAGCTCCCTTGATGCTTTCTCCGACGAATGCTCCATGTTCTTAGACATGATGAATGACACTGGCTTTGACAAAGAGCAGCAACATTATAATTATAATCAAAAAAATGATAAATACAGCCATTAGAGAAACATATTACATCTTAAGTTATACAAATAGGAATTGGGATAGAGACTGGTCCGAGCTAAGATTAGAATTTGAGTCTTTCTTCTGCCAATTATGACCGGGAATGAAAAGCTGAGGAAGGAAAATCAATCTTTACGAAATGAGATAGCTGAATTGAAAGAAAAACTCCAGAAAATTTCCGAAGAATTTTCATAACTTAAAATTGTAGTTTTTCCTTCCTTTTCCTTTCCTTTCTTTTCCTTTCAATTTATTTTTCTTTTAACTGGTCCGCCTAGATTAGCAATTGCTATTTTGCAGGCCAGTCCATTGTAACCAATAGTCTTATGAAATAATGTTGAAGTTGAAGTTGAAGTTGAAGTTGATAGCCCAGACTTTACGCAATTTTGATTTTTTTAGTGTGTTTTTTTTTTTGTTTGTTTGTTTTGGAATAATTCAATCTCAAGGAGCCAATTGTAAATTGCCTATACATAGCAAGATTTACACTTTTACATACAGTAAAAACCCGCAACTAAGAACCTACATTTTTAGGAGTTAGCCTAAACAGATTCTTATATAAATGGTAGTTAACAGAATTTTAGGCTATTTAGGTTCTTAAAATGGGTTCTTAATCCTGGAGAAAAAACAATTAAAACACAGCTGCAAACAAGTTGGTCATTAGCCTATACTTTTATTTTCTTCAGCCACACCCCCCAAAAAAAACATTTAAGAATATAGAATAGAATAAAATATATAATATTTAATACATAATGGTGTGCTGATCTACATATTGCTTAGTATGCCTTGTAAGTCTACATATGTTGCGCTCATTTTTCTTTAAAAAGTATTTTTACAACAATGGCAATCTGCTTTTTTTGCTTCAAATATGATTCTTGCAATGCAGCTGTAATGTACTAGTGTGATTTTAGAAAATAAGAACCTGTTTTAAATTTCTTAGGCTAAATAGGTTCTTGTTTATAGCGGGTATAAATGACCAATTTTAGGTTAACAGGTTCTTAATTTTTAGGTTCTTAGTTGCAGGTTTTTACTGTAATTCAAAAACACAAATAAAGTTTCCATGATTATTATTTATTTATTGTTATTTCATTTATTTAATATTTATTTTTTTACACATTTACAGTGATGGGAAACCTTTGTGAATTATAACATCTAAATAAATTTACATATAGGGAAAACAATAGAAATGATTGTCTGGTAAGTATGTAAATGAAGTGACCTGGACTGAGTTTTGTACCTCATAACCTGCCTGTTTAAAAACCATTAGGACTAAATTGAGGATCAACATTTTAGTTAGGATTTTTAGTAAAGTTACATAATTATTTTGTAGACGAGGACAACATATTTCCAACCTTTTTGTGACTCATGCTTTTCAGTTTTCCCTTCATACTCAAAGCCAACTGCTACCTGTATAGTGTATAAAGAATAATTATTCAAAAAGACATAAAATGAAAAAGTAAATGAACCATAAATGAAAGTAAATGCTAATTCGATTTTGTTATCTGGTTTACTACTGGGAAGTACATGTAGCTTGGAAATATAATCCACAATTTCTGACAATTTCTAACTACATAATACTCAGCAAGTGTTCCATGCAAAATCTGCTTTACAGAAATCACATAAATTTATAAATTTATTTGCTATATAAAATGTGTTCCTGGAAATCCCACATGATTTCCTCATATTATTTATTGCTTTAAGAACAAGTCTGAATTCTCTGTACCAGTTCATGTTGTATAAAATTATTCTTAAAACTTGTGTGAGAGTTCAGCTGACCTCTGCTGGGTCAACAGTGTACTTGCCTGATCAACCCTATCCTTTTGCACTCCATATTTGCCACCAAAACCAGTTGAATAATCTGCCACACAATAGAACGAGGTATTTTAACAAAAATAATATGGAAAATACCAAAACACATGTAAAAAAAAAACATAAAACTAACTAAAAGAAGGATTGCACTCAAGATTTCAAGTTACTGGGTATGTAATCAGTTACAATTAATTTTGGGTCAAAGACTGAAAAGTTAGGAGTTTCTATTTCCTTTTGTACCCCAAGAAAGAATTAGCCAGGAAACATGCTCATAGTAGCAGGTGGAAATCCCCTGCCCCCAGACCTTTGTGACAACTCCCACTTTCATTTTTGTCATTTTTGGATGAAACTAGTTTGATTATCAGCAATATTCAAACATTATAATGGTAATTCACCAAAAAGTTGATAAAATTTTGAAGAAGTGATTTGAATAATAAAGGCCCTAAGGCTTATTAATAGCGGAGCTCTCGCGCGCACAGCAGAGCACCATGGGTAAGAAAATTTGGTTGTCTATGAATCTGGGAAATTTTGGTTCTGACAGAATTGTCTGTACATCCACCCCTTCATGTTAGCAGATGTGAAATGGCACACTTACTACAAGCCAGCTAGGAGTCCGAGGCATATCCTATCTGTTTAAATTGGTATTGTACATCCATGTTATGGTCAATTAACATCTGACAAAAAACGATACCTGCTGCCCAGTGGCACACGACTATATCACAAGTTCAGGTATTAAGTTACATGTACCTGCTGAACAAGTTTTGGTTTTCAATTGATCGTGGGCTCAGGTCCATTTTTTAACATGGAATTCAGTTTGCTCTCTGCTTACGGCATAAGTTGTGAAAAAAAGATTACTTGAGAAAGAAAATTTCTCAATTAATTTCTTTTGGCCTTGGCTAAATCTGTATAATTATTATCAAATTCTCACTTTCCTAACTTACATGTAAAAAAATAAAAGCTAATTCAATTGAAAATGTGACTTTTTGCAGGTAGCATATACCCCTTCAATTAATGCTTGCAAGATATAAACATTAATTACTTGAGAACTTGTACCTTTTTGTGAAGCATGTTTGTCGACCTTTCCTTCATATTCCCATCCTACTACATTCTGAAAAAAATTATTATTACTACTTCATTTATTGTTCATATAATAACAGTTGCTTTATATAACATGGGTTAATGATTTCCAGTCTTTATATGACATTTTAAACATTTCCGATCTCATTCAGGTCAAGCGTGGGCCCGGAATCTTAAGTTAAGCCTGAATAACATCCTGGATCAGATCAAAATAATTATAAATACATGGATGTTTGACATACCTTGTCCATTCTGTCCTTCTGAACACCAAACTTTCCACCATAACCGTAAGAAGCTTTTGGGCTAAAATATTAATTAAGGACTAAAAATAAAAACACTCATTCCTTTACTTTTTAATGTTAACTTGACAAAACCCATTTCAACCCTCTGCCTTCTGCTTACCCCAGCTTTTTTCATCAGAATAACATCTTTGTACCAATCTTTCGTCGTTCACTTTTCTCAGTCTCAGTAGTCGGTCTGGTTACATGTAAATGTATACTTGCATTTCTGTACGGTAGACCTTGATCAACCTTCAGTACACAACAACAATAAATTGGACCCAGACAAAAGACCAATTTTGATATGTTATTTAAATTTGACCATACTTGGCTCCAAGGCTTGGGGGATTACATGTACCTTACTATATGAAATTAACACAATTCACGAAATTAAAATTAATTCCAAAATTTGCATTACTTTAAGTTGCGTTTATTTTTGTGAATGCTCATTTCCGCACCATTAATTATTTAAAGTGGAGCGTTAATTTCCGCAACCTTAATAATAATTTCTACTATTTTGGCCCCAAATTTTCGGCCACTTCTGACATTCTTGACACCTACGAAAGAGGGGCATCTGATCAGGTGGAGATCTGCCAGTAACAGTGAAACCGCTGTGAAGAAACCTCAAAGTGCAAAGATTTCCTCACTTGCCCCCCTTTGTACATTTAGGGAAAGTACCATGAACAAAGTTTCCATTTTGGATTGTGCATTGAACTTGGTTCCTGTTATCTTTTAAACTAGATTTGTTTCTTTGTGAACATCGCATTGATTTCCTCATTTTGAAATATTATGCTCTCTTTCCCACTAAATTTGCATCAATGTAAGTCACGCTAATTTCCAATAACTTTTAAATTTTCATGGAGCATTCATTTTCTATAATAAAGTAAGACAAAATAAATGCATTTTTCACTGCTGACCCTCAAGATGATTTGTTTTGTTTCATGAGCTGCGAAGCCAAGTACATGTATAATCATTTTAATTTTTCAAAATTGGTCTATTAGAAATCAATGTTGGTGTTAAGCCTGAAAAGATTCCAAAGGATACCCACTCTCCTGTTCCTCTGAAATAAAAGAAGATCGATTAGCACAAAAAGATGGACCATTGGTGAAGACCCTAACTTAGTTAATTTTCTTCCTGCCAAACAAGTCACCTTTCCCAATCAGTAAGTTGATAGCCTTCCCAGGGGGCCCTAATGGTGCTCAATTTGTTTCTGAGGTGGTTATTTACAAGAGGTTCTAACGACCATATGGTGCTAGTTTTGTGGTAAGAAAATAGCGATTTGTTTCTGTGTTATATTACATGTACTGTATTTGAATAATTCAGCAACAAGAATGTAATAATTATTATTATCTCCTCTATACCATTATGTGTGGAAGATTTAGTATTTTTTTACTGCTAAACAGCAACTAATTCACATTAATACATGAGAATATCTTGCCCCTGAGGATATTTTATTTTTTCAATCATAAGAAAGAGCAGAAAATATCTGCCAGGCTGAATGTCTCATTAAACTTACCATAAAGGGTCTAGTTTATTGTTTGTCTCATGATAGTCACTTTGATATTGATCAAGACGTTTTGACCGCATACTGCAGGTCCTCATCAGGCGATAGTATACATTGGCGAAACAGGAAGGTGCATGCATGAACAGATTAAGGAGCATGATAGGGATATACAGCTTTCACAAACTCAAACTTCGGCCATTTCTGAACACACCAATAAGACCTGGAATCATCCTCTCTGGGACAAAGTTAAGTTTATTGACCAAGACCCTCACTGGTACTCTCGTAGAGTTAAAGAGGCTATTAACATAAGACTTCACCCTAACAACATCAACAGGGGCAGTGGAATTGAGATTCCTGAAGCCTGGATGCCTACAATCAAAATACATACATGTAACAGCCAATCACTAACACAGTGGACCTCTGAGGGATCAGTTTCCTCCTCTGACAATCCCAATAATGCTTTGGATCGAAACCCACCAACCATGAGCAAGATTCGTGATACACCAATCACTAACAATGACAGTGGTACAAATACAGTCAAACCTGTGTACAATGGTCACTTGAGAAATGGCAAGGTGACTGATATATACCGGGTGACTGCTACATTCAGGTCAACTTTGCAGAAAATATAGGGCAACTGAAAATTTTGGAAAGTTGTCCAGTGACTGTAATATACAGGGTAACCACTATATCCAGGGCTGTTTACTGAGGTTTGACTGTAGTCTGACTCAGTAAATCCACACTATTGCCTGATCAAGACCTGCAGTATGTGGTCGAAACATCGCAGTCAATAATGTAAAAGTGACAATTGTGAGACAAACAATAAACTAAATCCTTCATACACTTTATCCACGATGATTAAAATCTTTCATGATGTAAACTTACCATGTTTCAGTTTTGCATGGTCTGTAGTGACACCTTGTCGCAGATCCTTTATACTGGAAAAAAATAATTATGTGTAATAATCACTGACTATCCCTGATGGAAAGGTCCATATACAGTCATTATGGTACTGGGTTGGCATACAGAGTTTCTCATGACACTTGATGACTCATACATGTACAGTCGACTCCTGATAACTCAAACCTTCTTGGGAAATGAAAAACGTTTAGAATTATTGGGAGTTCAAGTTATCAAGAGCTTGAAGTAAATAACCGAAAATAAGGAAATAAGCAAATGGCAAAAATAACGAATAACAGGGCTGAACATTGTATTTGAACTGGACTGACAAAGAAGCAAAGACAAAGAATACATGGTCGTTTTGAAATAAATTCATTGTTTTCATGATGTTTCGGAGTACAGAACATTGTCGCTCCTTTTTTTGGACTTGTCATGCTCTTAAAACATAAATGTAGTTTGAGTTGTCAAGGGTAAAACTACATAGAAATGATCTGAAGGGGAAGAAAAAATACTTCGAGTTAGCGGAGGTTCGAGTTCTTTAAGGTTCGAGTTACCGAGGGTAAAATTACAGTAGGAAGTATGACGTAAATCCAGGGGAAATCTAAGGATTTTGGTTTGAGTTAGCAAGGGTTCGAGTTATCCGGAGTCAACTATAATATGAACTTAACTTTATGTTACAGGTATTGGGTAGTAAAATGTAAGGCTTAACACTCACCTTATAGACTCCTGGTGTCCAGATCCCTCCACTGTCTTTGCTCCCCATCTTTGTTCTTGTTCAGACACATCATTCTACAAGAAACAAGAAAGCTCTTCAAATCAGTGTTAGTCTCGCTTGCTTGGAGACTAGATAAGAAATGAGGAGGTGATTAATTCTTAGCCTGTGAAAACAGCCGTTTATCCTCACTCTTTGCTGCTGGGGACGTTTTGCAACCGGCGAAGAGAGAGGAGAAAACAACTGTTTTCGCAGGCTAATTAATTTACTCGCTAAAGGTTTTTCACTTCCTCCTTAAATTTATCCACGGTACTTTTTATATTGTATTTGATGATTTGTTTCTGAATTGATTTAGTACGTGTGTTGGCAATGGCTGGAGGCCATACACAGGCTATACGCGTGTATGATAATATTATTATACGAAAATTCAAGGGCCTCAATTCAAGAGAAATTACATCATTGCCAGAGATAAAAAATGTGATAAGAACACCGCGCGTCATTTCAGTCATTGCCGAAAATAAACCACATGCTCATCACAAGACTCCTTTGCAAACAACAATTGAAGTTTTGCTAATTAAGATTCTTCTTCTTTTTTTTCGACCACTGAAGTGTCCACTTATTCCAAAGTAATCAACGCTTTCATGCGATAGAATTCATGGACCTATCTGTTCCGGAAAAGCTCTAAATTTCATCTTTGCTAAGCTTTCTTCGCAAAACATGCATGGCTCTGGACCTCGTAGTGGAGCTTGCTCTGTGAGTGATCCAGGCCTCTTGGCGAAGTTTATAAATAAATAAATGAATAAATAGGCAGATGAAAAGACTCATATTGTCTCACAGCAAAAAAGAAAATCTCCAATCTGGTACCCTTGGTGCCAGAGACTTTTCTAGCGCGGTTTCCGGTTTCGGTCAAGTCTTTATAGTGACTCGCGTGAAAAGCCTCTGGAGCAGGGCGCTATTGCTTTGATGGTGCCAATCCAATCGTTAGCATGGTTAAATCAGTTGATCCAGATTTTGGACACGACGGCTGATTGGCTCCTAATGACCGCCTGAGGGACTTTGAGTCTAACAGACGCTACAATTGGTTGACAAGAATAGACCAGCACATGAAAGAATATTTCCAACTTTGCTGTTGTTGTACTCGCGAGAAGTGCTGTGATGGCAGCTTTGGAAAGCTTTGAAGGAGCATGATAAGCAATATACCAGAAGGACAAGTTAAAAGCTATGAGCAAACAAGTAGAGTATTTAATTTTATCCAACGCAATTAACCTTTCATCACCAATTCAGCTTTTGTAGCAATACGGTTTAAGCTTTACTAATTTCCTATTTCAAACAATTACAACATGTTTTGAAATAGTTTGTATTGATGGATTAGGAAGAGCATTTTCTTTGACCTCTTTTGAAAATAATGTTAAGCTCTTCAATGCGGCTAAATAAGGGTTTTAGGTTGTTTAATTTCTCCAAGGTGCCTCCTGGATCTGACTAATTATGAGCGATTTCTTTTTGTCCGTGAAAGTGACGGTTTCCTGCAATGTTTTGTCATTCTGGGCCCAGCTCGTTAGCATTTTAAGCAGGATGTTAAATTCGCATGGATAGTGATTTTCAAATCTCGAAGAATGGATTGCAACTTAAACTGAAGCTACATCATCTATGGAGAACTGCTATGTGACCCAGTCATGATTACTCTTAAAGCAATGAATTTTAAACTCGAACCTGTTTTGCTAAGGATAATGTGGGTCTTTGGACATTTCTCGGGGGGGGGGGGGGGGGGGGGGGTACTTTAGGAACTTCTGGGTGGGGATGTGTCGCTGGGACCATGGAGCCCTTAACCTATACCAGAGCTAGTTCAGCTGAATTTTGCTACCCTATACTAGAGTAAACTCCCCAAATCCCCCTATCCTAGAGTAGCTGTTTACCTAGTCTAGATAAAATCTTCAACCAACTGATCAGTTTCCTGAAAAATGATACCCTATTCTAGACCCAAACACTCTGATTTATATACCCTGTCCTAGAGTAAACTGCTTGACAACCATACCCTTCACAGCGGCACATACCTATATAGCCCATATATGGCAGTACCCCCCCCCCCGGACATTTTTTCACGTGCCGGCTCACATGATCACAGTTGGAGACTTTCAATCTGATTGGCGTAAATGTAACCGATAAAAAAGCTCAAAGGTCAACGGGAACGGTAAAAAGCACCGCTCTGTGCCAGAGGTTTTTCTCGCGGCTTCACCACTCGTGGCTTCGGCCTCCGGCCAAAAATGTGTCGGCCTTCAGCCAACACCAAAAATTCCCGCCGCACGCGAGAAAAACCTCTGGTACCCAGGGTACCAATCTGGTGGTATTTTATCCAACTATACTGCGTATGTAAGCTTCTCTATAAACCACTTATAAGGCATCAGCAGGGTAAAAACTATTTCTGTCCTTCATGGTGCAAGAAGATATTTCCACGACTCACCAAACCAAGACACTTCTTGTTTAACCCCTTTTGCCCCTGGAAATCTAGCGTAAAAATGAGATTAAAGCTTGTTGAGCGATTTTCTGGTCACTGTCTTGCTAAAAAGAACTAAAACTTACCACAAAACCGTTTACGGGTCATAAACTTTGCAGCCTTTTGGTCCAGATGCAAAAATATTAACTTGCGAAGTTCAGCTATGCACAGAAAGCAAAATTTTGAGATTGGGTTTAAAAGTGCACACAGCAGTCTTGACCTTTACTTTTTGCTTTCTCTCCTCTCCTCTCCTCTTCTTTTACTTCTCTTGCCTTACTTTCTTTTTTTTTCTTTGGCTAGGCATTTAGTAGGCTTCATTAATGGTGGGAAATGTTTTTGGGAAAGCTTTTAGGATCTTAGGGTTAGATGAAAGAAAACGCAGGTGGGTTCTAGTGGAACAAGATTTTCATGGAAATTTTCAGGTCAATGTTACGTGGTTTTTTGCCTTTTTTGCCAGTGTCCTTGTCTGAATCGTGCTCATTTTGGTATGGTTTGAAAGATCTCTTCACCCTGCACATGTAAGCGGACAAGGCTGTCCTTGACTGTTCAAACTGATGATGTCACAAGCGGTAAAAAGGACTAGGATCTGCATGGACAGTTTTGTGAGCTTCAGCGGCAAAAGGGTTAAACATCTGAGAATTTGTTGCAAGATGAGATGAAAAACACACACACAACCAAGGCACAAACAAGGCTTTGACTGACACTTAATATTTATTTTTTAAGAATAGGGAAAATGATCCAGAACTGAAAAGCCTTTCAGCCACCTTTGCCAATCCCTTATATGCAATGAAAATCATGTTACACTATTCTTTGCATCATACAATTAGCTCAATGTTATTTTTTTCATAAATCAAAAAATTTACTGGCTATAGCAAGTATACCATAACATGCAAAGAAAGTAGTGTCCTATAGCCTGGGGCTAGTGGATTTTGTTATTAGGCTAGTGAATCCACTGTTCTTAACTTGCCCAATGAGCAAGTGAAGCTTTTTCCAGTATTCAAATTACAGAAGAACTGTAATCAATGTTCATCAAACATTTTGGGGGAGGCTAGTCGAAATGACTTTGGGCTAGTCATGCTAGGTACATGTACAGCTTGCCCGAATGGCAAGCTGTAAAACTGACTTTCTTTGCACCCTGATTCCCATTAATCACCTGATTATTGACATCATTAGCCTTAACAAAATTATTACCAATTCAATCCTTAAGTTAAAAATTAATTAAATAATTATTATTTTCACTCTGACATTAACTTTGCAGTCAATTTGCAGGGTTCTCACAATAAATGCTTGAAGTATGAAAATGACATTGAAAGTTTTAAGCAGCATTTTCCCAACATTTTGTAAAAACATAATACATATTAATTTAACAGGCTTCTCTGTATCATGTTAATAAGTATAATAAAAGCAGCGAGGGCCAGGAGCCGAAGTAGTTCATCATTACGGTATTTACCTTTCTCAATTCTTGAGAAGATCAAAAACTGGACAAAAGTAAATTTTCATAATTATTCTCAGACCAACCTAAATTTCTTGCACATTCCATTAGCTGAATGATGATCCAATTGATTCAGAAAGTGCTTCAATACAATCTGACACTACGGAACAAATCATCCGTTTAAAGACTCACCACAAAGTCTGGATCAGTTTCCCAGTCATCATCATCATCCCCACCAGTTGTAATCCCTTTCGTATCAAGCCCCGCTCTCCACATTTCTCCACAAGCAAAAAGAAAAAGAAGCTGCTTCGCAAATCAAGAAGATAACTTCCTTGCTAATCCTTGCTCACTCCCCTTGATCACGTGATGTTTATGACACCGCTGGTCGTTCATTTGCTGGCGCTCAACCTAGTAACAGAGCGAGCTCGTTTCCGGTAGTTCGGGGTGCTTGGTTTTTATGGAGTGGTTAGGTAGGTGGTAAGTGACGTAAGTCGCTCACTTTCGCTCGTTTGGCAAGCGTCCCTCGCGCCCTTGGTGTTCATCTTGCAGTCGACTTGTGGCAAGTTTAGCGCGAAGAGAGCATGAAAAGCATGCATGAAACTTTTTCTAGAAGGGGTCCTGTTTGTATTAATTAGTTACCAGTCCCCAGGGGGTACTCCGGATTTCAAGCGACAGTGATGATCGAAGGATTTTTTTGGGCGTGAAATTTTCTATTTCGGGATATTTTTTGGGTAGAAAAATTTTGGCAAGTATTTTTTTAGGTTGCTTGATTTAAGAAGAGATTTTTGGGGGTATCATTTTATTGCCTGCGTCGCAGACGCTCTAAACCTTCTGTATAGAACGTCGGACTATACTCATGGTTTAGACGAGTGGGTGGGCCGGCTGCAACGCAGGCTATATCATTCATGCTTTCTGAAAATTTTAATGGCTCGGAAATTCGGCATGGGACATTTTGAGGGTTAAATTTTGGTCCAGGGATTTGTTTTTTTTTTTTTTGGCGGGGGGGGGGGGGGGGCGTTTGAATCCCAAGGGATTATTCGATCCTCCCTGTCACTTGGAAATCCGGAGTACCCCCCTGCGTACCAGTCTTCCTTTTAGCTGACTTGGAAAAATCATGAAAAATGTAGGCTGTAGGTTCTTATTCGCGGAATAGTACTGTATATCCATGAACAATAAGGAAAATTTGTGTCCTCCAGACGTACAACATCGTTTTTTTTTTCAGATTATCTCCCCAATATCTGCAAAATTAAGCCACCACAAAAATTTAAGCGACCAGGTAGTGTCTCATCTGATCACGGCAATAAATCAAAAGTTAAGGTCCAGTCAATTCAAAGAAAGAAAAGGAAAAAAAATCACCCACAAAAGATTTGTAAGTTTCACATGTAGGTAGTCAAACTAAGCTGAAATACCACTGCTCTAAGCAAACCAAATTGTAGAAATTTCTCATTGTACTATAATGCTTACTAATACCTGGCTTATGTCTGATTTGATGTTTTTTGTTTTGTTTCAGGCAAGGATACAGTGTTCCATGGATTGGTGAGAATTTCACCAACCAAACCGAGACGTTGATTTAAAACTGTTTATAATATTTGCGCACCAGAAGTAAGGGATCCTCGGTAGTATAGTGGTGAGTATCCCCGCCTGTCACGCGGGAGACCGGGGTTCGATTCCCCGCCGGGGAGAGAGGTTTTTTTTTTTTTCTACTTCATTTATTTGTTAGCTTTTCATTTTCTCCATAAAATGTTTATTTTTGAAAAATTAGGCAAGACATATATACATTGCGATACATAAGAAAGCTGCGGCTTTGTTCAGAGGTACCCGCCACTACCAGCATCTGTTGAACATTTCAGATTGAACTAACCAAAATTAAAGTTGTACTCAGTTATTCAATGATTTAAATTTGAAAATCAAATTTAGTTGTCTCTATTATTCAACCTTTTTCAAAGAACTCTTGGGACTATCAAAAATTGCACAGTTTAACAAAATTGTAGTGTATTTGTATTTTTATCTGTTACTAATAATTCTAAGTTTTTCATTGTCCGGCATCCGAAAAGCTTGTTAATATTAGGCAAGAGATATACCTTTATTTATAGAGATATATCTTTGTATACTCTCTCGTGTAATAATAGATCATATAGATCTAGATAAGTATATTGTACGAGCTTTGTAACTAAGAACTAGTTTTACAAATGAAACCGCCGCCCATTAGTAACTGCACCGGCGTGGAAGTGGCCAACTGGAAAGCTTCGCTCCTTTGGCCACTACACACATTTTCCAATGTAATATTTATAACATGTTTACTGTTTGCAGTGGTTTGTGTCGGTCACACGTGGGTTTGTCAATGTCGGTTGACCGTCGGCGGACACTTTGGTCGGTGTGCCCATCGGTGTTTTTGCCTAGAGTCCCTAAAGTATAAAGTAGATTTTTAAAAGCCAAGTTAAGAATAACAAAAGCAACATTCTCAAACACTGTGTACACAATGCAAGGGCCGGTAGAAAGCAACGAGCCGTTCAAACCATTTCACTTCTTATAAAAAGAGTTTTGTAATGTGTCCTTTCTTGCTTAGCCTGTGTTCAGTCAAGTTCAAGTTCAGTTTATTCACACTTATTCAAAAAGAGTACATAAATACAATAATAATTAATAGGAACTAAAAAAGAGGGAAATCAGAGCTAGGCCATTTTTTTCCAGTTGTATAGGAGCTGCTCGTAAGGTCTCTCCTGATTGGTCGCAGCAAACAACGCCGATGTGCCGTCGTACACATGATCTGCCAACATACGCATGATCCAAAACTGAATGAATTTCATAATTCTCTTTCTGAGTACATTAGAGGGATTAAGCTTTTTCATCATAGGAGAGCTCTTTCTTGGCGCCAAATATACATCTTAAATTGTGGGCTATTCATATTTAATTTGAAAGCAATTTGAATATAATTGCAAATATCACATAATAAAGTCGACCAACTCAGTCCTCTTTAAAGTATGCATATTAAAAAAGCATTCAACTTATTTCAACATTGTAGTACTGAGCTTTCTTTTGACAGTTCGCCCCTCACCGAAAAAACCAAACCTGTATCATCGATACTATTTTATCTTATAGGTCCCAAAGCTTTTAATACTGATTCCACCGTAATTAAAGACCGTTGCTAGGTTGTAATTAGGAATTCTGAATAGCCAGGTTTTTTGTGTTTGCAAATTAGCTAAAATACCACACTGAATTAACAATGGCGGCGAAACAATACATTCAATATTCTGCTCATTAGCAGCTAAAGTTGTGCAACAACTTAAAAAATAATGAACGCTATTTGCAACTACGTTTAATTGCGTGCGTCGGCTGCAGTATACAGATTTGGCTTTGAACGCGTATATCCTAAAGCTAATCCAAGACTGACAGCACTGTTCTAGCTTGGAAACTTAATTCTGTTTACGCTTTACATGGAGTAAGCAACGCGCATTTTACAACGCCACTATAAATAGCGCACCCATGTAAATATTGAGGTAGAAAAATTAACTTTTCAGAAGTTATCGACAGGAGTTACGGCCGCACGGAAAAACTGGGTCAGAGAGAATCCCTCGAGTTTGAAAAGCGGAAGCACCTTTGTGCGAGCGTCAAATTAAACAAGAGATTTATCACAGTATGGACAGAGCTAACAGTGTCATAAAGTTCACGATTCACTGTGCACAGCCTGTGAGAAAACCATATCTTACGAAGTACAGGCCCTTGTGTTTAAGCCGCGTCATAGGTGAACTACAGCAAGACTTTCTTCCTACTCCAAAGGTTTCCATAAGAACAAGTGACAATAACACAAGTAACTCACAAAGTTTACCAAACTTCTCCGATTTGCGAGTAACGGAAATTGCATTACAGAGAGCCACTGCATACCGACAAAGCAGTCTATTGTATCAACAGGAGAGCCAGGCTTCTTCGTCGCTAGAGAATATTTTGAAAGAGAAAATCTCTCACTCGTGGACAAAGTGGAAGTATGACAGTGAATCAGAAGTGTATCATAGAATGTGGCGGTCGTTAGGCAGAGATCTCCAGCAGGGTCAACAAGAGAACAAAAAAGGCGGAGAGAAGGAAAGCGCTTCAGCGAAACAGCAGAAAAACAGTCCCAGAAAGAGAAGTATTAGAGCGGAAAGTAATCAAACAAGTGCTTCAAATTATAATATGTCTACTGTATCGTCCAACAAAGTTAAAAACCTAACCAGTGGAAGACAGTATCGCTCACCAACACAGGCGCTACCGAGAATTGTTCTACCTTTAATATAACTCTTCCCTTATTACGGCCGATGAAGTAATGGGAAAAATATCCTCCAAATCAGTATAATTTTTTAAGGAGGCCAGTCTTCGTTTGGTATCTGTCACAAGTTCTCTGCTAATAGTCTCTTGTAGATTATTAGCGCGCAATGTGCTCTCGTTACATGAAACTGGAGTTTTTCATAAATCCTGAACAAATTTGATGTTAGATTTGTTTCTTTGTTTGTTTTCATTTGTTTCCCTATAGTGTGCATTGAGTACGTAATGCGTAAGACAAGAGCCCTAAAAACGACAACTCGCATTTATCTCCAGGACAAAAACGTCTGGACTGACTACATTGAATTCCTGTCTTCAGGTTCAAAAGGTGACAACGCTATCCACCGGGGAAACCTCTATCCAGTGCATAGCACACTTGATTTCACTAAGAAATTTGACCAATCGGAGCATGATACCAGAATCTGGTATCATGGAACGGCGGCATCAAAGGCATGTATCCAGCCTCCGCCGCCTTTTCCCCCCTCCCCAGGATACCGCTCGGCTCGCTTTGCTCGCCGATATTTCAGTGTCCTATTGGACCCCGTTTTTTGCTTTATTTCCCCACTGCGGAGCCTGGTCCCAGGCTAGTTGGATAGTGCTCGCCATCTTTTGAACAAATAGGCCAGTATTTTGTAAGAGAAATGCGAGCGCATCTCAGGGGGATATATTACTTTTCTCGAAACGTCTTGCATGCAAGGTTCACTTTCACCAAATTACTTTGCCTTCATTTACTAGAAAAGGCCAGAACTTCACAAGAAGAACAGTTTGCTTAAATTATCATAGCTTTAATATCTATGCCGGCACATCAACCACATCAGTGTTTTCTTAGGAGACGGGATTCAGGCTTAAGTTGGTTGGGGTTTGGACAAAATTTTAAATGTCACACGTTCAGGCAACCTCTTCCCCAGGGCGCTTTTCCCAGCGCCCCACCTCCAAAGCCAGGGAAAAGCGCCCTGGGGACGAGGTTGGCGTTCAGGTAACTTTAATAGCTTCCAGCATCCCGAGGTCGAATCTCCAGGGACAACTAAAATATAATTTGTTATTCAACAGAATGCCCTGTTATAAATGCAATGGGCAGTACATTGACCTACATTCTCTTGGTTCGGAAGTGGTTTTCGTGATCCGATTTTCTCAGGTTTATAGTGGTAAAATAATCATTGTTTTGTTCTAAGAGCTCAGTCACACATTCCCCCGTCACTTAAGCCGTCCCCTTAGAATGCCTTTTTGAGAGGAAAAGTTCTCTCAACTTTTGATCATGCAGTGGAAACATTTGGTCCCACTGCATTAGAAGCACTTCTTATTAGTAATTTCTAATGGTACTAATAAAACAAAAACACGACAGGCAGCACGCCCCTCGTGAACTTGACTCCTTACTTGCTGAAAAATCTGTGGTCAGTGTTATTGCTATACGTGTTAATATGAGTTATATAAACTGAAAATAGACAAAGCTGGTTGATCCCTATTATTGCGGTCATCTATTTTTACCCATTCCAAACGTACATTTTGCGTTGCAGGAGAGGTAGGCGTGATGAAATGTGCCGCCCTGTTAATAAGATGATAAGAAGGCTTAATTTGATTTAATCCCTCGGATAATCTGACATATTACACTGAATGCGGCCGGATCAAAACAGCAGAAGGGAGAGGATTAAATACGATTGTTACTTGTAAATATGCCTTACAACAATTATGATTACTTGCATTTGTTTAGATCGAAATGATTATAATTTTGAGAGTTATTTTTAAAAAAACTTGCAACAAGGCAATAGTAAACATCCTTAGAGGGAATTTCTTTTGTGAAAGCCGATGACAAATGAGAAGACCAATCGAGTATCAGCCCCAATCATCAACGAGATACGACGAATTTTGATCTACTCACTCGTTAAAGAAAAGTTTACCAGTTGAGAGTGAAAACTCTTAGATAATTCCGTAATGAGTGTAGCGAATGAAATTTATGATTCCGTTTTTATAGATAAGACTATTAAAAGAAATTAATTGTTCCTCGTAAATTGAGTATAATTCAATTGAGTTAAAATAGCTATATTTCTTCTGCGGGGCTGGACGAAGAACGTTAGCAGCGATTAACACGACAAAACTCTGATAATGACTCTATTTACACAATGAAATGAGTTCAGTTAAAATAATTGACATAAACACAATTAAGCTAGAGAAGGTTCAATGTTTCATAATGTTCGAAACGGAAGTCTCGCCCTTCACATCTTGAACACCATCTCTGACCCTTTTAATCATCTTTCGATGAAATCCTCAAGAATAACAATTTAAACGCCCTTGAGAAGTTCCAGGATCATGCATGACGTTTATATTACAACATTTAACAAGCCGATGAATATTGAACTTGGATAATTCTCTTTATTCCTTCAACATGATGTTTTGTACTTTACAAAAAGCTCTAGAACAAAAAAACTCTAGAACTATCCATCCCCGCATGCTAAATCATATTCCACAGCATTCCTTTTTGGATGGAACTCACTGATAAAGCTATCAATACATACAGGTTGGTTGCATATGTGACCTATAATAAATAAATTGTTGCAGAGCACCGAATATCTTCTCTGCAACTTAACAGTTTCTATTTTTTTTTCTGTTTTTGTTTTTGTTTTGTTTTTTGTTTTTTAGCGATTTTTTTATAATTGACCGTTTATCCAAAAACTTGGTTGACAGGAATCCTTTTCTTCAAGTTTCTTCTTTGAATTTGCAACTATTAAACTAACTATTAAATAATTTAATGTCTTGGTTCCTTCAAATAAAAGCACTTCTTCTTGTAACGACTCCTGGGTTCAAACCTTTCACAAAAGGAACAGTCTTTCGCAGTGAAATGTAGTTGCGTAATCACTTCGGTTCATGGCAACTTTGGAGATTCGTACATTTTCTTCTTTTTCTAGAATGGAGGAAAAAGTAAAAAACATTATTTAAGTTTTGCACGAAAGAATCCGTTTAACTTTAAAGTGTTTGCAGTGAAAGCAATACTAATTAATCATAACTCTCGCTCTACGTAGTTGCGCGGTAGTAGTCATTATCTACAGAAATCTAGACACTGACTTTATGAACTTTAGTAATCAGCGCAAAAACACCTAAAGGACACTTACAAAGATTAGAACGTAGTTCTCAGTGTTTTCTATTTTAACGTTTGTGTGGATAAAAATGGTATAATTTCTTACCAAGCGCCTGTCCCTGATTTTGCTGCGACGAAGCTCCGCTTGCGGCGTTGGTGAAGGTGTTGTAGCGTCAGGTTCACTGGGATGCACTCTTTTCGGAGTCGCTTTAGTTTTGGTAGGATCTCGAATGCGTCCTCCATGCAGTATAGTAGTTATCCTGCAAGAGCTCTGCTGGACAATGACTGAATATAAGACTAGCGTTACGATGAAAAAAGTTATCTTTTCCATGCCTTTTCTTTTTCACAGAACTGTCTTCAGTATCTGGTCACTGCTTGATGCCGCACCTTTTAACTGTGCAAGGTAAAAACGACTTGATGAGTTTAGAAGCCACAAAATGCTCTAGAGTACTTCCTCTTTCTATCAATGCTTCACGACAGAATACAAAGTTGTTTATCGTTTTTGAAGTTCACTCCTTTTATAGCTGCTAAGAGGAAACTTCAGCGGTTGATATCAATACCCCTTTTATTGTTCTCCTTTGTAGTGCCCGCATCAAGCCCAAATGGGAAAATTCCAGTTACGACGAAAATGTTCTACATACAAATTCCACTTCTTCATATGGTAATTCCGTCTGGTATGAAAACCAATTTAATCGGTTTACAATACCGTTGCTTCCCAAGTGCGTGCAACAAAGTGCGTAAAAACCGCTAATCTTTTGTAATGCTCTAGTGGTAACATTAGGTTTTGACTGCTTCCGCTAAGCATAGTAGAGGTGATCTAGGGAAACTAAACTATAAAAAAATCATTGTACCTTGTAATTTAAAGTTTCTTTTTTTCACAGATCCGGTAAGATGACAAAGCAATTCCTCTCTTCTCTAATTTTCGATTCTTTAATCTTCTGCTAAGTTAAGTAAAACTATGCGCACTATTTCAAACGGCTCAATAAATCCGTTTAATCTGATTCTTCAATGTTTATTCTGTGCGTGATAAAATCCTCCATTGTAACCAATCAATTGAAAGCTCTTGATCCTCTTCAGTGGCACTGTTTATTTCTTGAGAATTCAGAGCATAATGTGTTTGCCTGAGGCACTAAATAAGTTAATATGGACTCAGACATGGAACAAGGGACGAGGTTAATTGCGTGGTCAAATTCAATAACGAACTTGTTACTAGTAAACTCGAACTCATCAAGTTATTCCATGTATGGAAGATAGTCTGAAGATACTTTTAAAGAAATCCCTTTTAAGCCCCTCAACTTGAATGACAACTCTGTCTTTTGTTTAAACGTATCAGACGTAAAAACCACCGCTTCAAAAGCGTCGCACTACGAAATTTTTGTCCACAGACGGACGGAACATTTAGCTGCGGTTTTGTACTGTTTAACCAAGGTTAGGAGCTAATAATACTCATATCTGCCTCGGTATCGTATTATTACTTAAAAACAACAACAGTCTTTATAAAACGAGTCTTGACAACCCCTGCTTTCATTTGAAATCTGTGAGATGCGAACACTAATGTACTAGTATTGTTTACCAAAAACACAAACCAGAAAATTTGAAGCCCTTGAATTGTGAGTGTAATGGGTGGATCAGGGGTGAGATCAAGAGAGCCAACCCCCCCACAACCCGGAGCGAGCAACTTCTATATACTCCGCTGTTACGCGGCGTTTTTACTAACCGATTTAATTTATTTTAGAAGGATGGGCCAACCTACTACACGAAAGATAATATTTATTGATTAAAGACCGTTAGAAAAAGTTTTGTTTAGTATTTCAGGTTAAAGAGGGAAGATTTTAAGGTAGAGTTTGGGAGCTGTGACAAAAATCCCGGTGACGCAGGCTTCTAGTTCGGCCTTTTTTTGGCAATGAAAGGAGAGGTTAACGGCTACGTCTGACGGCCTCCTCTTTTCTGAATTTTCTAGTCCTGCCATTGTAAGTCTGCTGATATATCCGCCTCTCAATGCTCGCCCCCTCACAGTACGTTTCGCGAAACGTCCTACACAATGGTGAACAATGACGGGCGACTGAAATTGCCGGCAAGAACATGATCGGAGCAGGACAATGACTCTTCATAACAAGTAGTTTGTGGTGTAAAAAGTCGTTGGACGAGATCACGTCACAAAGTTTCAGAAGGAAAGTCAACGTGGTCACGGATTAAAACAAATCAGTACACCTTGCCAATGCAATAATTTGTTTACTTGTATTGTTTTCCTCTTTCGTGCGTCGTGTTTAAAACTTGATGAAACACGTCCATGCTCAGTTCAAATAATTCTTATATACTGTGACGCTTTTATATAATCTTCACTTTTTTGATGTTTTATTTTGTAAACGAAATCAGTGCGTGAACCAAATCTCGCCGAGAAATCATCTGCTGAGAGGGGTACAGTGTGAAAGACAAGATCATTCTTTGCAGTTTTTTCTCTTTCATCGTATTATCATACTATTCCTTTTAACACATTTGGTGTCGTTTTATGTTTTAAAAAGGCTGAAAAGCCAGCATTCAATAAAGCCCGATGGAACGTGTTTATATGTGATGACATACAGGTTTGTAACTAAGATATCAAAATTTTCGCACCTTTTTACGTTCTCAATCTACATACTTGTTCAAACGTCTGAATATGCACTCTGTTAGTTTCCACATGTTTCGAAGGAATACAGTAAGACTTAAGAAAAATAGAAATAGTGCTATATGTATTCCTAAGTTAATACTTACAGTTCTTACTAAAAAAGTCGGGTGATTGTTACATTTCGTGGTGATAATCAATTATCAATTAACCCTTCACTTGTACAATCAATTACGGAGATATGATATAGCTTTAGCAACTCTTCAGTCTGTTGACGATCCTCGTCCAAAATTGTTCAGTAGTCAGTATAGTGGAGCTTGTTCCGACGTTCTTATTCTCTTCCTCCTCCCTTTCAAACGCCTGCTACGCAAGCTACCAAAAGAATACCAGCCACTCTGATAATGGTATAGTCTGCGTCATAGACGGAACTTGACTTCTAGTTAAGTCCGGCGACGCAAGCTACTGTAATGGTATACAAAAACAAATGTTAACCCGGCAAGGCCAAGGTACTTTGATAATCGAATTCAGAAGAATTTTGATTTTTGTCACTGTTTCGCGTTCTTGTGGAAATCGCCATGCATATTCTATGTTAAAAAGAGATCATTGCCATGCAAGACATCTCAAAATTTATCTATTTCACTTTGATTCAATCTAATAGTTAGCAACTCGAACGTTGTCGTCATATTTGTTTTGATTAGCCAAGGATGGCAAATGAGGAATTGCAAAAACTATGATAGGATTATAATTAAGCTTGTTACAGTACAGAAGACTTCCCTTAATCAGCTCAAGCAAGAGAGAATCCTCTCTTGGCTCAAGTTGTTCTGTTGAGAACATAAATCAAGAGATGAATGTTCTCTTGAAAGGTCTGGCAGTAAGACATAACATATGTACATGAGTAAAATGATTAATTTCTTCACAACGGAAATAGCAGTGAGGGCAAGAGTCTGGATCAATTGTCGGCATCACGCCTTCTATACTAAACCGCAACAATTTTTATCTAAATATGGTTCACTTCTTGGCTTTATTTCATTTCTACTGGGTCAAAGCTCATCTAATTTCAGCTTATAAAGGTTAAGTCATCTAAAAAATTAGGTAAGTAATTAAAATGTCTGGAATGAACTTTGATTCATTTGTACAAATAAAATTTTGCGGTATACCGGCCTTATTAAGCTTTCTTTAAGGTCAAACTTGCGGATTTTACGTGAAGAACTGGGCTACGCCTTGAATACTGACTCAGGACACGCGTTGTGGTTTGAGAAGCGTGCAGCTAGCGCGGGTTATTTTTAACTTCACGTGCATTTTAACGTATCTGACCAGGAGCTTCTGACCTGACCATTTCAGCTGGTCATATCGCTTTTTTTTCTACAAAACGTTTGCCAATTTGCCTTAACTGAGAGGTTAGCTCTGCGAAAAAGAGAAGCATCGCTTGCTGTACTCTGTAAGACGGATTAGATATCTAGACTTGACAATTACAACCGTTCTGATTATTCTGTAAGCCTACCTCCACCTTTCATATCTCTCCCCTCTATGTTGTGAGTCCAAGCGTGTACCTTCGATCAGGTTCATATTTAGTTTGCTACTGAACTCTTTAGTAAAAAAAGTTCAGTTGCTCTTCTTACAAGAAATGTGAGAGACCGTCTGGGTTTTTCGTCGAACGCGCTATAAAAAGCTTTCGACTCTCAAAGTAGCTAGAAAGTGTGAGAAAATGTTACTGTAAGTTGTCCTAACTTGCATATTACCATGTTTGTTGACAAGTGAAACCGTACGCATAGTAAATTTAACAAAAAGAATAAATAACCGCGGGCTTACAAGACGTTCCACCTTTGCTTAAAAGCATAAAGGCAAACAAACAAATAGAGATCGTAAAGAGGAAACTATTCTGTAACGTTTCACTGAGTCTGAAGATGGATCGATACGAGCCGGAAGAAAGACTTTGACAACGAAATTTTGAGATGAAAAAGGAAAAAAACCGTTGATTCTGGAAGAAACACTACAGCACACCCTAAAGGAAATCCCTAGACGCGTGCCTTCGATCGACTCTCTGGCATTGTCACACAGTCGTCAACTGGGAACGCCCCTGAAGTTTATGACGCTACTAGAGTCCCTCATGCAACGTCTCTCAATCTGATGTACCATGTTTACTGGTTTGCTAATGCGCTTGAAAAAGGAAATGGTTTTCCATGCCATCCCTACATTTCAACACACATTTTCTTCCATGAACTGAGATGGTGGGAAATGACGCTAGCTGTTTTATGGCCCCTTGGGGGCGATTTTTGATCAAACGTTATGTTAAAAAAGGGAGTATTTCCTAAATGCGTAAGCGTAAGAATGACTAAGCGTTATCTATTATTTTTTTACACAAGGGTTATCAAGAAATTGCAATTTTTGGTCGATTTCTGGTCAAAAGCTGTGTTTAAAAAGGAAGTATTTCCAAAATGCCTTAAGCGCAAGATTGACTAAGCGTTATTGTCTATTTTTTCTCGAAAGGTTTCTCAAGAAACTGACATTTGTGCTCGATTTCTGGCCAAAAGCTGTGATTAAAAAGGGAGTATTTCCTGAACGCTTTTAGCGCAAGAATGACTTAGCATTATTTTTTATTTTCCTTCCGCAAGATTTCTCAAGAACTTGAAGGTGACATTTATGAAGTAATCGTGAGTGAGCGAAAAAGAGATCAGAATCTCTTTTTCATTTTGTCGTTGTTTTCGTTTCAAAATAGGTCTAAATTTGTAAACTAATGATGTCAGGGAATTCAGTCTAAATCATGGAGAATCTGAAAGTCTGTAAAGTCTTGCTACATAATTTGGCTTTTTTGGGGTGAAAGAAACGCCGTCTGCAATCTATTATGTCTATTTTGAAAACAGGATTGTCAACGGAAGAGAAATCAATCAAGAAGATTAATGTCTTCAATATGAAGCCACACGTACTCGTGTTGTTGTTATTCCTTTCATATGCATATTACAGGCATTCATCCAAACTAACAAACTAGCTTTTCTAAATTTTTGCACGTCTTTAAAATTATACTTATATGAATCTCAGGAAAAAAGTACACCCGTATGTTTTACTTTTTTATTCATAGAGAAGGCCCCGGATGTGCGAGCGATTGTTTTTAACTCCTTCCATCCTCTTTATTATACTGGGCACTTGTTTGTCATAGGCAGTGGAAGGCTTCTCCACTTCTTGTCAAATTATTGAAAAAATTAAAATGAAAACACAAGAAAGAAAACCAAGTAAGATAGTGAAATCTTCGGGGAATATGTGTGTTCGATAAACGCGCGACGAGACACCCAAGATTGCCTATCTCAGACCTGATAAAACTGAATTGATGGGGGGTTCTTTTAGGCGGTTGATCGCTAACTTAAAAAGATACAGTTATAGTGCTTCTATTTTAAGGACAGAAGCAGCTTAAAGCGAAGGCCAAGGTGAAAAACCGAACGCTGCTGAGCCATTGGCCGACCACGACATTAACGATTCTACCAGAAGCCATAGGCGGTGAAGGGGGGAGAGGGGGATCCGTAGCCCCCCCCCCCCCCCAATCCCCCCTCAACAAAACATTTGGGGGGCAGAGCAGCCGCGTTTTAGTGCCAAAAAACACTTTTACGGATGTATTTGTCATCCCATTGACATTGCCTGTGACATCGGCGACTTCAGATCGCACATTTTCTGCCCTCAGACGACTCAACAACAACCTAAGAAGCACCATGAAGCAGGACCGCCTGAACAACTGACTGATGCATTGTGACAAATCAAAATTGTGACTGTGAAGCTTTGAAAGAAGTTTGCTTGTGCCAAAGAACAACGCAATGGGAGTGGAGGATGAGCCCCCTTCCCACGTTTGAAACGCTCCGCCGCCTCTGTAAATCTAGAGAAGTTTTGAAAAAAACCCTCCGGCGGCTACTTATAAATACTTTGTGGATGAACAGCTGCCTTTTCTTTGGAATGAGGCTTGGCAAATAACGAAGGGTGGTGCGCTGGCGAGATCTGCAATTGAAAACCGACTCAAAAGGTGTTGAATACAGTATTGACGGGCAAACTAAACCCTCCCCTACAGAAGAACATCCTAGAAATTAGCGTAAAGCCAAGCCCGTGATTTATAATGGTAATTGAACTGAGTGGAGTGCAATTTGGTCTGAACGCGGCGCGAGTTCGATTTGAAATCACACAACATAAAGTATGATTTCAGAAAAAAATTGCAAGACAATTACCACTAGTTAAATCACCACTTTATTACAGTAATTTTGAAATCGCAGAATTCAGTCAGTACCAATATTAGCGAAGCTCCACGCGCGCGGGATGAGCCCCATAGCTAAGTAAATCGACCCTTCCGAGAAAATTTGGTAATCACGTGACCGTACACCGACCGTCGACCGTCCGTCCGCACCTAGGCATACCAATGTTTACTCTCACACTTTCTAGCTACTTTGAGAGCCTAAGAGAAAACTGATTGCACATCAATGTTGTAATCAATTGACAGCTGTCAAAAAAAGGTATCCGCTGACCATTATTACCTGACCGTATCGCGGGCTCAGGTCAGTCGACCCATTCACGTCGAGTATTTTTTGAAGTTATCTGCTGACAAGTTACTACTTTTCAAATGATCGCAGGCTCAAGTTTAATTTTTTAAAATTCATATGAAATATGTTGTGTTTATGTCTTTATGGCCCTGCACTATCGAAATTTTTTATTTCCAACTGACCTCGGACGCGAAATTCAGCCATTGATTTTCTCGCCTCGAGTTCATCTTTGAAAATAGAAAACACCGGGAAGCCGGCTTAAAACATAAACTTAAGCTTTCAGCTTAAAGACTCAGGATTTTTAGAGACAATTGAATACTTGTCTTCGTAAATCAAAATTGTTGTGTCTGTAAATGTTTCACCGAATTATATTTCTTTCATTGATTGTTAGTAGTCTCTCTTGCAATTTCAATCGTTTTGCCGTTAATGTTTTCAGTTGTTCATGAACATGGCTTCCAGGAGTACTCAAAATACCGCGCCTATCACACGCTTTTTAAGTTTACACATCGTTATAAAATCATTAAATAAAAAGTAAACACAATTAATTCTTTATTATGTTGAAGCGTAACTCTATTAATGTTCACTGCAAATTTGGCGCTTGTCAAAAGTGAGAACCGGCTTGCCGTATAGGTGATTTTGGAAAATTTTTGAACGGTTTCGCTAAAAGTCCACGCGTGCTTCCATCGTCCTTAATATTGATAAATATATGATAAAATCAGCGCCTCATGGTACTGTTTCACCTCAGATGTGATGTATAAAAAGTATAAAAGGTTAGTTTACGCGCACCCAGATTTGTTGGCAAGATTTTGTTAAGTAAACTTGTCGAACGCAAAAAATTCGGCCTGATTTGTTTTCCAGGCCTAATATACTGTGATCAACAACCATTATGGCTTTTAAATGTGATCGAAGATGGTTGCTATTTTTTGGGTGTACATGTAAGGCTATCAACTCGATGTAGGATTTGTTTCACTCTAAAATCACTTAGCCTTTCCCTCAAAAGTCACATGAATGTGTCCTTAAGTTAACTGATTTCTGGGTTACAATTTATTATAAATTTATTGATGAGAGCTTCGCTTTTAGCCCTGGCTAAATCTATATATTAATTTGATCTAGTAGTGGTTTTGCTGAAAAGTGGAAACAAAAAGGCTTTTACATCTCATCAGAAATGAAGCAATATACAGCGAAAATGGTACGATTTAAAAAAAATGACGCAATTTAGAATATGAATGAGGTAAATCACACTACTTAGAGCCAATCACATCGCAGGGATCACCAGTCATTACAAAATGGATATGATAGAGAAAAAAGGTAAACCCTGACAGATGCCCGTTCATGGCGTATCTCAGTTAAATTCTCACTATAATTTAGTTTAAATTCACCTTTCAGTGCTATCATTAGTCTGAGCCAAAAGACACGACAATAGATACTAAACGTTTAATTTATTTAGCACTGATTCCCATCTACATTTCAAAATCCCCCGCTACATAATAATACGATGCTTACCCTAAATCCAATAAATTTACACTTTGACATACCACACGGTTACACAAACATTTGTATCCTCCTCTGTAACATTCGTCATCACGCGGGCGACCGTCCATTGTTTAATTTCTTTCGTTAATATTTAAATCCCAATGTTCTTATTTTGAAACAGTAAGATAACTAACCAAACATAACTAGACAACTCAATACATGAAACAATTCCAAGAGAAAGATTGAAAGATTGAACCCTATTTTTTAAATTTAATTTCAACACTGAACCCATTCTTAAGATTAGTGAAAATAATTTTGTGTCCCTTGTTTGGAGGAGATGAGGACGAGGAATTGACTTGGACAACTGGTTCGTAGTCAGCCGGTGATCCATGTACAAAAACCGATTGGATGTTGCTGTCTACGTCAACTGTTAGGGTGACTTCGACTTCGTTTTCTTTGCTTTCCATATAGAACCGTTCTCTGGGTCCCACATCACTTAGCGTATCTAACACTGCTGATGTGTCAAAGTCTAGGTCAGGGAAGCTGATACTGATGTAGAGCTCCGTCTGTGATTCACTGGCGATGATACGACACTCCCTATTCACTTCCTTAATTGGTCCCCACTTAAGGGTAGTGACGGGCTGAAAAATAACGTAACCATACAGAGGACTTACTGCTGTCAAACTGTCGGGTGCTGAAAGAAATCTCACAACATGGGCTTTGTGATCTTGTTTAAGCACCTCATAGAGCTTTTTCTGATCTTCTTGCAGAAGCCATGCGTCTTGTGCAGTGTGTGGATATGACGGTGTATTTACGTAAATTGCGTACTCGTAGCTTGCATCCACGGAGCTGTGCTCCAACCAGGCAGTAGCGTAGTACCCAGTCGACGGGTTACCCTTTTGATCTTCTGACGTCTGGTTTTGGATATGAACCCTAACATGAAGTGCAGACGAGAGTGGAATGTAGTAACTGTTGCCGTTCGTGTCGAGCAGAATAGTAGGCGATGCTCCTTTACTTGGATTGTTTGGTGTCATGGCTGGAAAGGGACTAGTCATTCCTTTACTGACACCATCCACCTTAATGGTGAACACTGAGGAACTTCTCCTAAGTTTGTCTTGAAAAAGAGTTGTCTGTGCTTTTAGTCCAGGTCCATTTGTCAGTTTTATGTCACTTCCCAAGCAAACTAACAAGTTTTTATAAAAGAAAATGGACTTCTTAAAGTGTAGTTGTACATTTGGAAAGGGATGATTAATATCTTCGGACTTGTAATCTGGCTGATCGAAATTCATGCCAAACACGCCATTGGACAAAGTTTCTGTACCCAGGAAGGTAACGCCTCCAGCAGACGACTGTGGGCTGTAGTTTCTTTGGACAACCAATTTTGCCTCGTTGAGGGTTATAGACATGGTAGTTGTTCCAGGAATTCTAATCCAATCCCAGCCTGCATCTACGTCATGTGCCTTCAACGCTTCCTCGCTGTTAGCTATTAACATTGAGCCGTGGCTTGCAAAGATACCGTTGGGATTTTCAGTTTTCTTTTTCTCGAAGTCCCAGACGAACTTGTTAAAGCCCTTCACTGTCACAGCCCAGTTTTCTCGCCGGTGAATAGAGAAGGCAGCAAAGTTCTTTGACTAGTGACCTTCTGGGGATTTTGCAGCAGCCAAGTTCGTTGACAGGGCCTTCGCGTTCACCTGGAGAGAAATATAAAAGAAGAAATAAAAAATAAGAGCGTGGTGTTCATTTGCGTCATTTCTAAGAGTGAAAAATACAGTATAAAGCCGCAAGTAAGAACCTACATTTTCACAAGTAAGCCTAAACAGGTTGTTACATAAATGCTAGTTAACACGAATTTAGACCATTTAGGTTGTTAAATTGGTTCTTATTTTATATTTGTTTACTTAGTGGTATTCAGCCTATTCCTTATACAACATCTGCATACCAAATTGGTATTTATGTAAAAATAATTGTAAGCAGAACAAAGTATACATATTTTTTTGATAGATTTTAGAAATAAGACCCTGTTTCAAATTTAGGCTTAACAGGTTCTTGTATAGAGGAGACGACCTAACAGGCAGAATTTAACCCAAAAGGCTCTTAAAAACCATGTTCGTTCTGTGGGTTTTTACAGTACCTGCCTTTACATTTTAGCTGCACTTTCCTCCCCTATCGGTAAGCTCCAAGTCTAAGCTTGGTGGGTGAAACTCGCACAGTCACTTTGTGGAATTACTAAAAGCGATATATCATTGGAAGGCACAACTAATGGTGGTGTACCTTTACTATACATTTTGTTCACAATTCCGTCTCTTTGTGCGTATGGGTGATTTCATTGGTAGGCCACTTGAACTTACGAGTCAGAACAGGGTAGGGTAGGTAACGGCGGCGGGCAACCCTGACTTTCAGTCCTGTTTTAGCTTGCCTTAAATCTGACCTCGACTTTGACTTAGCTTCTTCTTTTTTGTTTTGAAAAAATGTTACTTCAAAGGAACGAAACACAGAATGAACTTTTACTAACAAAATTGCTTTCATTATATTTCACAATGAAAAAGAGCCAGAATTTCGACACAGGAACCTAATCCAGGAATTCTAATCCAGTGCTGATCATTACGGATTTTCCGTTATATTTAATTACGAGGAATGTACGCAATGAGTTTACACCCTTACCTTAACCATTACTTGCAGAGAACCAAGCGTGTTGAAATATGACTTGCCTCTTTTGATATAACCATATCTCAACTCTTTAGCGACAATATCATCTGACGGTTGATATAAACGTTCAAAGATGGCTGCATTTTTGTTCAAATCAGGAATGTATATACCTTTTAGAGGCGTTGAGGGTAGGGCACCTGGATGAGCTACAGCAATGTACGCGTAGGCTGGGAGATTTTTCAACAGAGATACCAAAGAATAGTCCGGAAAGCGCCCTCCTACACTACTTGGAGTTGAATATTTTACAGCTGTTATGCGAAGAGTTTTAAGAGCTTCCCGTAAGTTAAGTTTAGCAGTTTGTGATAATTCAAAGGCTGTTCCCTCCAAAAGATATTGTACTTGCGCCGCGGTGTGCAATGCGTCGGGTATGTATGCACACGCATAAAAAGCCATGTGGTGGAAGCCGGTGTAATCGGGTTTGATGAACCCTCCTAAAGCCCTGTTGATAGTCAATGCATTATCCAACCATCTTTTCAAGGCGTCCATATCGCGTTGTTTTGCCTTCTGTTCTTCTTCTGCGGTGTCAGGCATGACTAGAACAATAATAAGTCTATATAACATTCTTGTTATCATAAAGTCCGCTGTTGTTCCATTATACTCAAAAGATGATTGATATACTTCTCCAAAGTCATGGTACCATTTGGCGGTTTTTATTAACTTCTGCAATCTGTTTTTATATGTTTCATTTTTGGCAAAAGCGTCTTTCAAAAGAAAAAGACTGTGCATAAATCCAGCGCTGCTTTGAAGATTTTCCATGTATAAAGAACCCGATGCACTTCCATCAGCCCAACCTTGATCCTCGAGATAATCTAGGACGTTACAAATTCTTTCCAGGCGAGCTTGGTTTAAATATTCTAGTGAAAGGCGTACTTTGGCTTCTGTGTAAGGCTTTCCCTGTGCTTTTAAATGGTTAAGAAACTTGTCTTCCATTTGTTTGTCATCTCCACAAATTCGAGTAAGGGCCGAACTCTCGTCTTGATTATCCTGAGAGTTAAATTCTGGTGTCTCCTTAGTCACTGTCCTTGTCACTTCATCACCCCGAGATTTTAAGTGGAGTTCTATAGCCAGGGGTTGCAATATTCTTGTCATAACGAAGCTATACTTTCTTAACCGTTCAGTGGAAGAATATTCTCTTGTTCCCCTTGTAGATCTTAGACAAAAAAGCGGAGGTCCACTAATCACCTTTTTGCCGGAAACTGTCTTAAATTCGAGCCTTTCATACTCCTTGTGCGCGATGTTGATACTTTTCTTAAGGGCGTTCCATCGATTCCTCACAGTTCCTGAAAAATCGTAAGTTGTTGTTTTCTCATCACAGTACCAGTTTCTCAACCGACTCTCAATGTGGGATAAGCTAGAAATCTTTGACGGATCAATATCTTTTGGGGCTGCTGTAGGAAGTTGTTGACTCCAGTTATAACTTTTCTGCCATAAATGCCAATACTTATACTTTGAGCCAAATTTGGTAAATGGTGGAACAACTTTATCGCGAGACTGAAATGCAAGGCTGGGAACAAACTCCAACAAGTCAATATAAATGGTGTCCTGATGATTTAATACAAAATCAACTGTCTTTACTTTCGCTTTACGAAGACTGTTCTCAGATTCTCTACACTCGAAGTACGAAACCCATATTCCTCTCCAGCCTTTAAATCCCATATCGACCATAAATCTTCCCACTGTTGCCTTGTTAGTGTTGTCCGTAAGAATAACCTCCATCTTATTTCCATTGACGGCAGCTGTCTTATAAATCCACATTTTAATCCCTCCTCTCCAAAGATCCTTATTCTCTATGGGAAACTTAGATGGTCGGACGTACCTAAAAATGGATTTTTCACCAGCTGCCGACTCCAGCTTGAGAGACTTTTGCCCATTCTTGGCTATGAAAGCGGATATCGAAATGTGTCCGTTTGGAGTACTTGCCACTTCGAAACATTTCTCCTGCTTGGAGTCTTCAAAGTCAAGGGTATCTTCACATCCATTTTCTAGGACACATACATAGGAATCATTCTCAGTCTCTATTCGTACTCTTACGTGGCGAATCTACGTAGTTTAAACAAAACTTTGGCAAGATGTTTAGTAGTACATGTGGGATGAACGTACACGACCATGAAAGTTTTACGCAAGTGAGCCTTATTTTGATCATATTATTAATGTCAGTGAGCTCAAATGTTCATTAAATTTTAAATAGTTAAGCAAATAAATGTTTTCGGCATCAAATTACACAACAAATACATTAAAGGGGATAAAATGGAATTGCAGTTGAGGCTTTGAGAAATTGTTAGTTTTATAGTTTCTCGAAGTTCATCCCCGTTGTTTGTAACTTTAATACCTCATTCTCGGAAGCTATGATTGTTTGTCATGAAGCTGTAGTCATTACTAGTTACATTGGTGTGATGTATCGGGTTTGGATTCACCCATCCACACGAGTGCTTTAATCCCGTTTGTATTCGCTAACTACTAAGAAGAAGGAATGCATAAATTGGCCCGCAATGTGATTTCCGTGGCCAATATCTTTCCTGGTTCCAGCACTTTAAGCCAACACACGTTTTTGAAGCAAGGATGTCAAAGAGAAAAAGCTAGGAAAGGCCGAAAAACATCGACCGACATTAACCTTGTATCAAAAGATACCTTTAGTTTTATCTTGGTCATATTAGACACAATTTACGTGGTACTGTCACAGAAGATCCAATTCCACCGGCATTTAGATTGGCAACGTGTCATCAGTCTCTTCAGCCCACCCAAACAAGGGCGGCATGGCGAGAGAACTTGTACACAAAGCAACCATGTTTGTAATAAACAGACTCAATGCGCATGCTCAGTGAAAGTCAGTTTTCCTCGCCACTCGTGGGGACTCGTGGGATAACAATTCCCGCGAAACAACATTTCCCAAATTTATGCATTTAGTTCGCCACGGAATAAGCACGATGTTTCAATCACTGCCGTGCCAGTCATGTAGCACGGCAGACCTTGTCGAATTTAATTGCTCTGCCGCACTAAATTAGAAATTTTGATTCAGACGTCGTGCTTGTGCCGTGCTTTTGTCGAACTTAATTGAAGAATTAGGTTCGGCAGGGCAGTTAGAATTCAACTACAGAAATACTCACCAACATTAGACAAATTAAACAACATGCAATAAGAGCGATGAATTTTAAAACAGGGTAACAGGATAGGAGACGTTCTTCCTACTGTCATCCTCGTCGTGGCCATGGTTTCTCATTTAACGTACCTTCTCCAGCGCTCTTAAACGCTTGTTGTCTCCAACAAGCGTTTAAGAGCGCTGGAAGTTAAACAGATCATCTCGTTTCATTCCATCCCCTTAATAAGATTATTTCATTTTTTGTAAATAATTCCCTTGGTTCTATCAGAGAGTCAAGTAATCCAGTAAAAAACCTCACCGCTTTTTGCTGATGGAAACAGCAAGATAGCACTAGCCGTAAGTATTAGGAGTAGGAATGTGTCTCCTGACATAATTGACTCAAAGAAACAACGGGCTCGTTTGGATTTCCTCTTGTACTCAGTTTGAAGAGCTATGAGAATAACAGATACAAGAAAATATAAACCGAAATAAAACTAATAGTCCTTTCCTGTTTTTATAGTTTTCAACACAAAACCCCTCCATATTTACAGCAGCACCTCTTAACATGAATATTATATGTAGTCCACATATCGTGCTTTAGTTTTGAATTGATATTTATTTTGATCGTCAAATAAAATGCTAGAAATTTACTACATAATTTCTTACCTCTGATAGCAGTGCTAGATCCAAAAATACATGTTTCGACCATGCGAATGTTATATATCTACTTTATTGTTAAACTGTTTATTGTTCTTTATCCCGCTGCTAGTTCTTATTTGAACTTCCGAAACTATTACAGCAAGACCTAAACGCTGTTTGGCGGCATTCCTAGCGTTAATGGGAGTAGCTAGGAACTACGTTGAAAGACTCAGCAAATTTAATATACCGATATTTACTTAGAGGTTAATGAAACATACCGGCATTTACTTCGTTTTTAAGAGTTAAATATCCTTAATCTCTGTTTTCTGTTTAAAAAAGTACTTCTTAAGATGAAGATTGTTCCAACTATCGTGCTTTAGTTTTGAATTGAAATTTATTTTCTTCGTCAAATAAATTGCTAGAAATTTACTATATAATTTCTTACCACTTTGATAACAGTGCTAGATCCCAAAATACATGTTTCGACCATGGAAATGTAATATATCTACTTTATTGTTATCTGTTATCCCGCTGCTAGTTCTTATTTGAACTTTCCTTGTAATTTGAAACAACACCTACCCCTAAAGACGCATGCTGCAAGAGTATGTTTTGATAGTACCCTTTTACGGTTAACCAATATATATATATATATTTTTTTTTTTTTTTTTTTTCTTAAAGGCCCGAATTCCCGCTGGTGGTAATGCACTTAAAGTAGACATAGTGGGGGTTCAAGAATTGACCCTTCAGGAATACCGATCCCGTAACAAAATTCTCTAGGGGTGGACAGGTGACTATTGACAGCGCTTTGCTGTTGTTTAATTCTTGAAGCCGAAATGAAACGTCTAAGTCTTCGATAAAACTAAACTAGATTAACTGCGATTTCATACCTCTTTGATGGCATTCCCAGTTCTAATGGGGGTAACTAGGAACCACGGTAAAAACCTCCTCAAATTTAATATACCGGTATTTACTTAGAGGTTAAATGAAACATACAGGCATTTACTTCGTTTTTAAGAGCTTTATTATTATATTTTATCTCTGTTCTCTGTTTACAAAAGCACTTGTTAAGATGAAGATTAATTGAAATTTATTTCGATCGTCAAATAAAATGCTGGAAATTTAATATATAATTTCCTACCTTTTTAATGACAGTGCTAGATCCAAAAATAAATCTTTCGGCCATACGAATGTAATATATCTACTTTATTATTAAGTCGTTTATTTCTCTTTATCCCTATGCTAGTTCTTATTTGAACTTCCCTTGTAGTTTTAAGACAACACTTTCCTCTAAAGACTCATGCTGCATGAGTATGTTGTGATGGAACCCCTATAAGGTTAACCTCAGTGTATATATATATTGTTTATTTTTTTATTTTTTTTTTAAAAAGGCCCAAATTCCGGCTGGTGGTGATGTACTTCTAGAAACGTTTTCGGAGGCAATTTCGCAAATTAGAAACTTTCACACCCCCATCTTGATCTTCTTCAACTTTCACCGTATGAGCTCCGTTTTGTCTTCTTTTGTATTCCCCTTGTTTTGACTATAGTTAAAAACAATTACTTTGATGTTTCAGTTAATTCTGTGATTCCGTGGTAACTGTTAGGCCTAAAATGACGTGACCGAAGGACCCTTTCAAATGTGGGCCCAAAGGCAGTTTCTTCCAGTTAGATGTCCGAGGAGTAGGGAGATTTTAATGAAAAAATTCGACGAAGTCGCTGTCGTCTCTACGTTAATTCAAGCACCATTGCATTTTTCGAGACGTTAAGTTGATTTAATGTGTAAAATATTGTTCACATTTATTTGCGATTAAATACTGCTTAGGGGTTCATGTAGTTGCTACAAGCGGTAGGCGCTGACAATTCTCCATCCATACGTAAGACGAGGATTATAAGACGATGATCAGTCAAAGGCCTCAGCAATTTCTTGTGAGACACCAAATTCGACATCGTTGACTCATAACTTGTTCAGGGCTTAGGACTATGCACGTCTGTTTTCTCTTTGTAGATTTTCCAATGAATAAGCTCTTCTTCAGAAAACGATAGACTCTATTCCACAGTTACGTTATATTATTGCATTAATCGGCTGTCGAAACTATTACAGCAAGAACTAAATGCTGTTTCAAATGGAATTTGCATGCCAGTCGTGTGCCACTTAAAACATTTAAAAACAAAGAAATATTAAAAACTATGCCGGCGGACTCCATTTAGACCTTCCATAAAATCCCTAACCACAAAATTTCAATAAAATTTGCAATGGCACTCAACTCAAATCTTTGATAAAAAAAAAACTAGACCAATTTCGGTTTCTTACCTCTTTAGTGGCACTCCTTACTCTAAAGGGGTAACTAGGAACTACGTCAAAAGACTCTGAAAATTTAATATACCAGTATTTACTTAGAGGTTTAATGAAACATACGGGCATTTAGTTTGTTTTTACGAGCCTTATTCTTAATCTCGGTCAGTAAAAGAAGTTGTAGTTTCAATTGGAATTTTGTTTGTTACTTAGGGGCAACCACTGACCATTATTACTTCTAGGAAAGTATGTAGTAGCACAACGGAAAAACTAACTTTAATCCCTGGTTTATAAAGTGTTACTGTCTCATATTTTCTACTGCACTCTGCTTTGTCTGATTAATGTGTTTAATAACCATGGACGTAACGGTAAATTATCCATAACAGCCGAAAATTACATGAAACGAAAAGCTTTACAATCTTTTTCTTTCACGAATTACAAGCAAAAACAAACTTGAATTTACGGTCCGCACACTGAAATACGTCCCGCTAAACTAACCAATCACAGGGCGCGTACGTATTAACAGATACGATAAAATGAAGTATGGCAGGACATTATGCGTGTAACAGTAAGCTACAGTTGTTCAAAATGTTACATTTTTTTAATTTCATACTGTTTTGTAATGTTGGCATGGTGTGCCATTAAAGAAATTGCACTTTTTCAGTGAAATGTTCTAGTCCACTTAATTGTAAAACAATTACTTATCCTTATAATATAAAAGAGCCGATGAAAGATCTACCAGAATCGTCCCTTACTCCCATTTTTGAAATTAACCTCAAAATATATAAATTTCTTGTGAAAAACGTGACCTCCATACTAGAAAATCGTTACATCAAAATTATTGTACAAAACAGAGAAATATACAAACAGACAAACAGACAAACAGACAAACAAAAATATGAGAGACCAAATGGATTACCCACCTAAAAGTACTTCGAGGACCCTTTTCTTGAATATTAAGACCTTGATGGTATGGCAACAGATTAGGCAATACTCGTCTGTAAAGTCCATATGTTTCAACCTGCGTGCTAATTAAACTCTGCTAATGATTCATAAATGAGGCTCAACCTTTGTCCATTGGTCGCACAATTGTGCCGGAACAAAGTACCAGATGATCGTTGTTTGATACCTGCGGTGGCTAATGTTTCAAAATGACGGAAATGTCTGATGAGTTGGGATACTGTTCGTGAATTTCAAGTGATGTGATAACAATTGCCCGAAGATCATTTCGAACAGGTAAAACATTTGCTTCTCGGTGCGCTTATCAGTCAGTTCTGCCAAAACGAAACTGAGAGTTTAGATCACTACTCAGTGCCTTTGATGCTGATCGCTAACAGCGACCTGGTTCACGGAATGTGACGCAACAGTGAGCATAGAGAACACAGGAGATGTATTCCTGAAAACTTGCATTGACTTTCATATCAATGAGATTTTCCTTCAAAACGCATGTATTTTTGTGCGTTCTGGCCAGAGAGTAGAGCCACAACTTCGTTCGGATTCGTCAGGAGACGCATTCCTGAAAACCTATGCGTTTTGGCCTTGCGTCCAAAATAAAACGATCTAAAGAGGATGTGTTAAAAAAACAAAAATTAAAAAAAAATCTCGAAAGGTGAAGCTATTGAAACCTAAGCCCTATGATTTAAAATGCGCTATACCGAAAATAGTCGCTGGCGTTATTCAAGCAAGCGTATTGAGAGTTACACATGTCCGTGAAAATGAAAAGCATGGGTACAAAAGGTTTTTCGCCAGATGTGTGTCTGCCAATGCTCGGTGATGACAGTCGAATACAATTAACCACTCCAGAAAATACCATAACATACCATAATGCTCTTTGTTTGTCACCCCCAAATTTTGCATAAGCATTGTCTTTAGTTTCTCTTGGGAGTTAAAATGGCCCCAAGAGAAACTGAAAACAATGCTTATGCAAAATTTGGGGGTGACAAACAAAGAGCATTATGGCATGTTATGGTATTTTCTGGAGTGGTCAGTAATACGGTAACATGGACAGAACTTCCATTACAGTTTTGTTAAGAGCAAAACATAGATTTCTGAAAAGGAACTAGGGTAGACAGGGGCTTAACACTAAAAGTGCAATTACACTCATAGAATTGTCCATAAATTAAAAATCGGATAGATCTGAGATGTATCTTGCGCGTTTGGTACTGTAATGACCATTCCAACAACACCCCAGCAATCTCTGGTCAATGTTGTTCAGTCGAGGGCCGAGATGTTCTAACCGGACTTCAACATTATTTTCTTGGCGGGGGAGGGGGGGGATTTTCCTAGTTAGAGCCTCATCTTAAAACTAGACACGACAAAGACTATTTCTCTTAACACTTTTGTCTAAGATTTTAGCTCTCGTTATAGGTTCAGCACTTTGCTATCTTTGTTTCGTTTGATAATGGTCTTATCTGAATGAATTATATTGGGACCTACGTTCGACAAAGGTATTCTTTTAGGTATCCAGGTATTTCTACAATAAAAGTGAGTTTATAGTAGCCTTGCTGTCGCACTAAAGTGGGCCTTGGGTCGCCTAGAGTGGCCCAGGTGCTACGATGTATTTCTTCCTTCATAACTAAAACCATTACTTATCCCGAGTTTCCATAGATATTAAGGAAAGCCCTTAAATCGCAACGGATCGGGAAAATAACCACACAAGAAATCGAAAGCAAGAAGAAACCATTAAATAAGGTAAAGCGAATTTTATTGAAAGTTCATGTGAGTATTAATCTTCTGGAATCTATTACCTGTATTCTCATACAAATCCTTTATGTTACGGCAATTTGAGGGGAGGTTGACGCCAGGGGTGTGTATCTAGAAAGCTTTTAGACCGCTTGATGGCAAAGTATATAGAGAAAGATAAAAAGGCGCTTAAGAGGTGAGTACAAATATCAAGTTTATTATTTGAGACGGCTCACAATGCGCACTCAATTTCTCTGTTTTTTTCTCTGCTGCGTAGATCTGGCACTGAAGAAGAGTATTGCGAACTGAGTCAGGTACTTGAGGACATCTACACCTTTCGAAGATCTTTCGAAAAGATGCCGAGGAAATGCAAAAGAAGGAAAAGGAGAGCAAAAAGCAGAAGGAGAAAGAGGATAAACGGGAAGCTGAAGAAATGAGGGATGCTGCCTTGCTTAGCTTGAGACGTAAGTTTATTCGAATATTTTTGGTTGACACAGTGGGCAAGTTTGAATCACTAAGCAAAAATATAAAAAGTATGACACTTTACAATATATATACACACGAAAAACTCCAGACTATCTGTTAATGAGATAGATGCATAAGCTTTAATGTTCCACCAGTTTTGAAAGCCTGGGATTTCCAGAAAGCCACTGTTAATGAAACTGTAAAAACATGCGATCGAATGGAGTGCCTGTCAGCAAAACTTTGATGACAAACATCGTAATCACAAATTATGCATTTTTTAATTTAGCTCTTACACACCCTTTTATCATTTTATGTCAAAATTTCTTTTTTTCACTCCATTAGCCATAAAACAGTAAAAATTCTCTCTAGTTGGATGTAATAATCAAGGTTGTTGTTGGTTGTAAGGATGTTGGGAATAATCTTGTACTGAAACATTGCTAGATCCCGATTATGCGCACGCGCGAGCGTCATCTGTTTTTTCTTCAAAAGACAATAGAACTGTCAAATTGACTAGATAAGATTTCCTTCCGGACCGCACCGCCGACAGAGATTTGTTGTTTATCTTCTCAAGTAATATTTTAGACTTTCGAAGAAGTCTTTCGTCTAATATAAAAATTTGGCTCGCGGTTCGAAGACTCATCGCGTTTTTATCGCTAGCTGGGCCGCCTCGCGACCCGAAAATCTCGTTCCGCTCGCTTTAAAAACATATTTTCTAATTGAAACTCGTGTAAGAGGTCAATCGCTCCAAGTCCAGTAATATCTGCCTGATTTGCTCGCGTTCTAGCCTCAAACGTTTGAAAGACATAAATAAAAATACAATCTCAACGCTATGAATCATCACAAAGGTTAGTCAAAAATGATATTATGATTTCATGTCACTAGTTTTTCAAAACATGTAACGCCTGTTTGTTTGATTTTGTCGGCCGTAGGGAGATTCATTTAAAAGTTTACGAACGCGTCGTTGCAAAACATTCTGCTTCACGAAGCTTCCCTCCACAAGATCTTCTCAGTCACATCAATGTCTCAACGGTTTCTTTCTTACAGTCTTTATTGTTGCTGTTTCATTTCTGCGTATTCCTTTCACAATTATCTGAGCTTGTATGGAAGCTAGCAGAAGAAATAAGCCTTCAATCGGCATCAAAGTGCTTCCAATCTTTTGGTCCTACCGCCAACGGCAATAAAAGTAACGCCAAAAAATCCAGATTTTGCCCAAATCGAACTTAACAGGAAAAATATATCATTGATCTATAATCCTGAGAAGTTTTAGTGTCGTATTGAACCCGGCCAAGCGCGATGCAAACGGATTTTTCAAGATTCTCTTACTCTCCTCGCATCTTTTGATTTCGCGACATCCTGTCCAAAAATCAAAGTTTGGTGCATGCGCAGTAACGGGATACTGTTCCTTTAATTCACCCGACTCGTCATTTTTCAGTGTTGCGGGAAGTTCAAAAACTTTGTAAATGTTATCATAACTGGTGAAAATGACATCAATCAGCATTTGTACTCTGTAAAAGTATGTATTTACATGGTTTATACGTATACCCCAACCCCCCACCCACTCCTCCAATAATGAGAGCAACCACATGTAAAAATAGAAATGGCTATAAAAGATCTAACATTTTTTTTTGTCTTAAGCTAATTAATTAAATTAAACTTATTATTTAAAAATTACATTAAAGCGAAAACATGAAACCGGCTCTGATTACGAAACAACTACTTTTCTATTACAGGCATTCTAGAACAGTCACTTTTCCATGTTCAAATTCCTGAACAGAAAAAGGAAGTGAAAAAATATTCAGGTTCTCTTTTTGTGCTCACGAGGGCTGAGCCAAGGAGAATGGGCCGGTGGTGGGAAGGATGTTTGCTAGACATTTGATTCTGTAAAAATTTGCATGCCATTCCACTTAAACTGACTGCCTGAAATCTTGATGACTACATATTTGCATTTCTACTTTATAATTTGCCTTTTTGGACAAGCAGTTGCTCTAGGTATTATTTTGGTTCGCTGCATGCCACAATTTGATTTCAGGTTGCCCATATGTTATATATATTCATGAGTCATGCCTTTGCCAACACACTAAGAATGTAATTCCAAAATATAGCAACAGTGCTGTTCCTCAAAGGTGGTTGTTTCAAGGACTAGCAAGCACCGTAATAATTTTAGTTGTTAAGTTCAATTAGACAACTAATCCTCTCTCCAGCATCAAAAGCAAAACCAGTCAAAGAGAAGAAGAGGGCATCAAAGCTGTCGGCCATAGAGATGCTGGGAACGAAAAATGTTAGGAAGGCTAATTTAAAGGAGCTTGAGTCAGAACAAAGAAAAAAAGAGTTCGAGTTCCAAAAACAGAAATATGAAGAAACAGCAGCAAAGAGACAGGAGAAACTTGAACTAGAGTTGAAAGAGAGAAAGACATTTCTTGCTCTGTTGAAGAACAGGCTTTCGAATTGGCACTGAACAAAACCTGAAGTTGAATTGATACAAGACTTTGGAGTTGGAAACACCAGTTTTCATAAGGTGTTACCCTTGTACTTGTATTTTTTGAGTTTTGTAAGAAAACGTTAAAGAGAGAGAAACTTTAACCAGAGATTAGCCTGCATAGCAGGCTCAAATGAGGAGAGCACTTCCTTTGCCATTTTCGCCATTTCTCTCCCACCCTCCTTGTTTGAACTGGTTACACTGGAGTTAGAAGAGAAGACTGCATTTTTTGCTCTTTTGAAAAACACAAAGTAGCTTTTATTTATTTTAAATTAAATCTTGAATTGGTAAACAAGACTGAAGTTAAGTTTATACAAGACTTTGTATTTGGAACCACCAGTGTTTGTAAGCCTAAGCCTAAGTTGTTAACTTTGTACCTGTATTTCTTGAATTTTGCAAAAAATCTTTAGAAACACATGTTTGATGCACACCGCTGTTCTTGGAATTTAATGGTTTGACAAATGGGGTTCTAACGTGGGTTGGTCAAGATCAAAATATGCACCAGTCTGAAAACCATACAAGCAAGTATGGCAGTTGACCAGTATAACTGCCACCACATAGTACTTGCCAATAGGCTGGAGCTAAAGCTTCAAGTTTTTCTTAAAATCCAGAAATGCAAAGAGCTGAAAAATCTTCCCAAATCCCCATTCTACACAGGTTCTCACTTTGCTCATTTGACTATTGAATTCCTGCTGATCATCTGTCAATCTAACTCCCCTATAAGGAGGCAGTATGTTTCTTGTCAGGCAATAGGCTGGGTCTCCATTAATTGTATAGGGGTTCCCATTTGGGTTCTGGAATTTTCTCAGCTTATCAGCCAACCGCTGACCCCTGGCAAGAAGCTATTATGTCGTTTTCTCGTTATAGGGCCAAACGTGTTGGCGCTCAATCCATTAGGAGCTTCAACTGACTACGAAATAATGTTAAAATATACAATGATAGTCATGGCCAGGTTTAAAAAGCACTGTAAGGGACCAGTGGTAATTATAGGAGAGCAGGCTCTGATATAGCTCGCGTCACAGACGTATTATTTAACCTCGGTTAGTAACGTCTGTGAAGCAGCACTGATGTCTGTGTTCTGGGTCCCCAACGGACTCAAGGAATTCCAGAAGTGCATTTCGAATTTCCTTTCATCTTGATTGGAAGATCGACAATGGAATTTTTAACAAGCCAATCATGGCGCATACTCAAATCCTGATACACTGGTGGGGGCCCAGAACATGGATTTTGGCACTGTTTCGTACACAGACTTAACCGGAGCTAAGTTTCATCCGCAACGTAGGCTACATTGTACATTACATGTATACCCTTGTTACAGTAGTTACTTGTCTGTTCATTTTTGGGATGGGCTATGTTATGGCGTGGGAGAGAGTTGCCTTGGTAAATTAAATTCTGGTCCTGAGGCAAAGTAATAATTATTTCTTCAATCCAACTTCTACACAGCATGCTGTTGTACCTGGAACTTTATGCAGTGTGTTCTTAAATTATGTCCACTGTACACAATCTTTTGATTTCTTGTTGGGCGTGCCATTGGTCTTGGGGTATTGTCAATTAATCCCCAGCACTGGTTAAGTGGAGCAACTTTTTCATGTATAACTTGGGTGACCATTAGGTGACCATATTAAGACAAGTTCTATGTTATTTAAGAAGATTCCAGTCTCTATATTCAAGAAGTTTTTCATGTACTTGATTCGAAGGAATGGGGCTTTTAACCAACCACTTTGACCTGGGAGTTACAATAAAGAAGCTTAACATATTATTTTTTTTTTTTATAAGGCAAGTTCTATAGTTACATAGGTTTAATACTTTATGACAAATTAGGCTTAGCTCAGATTCGAACCTTCCAAACGTGGCAAACAAGTAAGCCTTCGCAACAGGATCATAAAGGCTTCCATTGCAGTGACAAAACTTCTCTGGCAGCAAATATAGCATTCTCGAATTTGCAAAGCCTCTAAAAGGCGGTATATGCCACACTTCTACGAAACGCCAGAAAACGTAGAATAAAATTTTCATGCAGGATAACCGTTTGGAAAGCAACGGACCCTAGTGACATTACAATTAGATTAATGAAAATTACTTCTCCAGTCTTTGCTTCGATAGTAAAGGAGAACTTTTACAGTAAATCAAGAAAACTAGCAAAAGTAACGCTTCCTTTTAAGAATGGCGCGGAAAACAGCTGGGATAATTACAGACCCATCTATGTAATGCCTTCCCTTTCCAAACCACTAAAGAAACATGTTGTTGAATTCTTTGCAAACTATAATCATAATCATAACCATAAACTTTCAGCCATATAGTGTTTACAATATTTGTAAAGACGTGCATAGGAAATACACTTTTTTGCACAGACCCTAACAAAGAGCTGAGACTCTTATCATCAAGGCTTCTTCAGCAAAAATGCATCCTGTTCAGCTATTTATTTGCCACATGTCCTTTTAGATAATGTGACAAAGCACAATAATTCATACTATACAAAAATTTTACAGACTGTAGTTCACAAATTGTCTTTTAATACAAACTAAAACTTTGGGTCTAGTAAACATCTGATAAAAATAGGAAGAACAGAATTTTTATACAACTGTTGCATCTCATTAGAATACTGTACCTACAATGTAACCATTCATAAAAAATTCATACAGAAACCATCTCTTTCTTCAGCCAATATAAATTATTTTCTATATCGATCATTATCTGATTTACCAGTCTTAAAAACCCACTACCCTGAGCAATGTAGACCTTCATGTTACTAAACCTGTATCAAGTACTAAAAGTTATTAAACAGGTATATCATGATAACTGGTGCACATTAATATAATTGTTGAAAAGGAAGGTAAAATGAAATAATAGTATTATTAATGGAAATAGATAGTTGGTAGAACAAGGAGGGGAAAATACAATGATTATACTGCTGAGAGAATGACATGTGGACTGACTTACAGTATGTACATTCAAGACCAATAGGCCATTTTACAGTTGTGGGCTTAGTCTCCCAGTCTTTGAGTGAACGTGAAGCTGAGGTTGATACAATTAAACCTCCTTCCTTTACTTATAAATGCAAATTTTGTTTAAAAAAAACTGTTTGCATAAGAACAACATGATCTACATAATAGAGAAGTAAGGGTTGTATCAAAACAAGGTCAACTCCAGCCTCGACTGTAACTGTAAAATAGACTATAATTATTGCTTTCCCTTTAGTTTTAGATGCAGATGTAGTGTTTGCTTACACTATGGACTACATTTACATGTATTAAATAACCAGCAAAAAAGTGATTAAGTCAAGTACATGTATATGGTGGGTCCCCCTTTAGCATTAATTACAGTGAACCGCATTCGTTAGGAAAGCACCCAGACGTTTACCGACTCCAATTCGTCTCTAGTTTTGTAGTAAACAGGTAACTTATTTTAATAGATGGGGTCGTGGTGAAAAATGTTTGCAAAAAAAATTAAAAAAATAAGCAGGTCTCTGAGTCGCTACATGCATCACTCCGTACGTCATTCAGGGACAGTACAGACAGAAATTCACAACCTGGCAAGAAACAGAAAAACTAAGCCTAATCTTATTTAAAACTCAACAACATCTACCTAATTGAAGATCAAGACGTTGTACACAGTTTGAGTGATAAAACATGCCACCTAAACAATAAGCTTACCTTTCTCTGTTTTGTCCGGGTCGGCAGGACGTTTCAGTAAAGTTGGAAAATACGTTTCCTCCTCCGAAAAAGACTATTGTAGCATTTTGTAAATCAAAAATTTCACATCCCAGCCGATGTACTTTACTTTAGATGAGTTCTTTTTGCAACGCACTCAGCAATATACGCATATTAAAAATCTTGTCAACGCCCCTATAAGTACTATAGGCTAAGAGAAAGACATCACACTTTGTCAACCTTTACATGCCATCTTGAACGAACGATCGAAGGAGGGCTTTGGCTTTGGTAGCCACCTTTGTTTACTCAATTGCGCGCGGTGAGGAGACTGAACACTACAAAATCAAACAGCCAATCAGACAAAAGTCTCCTTTGTTCATTGAGAGTCGATTGAGAAACTTTTACTGTGACGAAAATACAATGACCTACGATTTTTCGGGACCTGTGAGGAACCGATGGAAAGGAAAGTATCAACAGTGCGCATACTGAATATGAAAGGCTCGAATTTAAGACAGTCTTTGGCAAAAAGGTGATTAGTGGTCCTTCCCTTTTTTGCCATAGATGTGCTAGGCGAACAAAAGATTATTCTTCCTCTCAACGGTTAAGAAAATATGGCTTCGTTATCACAAAAATATTGCAGCCTCTGGCTATAGAACTCCACTTAAAATCTCGAACTGACGAAGTGATAAAGACAGTGAGTAAGGAGACATCAAAATTGAATTCTCAGGATAATCAAGAGGAGAGTGCGTCCCTTACTCAAATTTGTGGAGATGACAAACAAATGCAAGACAAGTTTCTTAACCACTTAAAAGCACAGGGAAAGCCTTATACAGAAGCTAAAGTACGCCTTTCACTGAAATATTTAGACCAAGCTCGCCTGGAAAGAATTTGTAACGTCCTAGATTATCTCGAGGATCAAGGTTGGGCTGATGGAAGTGCATCGGGTTCTTTATACATGGAAAGTCTTCAAAGCAGCGCTGGATTTATGCACAGTCTTTTTCTTTTGAAAGACGCTTTTGCCAAAAATGAAACATACAAAAACAGATTACAGAACTTAACAAAAACCGCCAAATGGTACCACGACTTTGGAGAAGTATATCAATCATCCTTTGAGTATAATGGAACTACAGCGGACTTTATGTTAAAAAGGATGTTATATAGACTTATTATTGTCTTAGTTATGGCAAGTAATACAAGTGAAGAAAAGAAGGCAAAACGAGATATGGACGCTTTAATAAAATGGATAAAAAATGTATTGACCATCAACAAAGCTTTAGGTGGTGTAATCAAACCCGATTTCACCGGCTTTCACCACATGGCATTTTATGCGTCTGCGTACATACCTGACGCATTGCACACGGCGGCACAAGTACAATGTCTCTTAGAGGGAACAGCCTTTGAATTATCACAAACTGCTAAACTGAATTTACAAGAAGCTCTTAAAATTCTACGCATAACAGCTGTAAAATATTCAACTCCAAGAAGTGTGGGAGGACGCCTTTCGGTCTATTCCAAGGTAACTCTGTTGAGAAATCTCCCAGCCTACGTCTACATAGCAGTAGCTCATCCAGGTGTGCTACCCTCAACGCCCTTGAAGGGTATATACATTCCTGATTTAAACAACAATGAAGCAATCTTTGAACGTTTGTATCAACCGTCAGATGATATTGTCGTTAAAGAGTTGAAATATTGTCATATTAAAGCAGGCAAGTCATATTTCAACACGCTTAGTTCTCTGCAAGTAATGATTAAGGTAAGAGTACAGGTAATTAGGACTAAAAAACTGGAAATGCATCGACTGTAAATTCACTGCGTACATTCCACGTAATCCTTAAAATGCGTAATATGATCAGCACTGGATTAGAATTGGAGTTCCCGTATCGAAATTCTGGCTTACTTTTAACGTGAAATTAAAAATAAGTATCAAATGCCGTTTTATTAGTAAGATTTCAACTTTGAGTTTCGTTTCTTTCGCAAAGTCTAAGTCAGACTTAACAAGCTATCATATGACTGAAAGTAAGGGTTACCCTCCCTTCTTTTAAGCAGGCCTTTATTCTCGTAATGTCAAGTGGCCTACAAAGAAAGCCACCCATACGCAAAAAAAGCCGGAATTGTGTACAAAATTTCTAATAAGTTACACCTTTAATTATTCCTTGCAGTGGCATATCGCTTCTAGCAACTCCTCAAAGTTATGATGTTTATTTTGAGTATAAGTATACATACGCCGCACTGTTAGCTCAGATGGGAGAGCACCGGTCTGCCGAGCGGAAGCTCGGAGCAACAACCAACAGCTGGGGTCTTTAACAACTGGTGGAATCATGTTGGCTGTGATCATAGACCTTGTCTCAGTTGAGATGATTGTGTCATTGGGCGGTTTCGTTAAGCTGTTGGCCTCGTCTCCATCCTTCATTCTTTTTCTTTCTTCATTAGTCAAATCGAAGGCTACTAGCAGTGCTCGTATATTTCTAAAATTATGCCAATAATTATGCTCATTTTAGCAAAACATGCGGAAATTATGTTTCCACTTCTATAACTATGCAACAAACAAGCAAATGACAAAGCCATTTATCCTACTACATCCAGAAACTTTTTAAGAAGTGTATTATCAGGTTTAGGCGAAGCCGAGAGTTTTTAAACCTGAAAATACACGACTGTGAGTTTTTTGAACGGCTTCGAAATCTCTGATATAGATGAACTCGTTCATGCTCTAATAGTATTCTGATTTGGAGCTAGCCAGTTATGCGCATGCGTTGCGTCCTCTGGAAAGAGTCCTGGGTTACTTCCTACGGAACCCACGTCCCATAATCGTTAAAATAAGCAGCCAAGAAATTGATTTTGTTGCTTAAATTCGCCAGTAACAGTTATCTCGGGCCAAAATAATTGGTTGCATGATCAATAAGTGACAATTTTGTACAGCGAAACTAGCCAAACGTGCATATTATGCTGGCACTACTATTTTTCGGAAAATACGTGAAAATCATGTTCGTAATGACGAATTCTGGAAAACAGTATGCTTCCACAAATTATCAAAGCCTAATAGGGGACGTAAAAGAACCGACACTACTGTTCGAATAGAGTATGGGAGGTTTCTCCTGTGAATGGTCTACCTTTCACACATCACGCATCATTCATATCATGGACTATGAGTGGGTTACAGTACGCACATAATGGACTGATAGCGGCTGGCACTGACGCCATTGTATTCTGAAGTCCGAGATGCTGTTATCATGTTAATTTATAATGCAAAGAAGCCCAAAAAGCTCCCACCAAGCTTAGACTTGACGCTTACGGATGGGCGAGGATATTGCGTCAAAAATTTAATTTTTCACTCTTTTGAAGTGACACAAATAAACACCATGCTCTCATTTTTTTAAATTTTCTTTTATATTTCTCTCCAGGTGAACGCGAAGGCCCTTTCAAAGAACTTGGCTGCTGAAAAATCCCCAGAAGGTCACTGGTCAAAGAACTTTGCTGCCCTCTCTATTCACCGGCGAGAAGACTGGGCTGTGACAGTGAAGGGCTTTAACAAGTTCGTCTGGGACTTCGAGAAAACGACTACTGAAAATCCCAACGGTATCTTTGCTCACGGCTCGATGCTAATAGCTAACAGCGAGGAAGCGTTGAAGGCTCATGACGTAGATGCAGGCTGGGATTGGATTAGAATTCCTGGAACAACTACTATGTCTATAACCCTCAACGAGGCAAAACTAGTTGTCAATAGAAACTACAGCCCACAGTCGTCTGCTTGAGGCGTTATCTTCCTGGGTACAGAATTTTTGTCCAATGGCGTGTTTGGCATGAATTTCAATCAGCCAGATTACGAGTCCGAAAACTACGCTTTAAAAAGTCCGTTTTCTTTCATAAAAACTTGTTAGTTTGCTTGGGAAGTAACATAAAACTGACCAATGGACCTGGATTTAAAGCACAAACAACTCTTTTTCAAGACAAACTTAACAGAAGCGCCTCAGCGTTCTCCATTAAGGTGGATGGTGTCAGTAAAGGAATGACTAGTACCTTTTTAGCTATGACACCAAACAATCCAAGTAAAGGACCATCGCCTACCATTTTGCTCGACACGAAAGGCAACAGCTACTACATTCCACTCTCGTCTGCACCTTATGTTAAGATTCACATCCAAAACCAGACGTCAGGAAATCAAAAGAGTAACCCGTCGACTGGGTACTACGCTACTGCTTGGTTTGAGAACAGCTCCGTGGATGCAAGCTACGAGTACGCAATTTACGTAAATACACCGTCATATCCACACACTGCACAAGACGCTTGGCTTCTGCAAGAAGATCAGAAAAAGCTCTATGAGGTGCTTAAACAAGGTCACAAAGCCCATGTTGTGGGATTTTTTTCAGCACCCGACAGTTTGACAGCGATAAATCCTCGGTATGGTTACGTTATTTTTCAGCCCGTCACTACCCTTAAGTGTCATTGTCTGAGAAAGTGTTCCAGGGGCCAAAACTTGTGGTCAACCGATTTGGCTGAAACTTGGCACAGAAGTTGGTTGCCATGAGATATTTCAAAAGCCAATCTGGCTCAGTTCTCTGACTTTAAGTTTTAGAGTTTCAGGGGGGTCTCATTTTTTGCCCTTTGAGCACAAAAAATCCATCCTTTCAGGGGTCATTTTGAAACTGCCATAAAACCCAACTGGTAAATTGTGCTGCCAAATGAATTTGACTATGAACATTACTATAATAGAGCTTTCATTTCATACATGTAACTTTGCCTTCAAGGTATTGGACAGAGAGGAGCCTGGGGCTAGAGTTTGGCCAAAATTAATTTCAAAATTGCAACTCAAAATTGCCATTTTTCAAAAAATCAGTGTATCTACCTGCCTTCTTGCATAACATCCGTACCTAAACCACTATTTACTTTAGTGACCCAATTATCAAAATCAGTTGAGAAAAATTTGGCTTATCACGGTTTGTTGAATTTTTGTCACAAACACTCCATGCCTCTATAAGGTCATGCAAAATGGAATTTTGAGCATAATTCATGCCATAAACAAACCAAATTGTTGACATGAAGCCCTGATTCTGTATTTGGTCAGTGAAAATGAATTGTTAAAGCCAAATCAGTTTAATTGTTTAGAAATACTCTGATTCTTACCTTACAATTGCTCTTAAAGGCCTTTGATTAGCACAACAAATACCCTGATTTAGCAAAACAAGGGTTAATTTGTACTTTGAAAACCTAGTACCCATCAAATAGCACAAATGATGAAGGCCTTACCTCGATATAACGATCTTTCTAAACGATGCTTGAACTTTTCATTGATTAATATTCAGTTTCAAGTCATAATTCTTCTCCGCTGCTCCAAGTATGGAAAGTCTCTATATTTTGTCAGGCCTGATTTTTATCATTATTACAAGATAAAGTTAGCTTAACGAAAGCATTCGTTAGCATATAATCTATGTCTGTTAACAGCCTGAACATTTCTTGTAAATACCCACCAGTAAAGGAGCATGACCATACATACATAGATATATACGTAGATATATACGAGCTGCAGTTTATAGCAGTGTCGATGTAACCCGTTATTTCAGAGTCCTCTAGAGCGGAGTAAATGAAACCATCCGTCAAGAAGGAATGCATCGTTAGGAGAGCTGGATAGTAAAACAAAAAACTTGTATTGCTAAATACAATAACCACACGAGGCCAGGGCATTGATATTCATGCAAAATCAACTGGCCCGCCATTTTGGACATAGGAGAGAGTGGGACTGGACCGAGGTCACGTTCTTCTTCCGTTTCGCGGGTATGTTTTATCAGGTGTAAGAAATTCAAGGGTAATTTCACGATGGCACTTTGCTCCTTTGGAGGGGTAAGTGATCAGTGCGGTGCCACCGCATGGGCTCCGCACGAAACAGGAATGGTTCCTTTATTATCCTGCGAGAATGATATGACTGAATGGTTGAAGGAAACGTACAAGGGGTCAGGTGCGTCCGGGGCAAGAGGATGACCTGGTCATACCAAACCTACAGGTGAATCAAAATATCTGTTAGGGATCATACACGTGCACAAATGGCTTTTATCGCGATCCAGTGGACTCTTTTCTATTGAAGAGACACCACGATATTTTACGATATTGTCGTCTCAAATTGTTTGCTTATGACTGATTAAAGATTTCCCGAGGTAATTTACTTGATTCTTGCGAAGAGAAACAAACATTCAACAAATTGTTCACAGAAAGGGCAAAGAGGTTGACTAAAATTCTAACTTTGAAAGGTAAGAGCGCAGTTATTTTATTGCAGCAATCTCTATAACTAAAAACAACTATAAGAATAACTTGAAGCTGAAGGCTGTTTTTCTTCTGCTCGCTCTGTTTGTTTACATTCAGCTTTACCTGTGCAGACGCTTATCACGTAATCACAATTCGAGCGTGAA
>NC_133204.1:19940780-19958280 GCF_958299795.1 Porites lutea
GCGGTGAAAATATCTTCGGGTGTCAAAGAATTTTTGACAAATTTATTCAACAAGGGAGCTAAGGATCTTCACCAAAAAGCTATGCCAGTAGACGTGGTGGAGCAAATAAAGTAAACTTTCCCAGTTTCAGAGTGGGTTGAGGTACAGACTGTCAAAGGACACTTTTCTCGTTTGGCTTCGCAGCAGAAGGGACTTCCAGTTAGCGAAGAGGAGGGTGAAGACGAAGCGCTGGTGAAAGAGGATTACATGGAGCAACTAGTCGGGGTGGCTGAACAAGAGATTGGCCTCAAGCACCCTCTTGTATGTGATAATTTCAATTTTTGTGATCTCTCTGCCGGGGGTAGATTAGCCAAGGTTCTGGAAAAGCAAAAACTCAGTCAGCTTCAGTCATTCTGCGAGTATTTTGACGTGGAAATTTCTGGTCGTGCTAATCGTAAAGCATCGTATTACGAACCTCTTATACAATTAGCAAATTCCTGTGATTGTCGCAAATAAACAATTTTTTTAGATTCTTCGACTTAAAACCCGCCTTACTTAAAAATCAATGAGTCAGCTAAGGTTGCGCGACTCGTCGACTTGGTCCATTCATCGCACTCTCGCGTCCAAGATGATACAATAACAATCACATCGCGAGGCGTTTCATGACTTTGTATGGGGGTGCTTCATATCAACATCAACACGAAAAAAGTTTATCATCCAACTCTCCTAACTGTGGATCCCTTCTGTGGTTTCACTTACTGAGCGCTAAAGTATTTGGGAAATCTGATAGATCGTGGGTCACCTAGATGCTGATCATTGCGGCTCGTATGTACACTGTATCTACGCTTGGTCACGATTCATTACTGTTGCAAGAGCTATTTAGGCTATAAAAAACGTCAGACAAAGATTATCTGTTAACGATCGTTTTGTAAGCTTACTTTATCTTTTAAAATATGGCTTGGAAAATTATGGGGACTTTCCATGCTTGCTGCAATACATGGAAATATGACCTGAAAAATATAAGTCAGAGAAAAACTCAAGTATTTTTATATGAAGGTAAGAACATTGTCATTTGTGCTCTATGACTGGTACAGTCAACACTCTCGTAAGCGACCACCCTTGATGCAGGACAAAGTGGTCGCTTATGCTGAGAGGTGGTCATCTACGGGAAAAAATAAGAAACTAAGCTCAAACCGAAGTGATTTGAACGTGATTACATAAAATTATTACCTAACAAGCAACAACTCAGGCAAACAGACAACTGCCAATAATGTCTCAAATCGAATGGCGCTTAGAACTGTTGAAAATTTGTACATAACATCTTTCACCAATGATACAATCCAATTTTACCTATGGATCGTATTACAGCCTTTCTTGCTAGTCAACTGTTATAATCTGCGAGCACACTTGGTCAGCGCTTTTTGAAACTGAACTTTTGTGATATTTGAGCAATGGTTTTTTTACAGTCATACGTGATCATGCCGGGTGGTCGCTTACGAAAAGCCAGTTCGCTGTGACAAAGTTGACTGTACTAGGTTTTCAAAGAAAAAATTCACCCTTTTTTTGCCCAATGAAAGGCCTTTTAAGAGAAATTGCACGGTAAGAGTCGGGGTAATTCTAAAGAATCAAACTGGTTTGGCTTTAACAATTCATTTTCACTTACCAAATACAGAATCAGGGCTTCATGTCAACAAGTTGGTTTGTTTATGGCATTAACTATGCTCAAAGTTCCATTTTGCAGGGCCTTAGAGGGGCATGGAGTGTTTGTGACAAAAATTCAACAAACCGTGATAAGCCAAATTTTTCTCAAGTGATTTTGATAATTGGGTCAATAAAGTAAATAATGGTATAGGTACGGATGTTATGCAAGAAGGCAGGTAGATACACTGATTTTTTGAAAAATGGCAATTTTGGGTTGTAATTTTGACATTAATTTTGGCCAAACTCTAGCCCCAGGCCCCTCTCCGTCCAATACCTTGAAGGCAAAGTTACGTGCATGAAATGAAAGCTCTATTATAGAAATATTCATAGTCAAATTCATTTGGCAGCACAATTTACCAGTTGGGTTTTATGGCACTTTCAAAATGACCCCTGAAAGGCTGGATTTTTTGCACTCAAGGGGCAAAAAATGAGACCCCCCCTGAAACTCTAAAATTTAAAGTCGGAGAAGTGAGCCAAATTGGCTTTTGAAATATCTCATGGCAACCAACTTCTGTGCCAAGTTTCAGCCAAATCGGTAGACCACAAGTTTTGGCCCCTGGAACACTTTCTCAGACAATGACACTTAAGTGGGGACCAATTAAGAAGGTGAATAAGGGGTGTCTTATCATGGCCAGTGAATCACAGAGGGAGCTCTACATCAGTATCAGCTTCCCGGACCTGGACTTTGACACAAAAGCAGTGTTAGATACGCAAAGCGATGTGGGACCCAGAGAACGGTTCCATATGGAAAGCAAAGAGAACGAAGTCCAAGTCACCCTAACAGCTGACCTAGACATCACTATCCCGTCGGTTTTTGTACATGGATCACCAGCTGACTACGAACCAGTTGTCCGAGTAAATTCCTCATCTGCATCTCCAAACAGGGGCAACCAAATTATTTTCACAAACCTTAAAAATGGGTTCAACATTGAAATCAAATTATATAAGTACAGTTTATCCTTCCAAAGCAAGTTTTTATACTGTCATATCTATTGGGTATTAAACTATACTAAGCTCAAATAATTTCCACGACATTCATTTTGGGTCCGGCAATCCTAAATTTTGGCACGCGAGCCGTAAATCTAGGGCACGGCCTGCGTCATTTACAAAACAAATATAAGTTCCATTTGTTTCAATGTTAATTTCGGGCAGGCACCCCTGAACTAGGAAAGGCACTCTTAACATATTGAGCCACCGGGCATTTTTACAACCGTTCGCTAGGCCTTGACATAAAATTCCCCACCCGCACTCAACCATCAGCATGATTTTTCGCGGGTTGTACAAAACGTTGAGGTCGCAGAAATAAAGAATGGCGGATACACGATTACAAAAGGCGATTTTATGGGTTTTAAGCTCACGAAAAAGAAAATGAAAGGAAGGAAACGAAACAAGGTAATCATGTAAACAATTTTTTAAGGTACTTAAACGCCCACAATAAGGCCTTTTGCGGGCTATTTTGAGCCTCTTAAATCCTCCGCGACTGAGAGAGGTTTTGGCTCATCCTCGCTCAGTTTTGCGCTGTTTGACATGGTTGAAGCAAGATTTACTCATAGTACTCAAACTTCAGAGGAACCCGTGGAACTTTTTGAATATATTCTGCAGGAGATTTCCAAAGATATTACTCGTCAGGATACACCGATGAGAGAGGCTGATACTCCAAATCGTCGACTAGCGATAACACTGTATTATCTGGCTTCCACATCCGAATATAGAACTACTGCAAACGTGTTTGGAGTGTCTACTCGTTTGTATGTACTTGTATCAAGGACGTATGTAACACTATAACGAAAAGAGTGGCAGCAGTGATTTCCTAACGGTGACCGAATGCCCCGCAAAATCTCTTTTCGGCACGCGGGCCACTTTTTATTAAGCGGGGCAAGACCACCTCCCGCGGTGGTCCTGGCCTGCCTGATTTTTTTGGACCGCGCGCCAAAAAATTTGCATTAACGCGGCAAAAAATCAGGCGGGCCGTTCAAAAAGAAACGGCCCGCGTGCCCATTTTTAGGAATACCGGACCCAACACCAAGGTCATGTAAATGGGGCTTTAGTTTCTCGTTGTTGGGAATCTGTTATGTTTATTTGCTGTATTTAGCTGAAAAGAGCGTACGAGCTGTTAACGTCGTATCGTTTGCTAAAATATCTGCAGTAGATCTCGTTGGTTTTAAAGGAATACCTTTGACAAATAGCAGAAAAAAGACAGGTCCTAATACAGAACCCTAAGGCACGCCTTTTTTAGTTCGAGGATCTGACTTTTGGGCATTCAGTAGTATAGGAGTTGGGGGTACGGGGACATTTTCCATTTATTTACTTCTCAACTCGACGAACTCAGTTATTGGCACACCGACAGCTTCATATTTAAACTTGCCTATGACTTTCTTATTCGTTGGGTCATAATAGTGACTGTCCTTGTGATAAATAAAAATTATTTCTCGAGCCCGAATGGGCTGTGAGTCAATAGCCCCACTAGTTGAATTTTACTAATCACTGTTATCAAATTTGTCTTTGTCAGTCCAAAAATCTTTATAGACATTTTTGCCTCAATCTCATACGTTAGTGAATCTGTATCAGTGAATAGTAGTTTCGCTTTGCTTCTGTATTTGATATAATTATAGTGGAAGTCACACATCAGTGTCTGATGGAAAGATCTGGGCAGTAAGATATTGAAGTTCGTTTTGAAATTTAGTTCCCTTAAACAGTTCGGTCACTGATGAACTTCGGTTTTTACTAAATTTAATCTAAGATTATTAACTGAAAAGGACTTTAGTCTCTTCTCTGAGCAGAACTGAAAATAGGAGTCAAGCGAGCAATTACAGTGACCACACTTGAGTTTCTAAAATGTTACAAGGTCCTTGAGTTCTCTAAGGTACAGTAGTGGAAGTAGATGTTATCGTTTGAGCTTAGCTCGGGCAGGAGAACCCTTGTCGCTCGTCGTTGGACTCATTTCACTAGCTTTATCACAGACAGACCTCGGGCTCCAGATTTCAAAGGCATCATCAAGATAAGAACGCAAACGGCCATATAGAGAGATCGTAATGTTGGTAAATATTCAGTGCTCGCTTATGCTGAGGGTACGATGAATGAATCCTAGCCCCTGAGCATAAATGTGTTCATTAAATCAAGCGTTACAAGTAATAAGAACACCAAGGTCACGCTGATTGTCAACTGTCATCAAGTTTTTAATTCCCATGGTATAATCATATGTAATTGGTTCGCGTTGCCTTGTTACCGAGCTTCTTACCTTTCGACTTTATTTATTATTCAGCTCGAAGATATTTAGCTTGTTAGCTACTCTAAACTTCGAGTATACAGGGTGTCTCAAAAGTTCGTTCCTCTAATTTCACGCACTATAACTTTTGATCAAAACTTTATTTTTACATCAAATTTCTAGAAGATATTTATCTCTCTATCGAGTGCATGTATTGAGAATTTTAGTAACTGGCATGCCCTTTTTGTTTTGTTTTGTTTTTTATCACATTCTGTAGCCATTGCGACATGAAGTGGGATTGCGTGTAAACCCACAGATGATCCATTTTGAGCTTTTTTATCACCTGCTGCGTATGCAGCCAGTTCAGCCCCCAAAACAATATTTATTTAGTTTAGGCAGCTGAAAAAAAATATATTTTGGGCATTCATCCAAAAAAGATAATCATCCCAGCCCCCTTCCACAGCAAGGCTTTCGTACTTCTTTGCAAATTTGAGACGAGCTAGGCGTTACTTAGCAGATTAAGCAGAGGTTTTTTTTGCCATCTCAGGGGCCTCTAATTTTTAATTAGTAATTTTAAGCATTATAAAAAGCTTTTCATGATCCTTTCTAGATTTGCATGCTAACTATGTGAGAGCTTCCTCGTCGAGTCTCCTATTTTGTATCTAGCCTTCTTTAAAACTGTTTTAGCTGCTTTATTCAGGACTTTTGGTCTTCTCCTTCGTTTCTTGCCTTTAAAATCTTCATTTCTCCATGATCATTTAATCACCCAACATTCGGATTTTTCCAGTTTTTTAGCAGTTTCTTCAACAGATAAGCCAAAAAATCGAAGTATACATGCTTATGCTCTCACGTAGCGGAACGTTTTTGCGTTAAGGGGGTTTATCTTTCGTGATATTTACAAAAAACAACGAAGGAGTTCGAGCAATTCGGGCTATAAAATACAAAAAAAATGTGGCTGGAAAATATACTCTCGCACGCGCACCTTTGGTGCGGAAGTACACAAATCGAATATTTGAGTCAAAACATAGCGCAACAAGGATGAAAATAGTGAATTAGTTTAAAAGGCACAACTTTTGTTTAAATGATTTGCTTACCAAGTCCAATCGTACTGAAATACAGACTTATAACGTAGAGGAACAAACTTTTGGGACACCCTGTATATAAAGTTTATGTTATGTTTTGTTATGTTGTTGATAATTACGTCTGGGTGGTTTACAAACCGGTAGTTCTCAAAAATATCATAAATTACATAAAGCTTACGTGACCGACACTACCCGCATATAGCACAGGCTAATCGCTGCGGCCAGTGACAACAATTTAGAAGGCCTAGAATAAGTTAAAAGGCAACCTCGTTGGCTTACTTCAACCAATTTCGACCAACCAACACAATGTAAAGGTCCCTTTAGTTTTGCAGACCGGGCCAAAAAGTGCAGACATAGGAATGGTATCATGCGCTCTTTGCATGTCTGGTAATTATTTACAAATGCGCAACTTGATGAAACACTACGGTTCTGTCTTGAAAAACTGATTCTGCTTCTGATCCTCTGATATTACCTCATGCTGTTTTACCGAAGTTGTTAAAATTTGCCACCAAGAAAAGCTATTTTTTATGGCAAATACCGTAAATCCACTATTGAGCCCCCCTCTCAAATAAGCCCCCCTCTCTAATAAGCCCCCCCCCCCCCCTTTTCAGAGGAGGAAAGTTAAGAAGCCAAAGTTCCAGGAAGAAAAGGAGAAAGAAGATCCGAACATTACCAAATTGACATTTAGCCAAGGTTGGCTTGAGAAGTTCATGAATAGAAATGGATTGAGTGTGAGGCGTCGCACAACTGAAGGCCAGAAAAGGCCAGATCAACTGATTGACAAGCTCTGTGCGTATATCCTGAAGATAAGACGACTCCGTATGAAGATGAAGTATGAGTTAAAAAATATTTTTGTCATGGATGAGACAGCCGTGTGGAATGACATGATATCTAACACAACAGTGGAGAAACGTGGTGCTCACTCAGTAAATCTGAAGTCTCCTGGTTGTGAGCAGTCCAAAATAGCAGTTTGCTTAACTGCAACGGCTGACGGTGGAAAAAAAGCCTTTCTTTGTGTTTAAGGGAGCCAAGCGTGACATAAAAAGGCTAAACGAAAAACATCAAAGCAAGTGTATTGTAGCTAGCAGTGACAGTAGATGGATGGATGAAACCTTGACTGAACATTATTGCCGTGAAGTTATAGGAACGTTTTCTTTTGGCACACGTCGCTTGTTAGCATGGGACGCATTTAGATGTCACCTAACACCTCCAGTTAATGATATTCTCAACAGAGCTAAAGTTGATTCTGTAATTATACCTGGTGGCTGTACAAAGTTTATCCAGGCTCCTGATGTAAGTTGGAATAAGCCCATGAAAGAATATTTAACACAGATATATGACAATTGCCTGGCGGAAAGCGAACACCAAATGACAGCGCATGGAAATATGAAAGGGCCATCACAGCAGCAAATGATTGAATGGGTATTAGAAGCCCGGAAAAAGTTACCCGCAGAGGTAATTAAGAAGTCATTTAAGGTGTGCGCATTATCGTCTAGCCTTGATGGGTCGGAGGATGATCAAATAACGTGTATCAAGCATGGTCCATGCCAAAGTCTGTTACCAAGATTGCAAGCGTTTCATCAAGAGGAGGAAGAGACAGATCCTTTCGAGTGCACTACTGTTTCAGAAGAAGAGATGGTTCAAGAAGACGTCGCACACCTTATTTTGGATGAGCATGATGAGGATGAAATCCTTGACATTGACATTGAATCTTGACCATAAAGTTTCTAACTTTTCAATTTCACTTTCCGCTGTTTTGTTGAAGTCATCATTTTACGGAATACCGTAGAATTATAGTATCATAAATTTCAAGGCTGTTTATAATAAAACATTTAAATGTAAGACAAAAAATGTAAATATAAGAGGAGTTTTCCAGAGATTTTCGTTTGTAAGTTGTGTACGACAAATCAATACAAGTAACCATTCTCCATAAATTACCGAACATGAGGCCGAAAGCACATTTTTGAAGAATAAGAATTTTGTTTTTGTTACTTTTAGGCTCCCACAAGTGAATTAAATACTTTGACAGTGACCTTAATTGTACAACGCGTAAGTCTACTCTGTCCCATACCACGGTATTTTTGCTACGGGTGATGCGTTTCGCTAAATTAAATAAGCCCCCCTCTCTTTTAACCCCCCCCCCCCATCAAAAGTGCTTGAAAAAATAAGCCTCTCGGGGGTCTCGATAGAGGATTTACGGTACTATAATAAAAGTGATGGCTTAGCCATGGGTTTCCCCAATTAGGTCCAGTGTTAGCATTTTTGTGTCACTTTGGGAAACGATGGGTAGTGAGCGGTAAGGTTGTCCTTCACTTTGGTTTCAGTATGTTGATTTCACTTTCACAATGTTTAACAACTATGAGTTCTGCAGTATTTTTACGTAACAGTATCAGAGTTACTATTGAATTGGAAGACGACAATGAGCTTACATTCTTAGAAATCCCAGTAAAACGCGGCCCCAATAACACATTCGTGACATCCATCAACCGGAAGAAACCATTCATAGGACTTTATACCAAATGGCGCTCATTCACTCCTCGCAAGTATAAAACAAGTCTCATTCGCACATTAACTTGTCGTTGCTAAGAACTTGCCCCTCTTCCTTGCTGCAATCTGCCCTGGATGACCGTAGAAAGCTATTACTTCAAAATGGTTATCTTCAAGGGATAATTAACCACCACGTCAATGATAATTTAAACCGACACAGAGACAAGCAAGGCAGCCCTGTACGCATGCTTTATAGGACACACTTGTTTTAATTTTTCATCCCCTCTTTGGTTTATTAATCCTTGAATGATCTTTAACAATACCTTGATATACATTTTCAAAAACGCTTTACTAACGATCTTTTATTTCTATGACACATATATTAATGCTCATAGAAAGTTCTGTTTGCTTTGGAAAAATCAAATAGAATTTCGACGAGCCATGTTTCACTCGTGAAAAAAAGCATCAAACAATAGTGCTCCTTACAAGTTTGTATTGTCCTTTCCCGAAATCCACCAGGAGGCTTTCTTGCCGCAAAGAAATGTTATATTGTCTACTTTCCAGAAGCCTACTCACTACTTTCCAAACAATCAAGTGATGTTTATTGTCTTAAATGAATCTGTTACCACACTTGAAATCCCCTTCAAACCGCTTCAACGTTACTTCTACGCTGATACCATTCTTGAGATTACTGAAGACAATTTCGTTGCCCTTAGGAGGAGAAGAATGTGAAGAAACCACTCGAACAATTAGGTGCATATTCAGTTGGTGATTCACATCAGCTGTTAGGGTGACTCGTACCTCGTTTTCAGTGCTTTCCAACTGCTCCCATTCGTCCACATCGCCTGACGTATTAAACACTTCGGAGGAATTAAAGTCCAGGTCAGGGCAGCTGATACTGAGGAACATATCTTCCGGAGTAACGTCTACCATAACGAGACACTTCTTGTCCACTCTCCCTACCGGTCCATCACGAAGTGTTATGTTGGGCTAATAAATGACGTAACCGAACAAGGGCCCATGTCTCACTGCCCTGAGTTCCAAATTCACACAGAATTTTACCACATGAGCCTCGCAATCCTTTTTCAAAACTTCGTATATTTTTGTCACCTTATTATGTTGATGCGGTTGGCGAATCCAGGATTCGTTTGCAGTGAGGTTATATGTCGGTGTGTTTACCCAAACTGCATACTCGTAATCCTCATGACCCGGACTGTGCTCAAGCCAGGCGGTACCATAGTAACCGTGGGATACTTTATTTGATGGCGTCTTTGAGGTTTGATTTTGAACGTGAATCTTGAGACTTGAGGCACTTGAACTTGGAATAAAATAGCTGTTGCCTTTGGTGTCCAGTAGGATTGTGTGCTGCTCTGCTCCACTTTGAGAAGATGGTGTCATTGATGGAAATGGAGCTGAACTGTCTTTCACGAGGCCATCAACTTTAATGTGGAAATTCGTAGAACCTCTGACCAGTTTGTCTTGAAAAAGTGTTGTCTGCGGGATTTTTCTGCTCCTGTTTAGAGAAATGTTGCTGCCAAGACAGACCAACAAATTTTGATAAAAGAAAACAGACTTCTGAAAGTATAGTGTGCTGTTTTGATGACTAAGATTATACAAGAACTCATATTTTGGTTGAACGAAGTCCATTCCAAAGACTACATTGGAATGAATTTCTACTCCTTTTATGGTAACTCCTCCTGCAGACGACAGTGGACTGAAATTCCTTCTTTCCTCCAACCTGGTTTCTTTGAGAGTCAATGGCATCGTAGTCGCCCCGGGGATTCTAGTCCAGTCCCATCCCGTACTCACATCATGCGCCTTCAGTTCCGCTTCACTGTTAGCTATTAGCATGGAACCATAACTAGTGAAGATACCGTACGGGTTCTGCGGGGGGCTCTTATTTTTAGAACGTTCAAAGTCCCAAACAAACCTGTTGAAGCCTTTCAGTGTGACAGCCCAGTTTTTCCGACGATGAATTGAGATGGCTCCAAAGTTTTTAGACCAATGACCTTCTGGGGAAGGTTCAGCAGACATGTTCGCCAATTGTGCTTTTTCAAATACCTGTTAATAATATAAAGAGAAGAAAAACAAAAGTGACGTTTTTAGGCTCCTGATCTTACGCGCGACCGAACTTTTTTCTATAATATACGGATTCTTCCACGCAGATAAAAATAACAATTAATTTTTTTAGCCTCCCACGCAGGCGTTCCAGGAGAGCTCGTATTTCTTTCCTCCCCACAAACGCCCGCTCATCCGAGAACAACATTTCTTTCCCAAGCTTAGCCAATCACATTGTAACCCGATAATTACTCCACCTGCATGAAACACTAGGAAAGCTTTATCAACTATAATAAATGTTAGACTCAGAGCAGCAAAAGTAAGATTTAGTCTGCATTGCACTGCACAACCTTAGCGAAGGAAAGAAGAGCAAGAAAAAGGTCACTATAGGGTCATGTTTTTACACCACCACTACGAGCTTATGAGTCGTATTTAGCATGTCAACACTTTATTTCAAAACTGTTGATTGGTCACTTGCCACGTGACGCCTGCGTGGGAAGCTATTTTTTCCCCGCCTAATTTAAGTTTTTCTTGTGTAATACACGAAACCAAAATAAACCACGCTCAGTGAAACTTAGCAGGCCTGTTTTTGCCAAAATTATTTTTCCAGTTGGCTCCATGTTTTAACCAGCTTTTAATGCTGTTGAGACTGGTCACAACCTTCCGGCCTCAATTCGTGATTGGGTGCGCGTCGAGTTGTGCTTCACAACCAAGCCGAAATATTAGATAATAGAGGCCGGACTGGGAACGGCTTGGTGCTGTTTTGTACTGATCTGGTTTTTGTTTTTGCTGCACCTAGTTGTGTCAAAAAATTAACAGCAAACTCACATCGTCCTTTCCGGCTTCAAAATTGCACACATTCTTTTTTTTTTTTTTTTGGACTTAGCGACTGTTGCTCGCTAATAAATGAACTAAAAGCAGCATCTTAATTAATATCTGACTTTCTCCATTATCTCCAGAGACCCCAGGCTGTTCATGTACGCTTTTTCCTGTTTGATCTCTCCTGATTCCACGTACTTAGTAACCTGGTGGTATGAAGTGTTAAACAAACGTAAAAACATTTTTGCATCTTCAGTCACGTTCATTAAGGCTATCCCTTTCACTGGCGCCGATTTTAAAGTTCCTGGGTTTGATACGCTGATATATGCAAACGCAGGAAGAATTTTTATCAGGACTGCCCTGGAATAATCGGGAAAACGTCCGCCTATGCTGCTTGGGGTGGAGTATTCCACAGCCATTATCCTGAGAGTTTTAAGACCTTCTTTTAAATTGCGTTTTGCCGTGTCAGCCAGTTCAAAGACAGTTCCCTCTAAAAGATATTGCACGAGTGCAGCTGTATGCAACGCCTGTGGGACGTAGGCAGATCCGTAGATTCCTTTGAGATGAAAACCAGTGTAATCAGGTTTGAGGACCCCTCCGAACGCTGTATTTATCAACAAAGCATTATCTATCCATCTCTTTAACGCCTCCATGTCCTGTTGTCTATGGTGTACCATCTCCGCCAAAAAGCAAACTTGTAACTCAACATCCAACTTTACCGTTGTCAACATCGGACTTTACAGTCAACATAGAACTTTGTTGTTATCAACAACGGACTTTACAGTTGTCAACATCGAACTATTGACTCAACATCCGACATTACAGTTATCAACAGCGGACCATTGGCTCAACATCGGACTTTAGTTGACTATTTGTAACTCAACATCCAACTGCACAGTTGTCAACATCGAACTATTGACTCAACATCCGACATTACAGTTATCAACAGCGGACCATTGGCTCAACATCGGACTTTAGTTGACTATTTGTAACTCAACATCCAACTGCACAGTTGTCAACATCGCACTATTGACTCAACATCCGACATTACAGTTATCAACAGCGGACTTTGTCACGTCAACAAAACAAAATGTTCGACTTTGCCAAACGCCATGTTCGTCTTCGTAAAGTTCGATGTTGAGTTCTCTTCGTGCGTGCCCAAATCCGCCGATAATTATGGGATTGCCAGAATGACATCACTATGGCAAAGCCTCGCTCTCGTGTGAAAAAAGATGGCGGACTTGAGGAGTGTTATTGACATGTTGAATGATCTAGTCTCGAGAATTGATGCACTCTCCGATGTATCTGAAATTGGGGTTATTGTTGTGCGACTCGATTTCTTAAATAGAATGCTGGTCAGCCTCGACGTTGACCAGGACATTATTGATACGATCGGTACTCTTCACTCAACTGCTGCTGCTATGGAGAGCTCCGCGAATGCGAGTGGAGGATACTATCCTCCGTGTTCTGCGTCAGGTCAGCGTGGTAGGCCATCATTTGAGATCTCCAGGGATCATCTCGCATTTTTATTGGAACATGGTTTCAAAGTACAGGAAATAAGTTGTATTCTTGGAGTGGGAAAGCGAACAGTGGAAAGAAGGATGGCTGTCTTTGGTCTTAGTATTACTGGTAAGAAAAACACGGCGGCCGGTGATGGAAGTGCCTATACGAATAATCAGCTTATAGTATTTTTCACATTTTGTAAGTACTGCTACGTACACGCAGGTGATGAATTCGCTGGCCAAAATTGTGATGATTGCTTTGCAAAGAGCATGGTTTCGATTCGATTTAGGGATGGACCATTTTATCATGATATTTTTTTGGCCGAGGGGGGGGGGGGGGGGGTTGGGGCAATTTCCGAAATAAAATTCCAACATGCACAGCAAAAGTAGTAAAAGATAATTCACTTGCGCAACGAACCAAAAGAAAAAAAAAATTTGGAACAATCCCGGAAAAAAATTAGTGCACAGCCACAAGACGGAAAAAAATTCATGTTAAAAAAATTGCCCAACTCCCCCGCCCCCCCCCCCAAAAAAAAATGAAAAATAAAATGGTCCATCCCTTAAGAGAATATATGGGATGTTTCCCCCACCCCCAGAATTCCTCTTATGATAAAAGTGCACCCATGTCATCAGAAATTCGAAATTTATTGAATGAAAAAAAGAAAGTAAGTAATGAGAGATGGCTGCATTAAGGCTCAACACGGTGCCGCATTGCGCGCAATGAGTAAATTGTTGCACGCAATATTGGATATAAGTTAAGTAGAAACACGTACTACTTCTGCAACATTGCAAGCCGCAAATTTTTATTGTCTAAAACTAAATTCCTAGCTCTTCTTTGACATATTTGACTGTTTTAGGATTGGCTAGTGTTGCAGTATCTTGTATAGTAGGGAAAAGCCAGGAAATGTTGCAGCGTGTAACCACATTGAGTGAAGAATGTTGCACCGTGTGTCCGGGCCTTCAGTGCAAAATTCTACCAAAATACAAAAATATTGTCCAAAAGTAATCTAGCATATCAAATAGGTACCCTTAGGAATCACATAAAGTTGCTGGAATGCTGCCAATACATGATGACCCAGCTGTTCCAGCAGGTGTTGCAGTTGGTATTGCTCTTGCATCCTCGTGGGATGAGGTTCTTGCTGTTGCAGCACTAGCAATATTAGTGCTAGTAGCACCTGAAAGTATTCAACAGTAACCAGTTCAGGGTGTCCATTTCATTTCATAAGGATCTGGCCCTCTAAATTTTATTCAGTGTACCTTCTCTTAGAGCATGCAATCAGTAAGTTTACATAACTGAAGGTTAGTAGATGTTTTTGGCATTATACATCCATTCCATTTTCTTTTTATTCTTACTTTTATTGTGAAGCTGACTTTGTGTTATTAAACCAACACTTCCAAATTCCAATAATTAATTAGTGTTCCCAATTGTCCGTTCCGAAGTTCAAAAAGGGACTGGGCCCCAGTTTACACATTGTTCAAATTAACTTCATAACAAAAAATTAATCTCACCATCAGGAAGATTGCATGACAATCAGTAAGTTTACCAAATTTTGTTATGTTTCATTGCATAACTAACCCCATGGTGACATTAATTAGGTATGTGTGCTATTTTTTTGCTTTTAGAGTTCTATTGTTTTGGCTTTTGTTTCAGTTTTAAGAACGGTATGCATAACTATTGATGGGGTTATACGGAAATCTTTCACCGATTGCGATAGAACGTCGGGATAACAGCATTATTTTCTGCACTTTACATTTATAAGGCACCTTCAAGTATTATTAGTCGAAAAATAGCGCTAGCTACGAAACATTTTAAGCTCAAGCTCAGTTATCTCACCTTCATGATCATGGTGTTCCAAAGATTCGAGTCTCTCTGCCACTTGTAGTAGTGTGTTTTTTAGTCGGCTTAACTGGCTGTTGCCGTGGCTGTTGCCGTTTGCCATTTAGCGTGAAATCTTGCTAATTTCTTGCTGAAATCGCGCTGAAATCTTGCTAAATCTTGCTGAAATCTTACTGAAATCTTCGCGGCCGCAACACGTGGAAGAACAGTTCACACGAGAGCGAGGCTTTGCCATAGTGACGTCATTCTGGCAATCCCATAATTATCGGCGGATTTGGCACGCACGAAGAGAACTCAACATCGAACTTTACGAAGACGAACATGGCGTTTGGCAAAGTCGAACATTTTGTTTTGTTGACGTGACAAAGTCCGCTGTTGATAACTGTAATGTCGGATGTTGAGTCAATAGTGCGATGTTGACAACTGTGCAGTTGGATGTTGAGTTACAAATAGTCAACTAAAGTCCGATGTTGAGCCAATGGTCCGCTGTTGATAACTGTAATGTCGGATGTTGAGTCAATAGTTCGATGTTGACAACTGTGCAGTTGGATGTTGAGTTACAAATAGTCAACTAAAGTCCGATGTTGAGCCAATGGTCCGCTGTTGATAACTGTAATGTCGGATGTTGAGTCAATAGTTCGATGTTGACAACTGTTAAGTCCGTTGTTGATAACAACAAAGTTCTATGTTGACTGTAAAGTCCGATGTTGACAACGGTAAAGTTGGATGTTGAGTTACAAGTTTGCTTTTTGGCGGAGATGGTACACCATAGTTGTCTTGCTTTTTTTTCGGCATTTGTATCAGTAGGCATTATTAGAACAATCATAAGCCGAAAGAGCATTACGGTGATCATTTTGTCGGCATTTGTTCCTCTGTACTCGAAATGTTGCTGATAGACCTCCTCAAATTCATTGTACCATTTCGAAGTCTTCACTAAGTTTTGTAATCTTGTCTTGTTATTTTTATGCAAAGTGTCTTTAAGCAGAAACAGACTGTTCATGTATCCAGCAAAAGCACGGTTCATCTCTTTTTCCAGAGAACCTAGCGCACTTCCATCTGCCCATCCTTGGTCTTCAACAAAATCTAATAGATTACAAATTCTTTTAAGTCGAGTTTCGTTTAAAAACCTCAGTGCATCCTCGGCGTAATTTATTTTCACAGAGCTTCGCGTTAGGTTCTGAATGTGTGTAAACACCTTGTCCTTCAAGATTTTACTTGTTCCAATTATTCTGTCGATTGACTGGTTAATCAAAGCAAAATTGTTAGAATTTAGGTAAGATGCCTCCCGACTTATTATCGTATTCATTTCCTTTTCCCTTGATTTTAGGTAAAATTCCACAGTTAAAGGGAACAAAATTTCCAACATAATATGCTCAAATTTTCTGGAATCATGATAACCTGAATTACGCCCAAACAGAGGAGGACCAGTGATCACAGTTTTCTGGAGATTGAAACTTAGACTGTCATATTTGTTGTTGGCTCTGTCTATGCTCTGGTTCAGGGACTTCCAGCGTTCTAGAAGACTACCGTTTAGCATATCGGTGGTTTTGCTCTCATCGCAATAAAAGTTCCTTAAACGACTTTCGATGTGTAGAAGACTTGACGTCATCGATGAATTTATACCTCTTAATGCGGCATCTGTTGGTTTCTGTGCACTCCAGTGGTAAGTTTCGGAATTTTTTTTCTTGGTTAAAGTCAACGGTAAAACTATTTTATCACGATATTGCTTTGACATGCGATCCTCAAACTGGAGCAGATCGCTTCCTATTAAGAAGCTCAAGGAAGATGGGGAATTAGTAAACAAATTGGAACATGCTGTCTGCTTCTTGAATTTTAGGGAAAGTCGCAATTGCAAAGCAGAATAGAAGTCTTTACCGTCTTCCTCGGGGGACGATTTGAAAACAAGTTAGCGGCTTTCGAAGAAGAAGTAAGAAAACGAGATAATTATGAACGAGGGACAACATTTTCCCTAAGTTAAAAAGGGGGGATTTTAAGAAAAACACACACCAAAACGAAAAACATCTTCCACCAAGCTAAATACCTTACAGCAAAAAACAAAATCATTATGAATCAAGTTCGATCGCAATAAAAGGTTTAGAAAAGAACTCTTGCCCAAAATACATTACCTCACGATACTCTTTGGTGGCGCCAATTTACAGGTTACTATTTCTGGGGTCGATCGTTTCGTCTAAAGAGAAGTCCGGTTTCTGTGTTCGCCTTAAGCTTACGTTTGCTTATCGTGCCCGGACGAACCGCTGAGTGTAAATCAGCCTGAGCATTTATACATCACAATATCTAATATGAAAATAACTTTTACCCGAAAGGTATTGTTCTTTCACTTTCGGGATAGACCAAGGACAATAAGTAACTTACTTGTATTTAATTCCCTCCTATGAATAACCATATAATTTAGTTACACAAACTGCACGGTACGTGTTGTGCAGGGCATTCACAGAGGAATGTGCGCCAGAGTTACGACAACTTCAAACTTTTTCTAAGAAGGCGAACTCAGGAAAGCAAAGCAGCGAGTCTGTCGATAAAATAATTTAACATGAACTCTCTTATATAGATTTTTCGGGCAAAGATGGCCGAGAAAACGTAAACAGACGATCAATCAAGGGAAACCAAGAATTATCAAGAAAAAGGCGGCGCAACGCAAAATTCTTGACTAGCAATCAAAAAATGAATAAAAATTCAATGAAACATGTGCAACATCAACTGTGTTTGTTCAAGAGGACAAGTAGTGTGACTTAAATAAGTAGTCATGCTTCAGCAAAATTAAGCCACGTTGGTGCGTTCCCTTTGCGTTCCGTTTGCATTTCCTTTATTA
>NC_133204.1:19963280-19965780 GCF_958299795.1 Porites lutea
ATTGATTATTATTCAAAGTATATTGAGGCCATTAGGCTCAATGGCAAAACCAGCAGCGATATTATCCGGTGTCTGAGTGAAATTTTCTCAAGGCATGGTTATCCACAAACTCTAATTGCAGATAACATGCCCTACAACTCCAGAGAAATGAAGGATTATGCTAAGCAATGTGGCATTAACATTGTAACAACCAGTCCCACATATAGTCAGGCAAACGGTCTTGCAGAAAAGGCCGTTCACATTGTTAAAAATTTACTGAGAAAGGAGTGCAGTTTGAATGAAGGTCTAATGGAGTACCGTAACACGCCAATAAGCAATTTTCCTTATTCGCCTAACCAAATGTTATTCAGTAGGCAAATCCGAACAAGAGTTCCTGTTCATCCCTTAGTCTTAGTACCACAGATCTGTCATGATATTCTAGAATTACTAGAAAAACGACAAGCTAAATACAAAGAATTCTATGACCGCCAAGGCTCCAAACAATTGCCTCAACTCAAGGAAGGAGATAGTGTAAGGTTCAAGAAACCAGGTGACAAGCATTTGTCACAGGCTGTAGTTACAGGAAAACATGAGACACCCAGATCGTTTATAATTACTGATGAAACAGGTAGAGAGTATCGTAGAAATAGGCGTCATATTCATCTTACTCAGGAACCACCTGTTACTATAGTAAATGATGATCTCATTGATGAGTCACAGTCTGTAACTATGCAATCCAGTGTAAACTCTCCAAGTGTAACTAGAGAATCAGATGCTAACCTGGAACCAGATCCACCCGATGCTAATGCCGCCTCGGCTCCGCGTCGCTCTACTCGGATTAGATCCGTTCCGGTTTGGCATAAGGATTATGTTATGTAACAAAGTTGTATTGTAGACCCATCTATAGTTGAGTTGTTAACTTCTTGTTCCCGTTTTCACTTGTATTAGCATAAACTCTTTAAGACAGCCAAATAGCTTAAGAAGGGGGATGTTATGATAAGTTGGTTGTCCTGTGATTGTCACGTGATCTCGAGAATCACATGAAGTGTAAAACTACTGCAATAAAGCTCTTGAAGTTGAAGCTTACAGACGTATTTTCTCGTACTCATAACATAATTTACAGTTTGAAGAGAGCAATTTATGGTTTGATATTTATTCTTTTATTAGTCTTTTATTATTCAACAAAAATAACACTTGCCGTCCTACTTGCTTTATTATACAAACGACCGGTTTCAATAGACCAGCGAAATTTCTCATTTTATTAAAGCACTGAGGTTACGGCAACTTCGAGTTGAACTGATTTCACGGGTTGTCAAAGAGTCTAGCGATTCCCTTTTCCCAGGTGAGCGCCAACTCATTTCGCTTCAATATTCAGAAATGCTCTCGATCTCTTTACGCTTCCATTGCCTTTCGCCCGACATGTTCTGCACGGCGTTTAGTCATGGGGAACCTCTATGAAACATCCACACAGCGCACAAGGTAACTTTATCCCGATTCTAAAAATAACTCGAGACGAATTACCTATGAAACAAGGTGTGTATGGGAGATGCCTTCTCTGTCCCCTTTATCCTCTCTTGTACTCTATTATGCAGGGTTGGTCTTACGGGGGTTATTAGGAACCTTACGCATCGACGACGAAATGGGACGATGACGCCGACTGGAAGTGAAATTTTCCCACGCCCTCCTTCTGGGCATGCGTGAGGTTGTCAAAACGTCGTCCAGCCTTCTTCGACGACGAAATTCAGGGAGGTTTGCGGTTGTCGCTGAAACGTTAGTATAAAACTATACTTTTTGCGTGTAAATCACTTTTTTCCGCCCTTGTCATTCAGTACAAGTAGAAATATATTCTTTGTGGATTAGTAGAATCCAAATGTAAAAGCACCTTGTCGATTTCTTCGCCTGCTAACTTGAATTTTTTCTCCAGGTTCGGTTTTCCTGAGTCATGGCGGAACAACCAGTCGGAAAGACAAGTAACCTTTCCTCTGCCATCTTCAGAACCTGTTAGATTAGATGCTGTTCGTTCCCTGACGGTCTATGTTTACTCGTGTGCATTTTAGGTTGTACTACAGGATAAATGTTCATTTATTCGGACAAATATGAGAGAAAATTGCATCAGCACAGAATTATCTTCAGCAGCCAAAATTTAGAGTAACTTCAAGTCAGGAGCTGTTCGAGATCGGTATTCACTTTTAACTTCAAAACAAAAAAAAAAGCTGCGTGACGAAGAGAAAGCCCCCAGAATCGAATATTATAACATAGCGCGCATGCTTGCCCTATATAAGTCCTATTGAGCCGCTATGAACAAAATCTTTATTTACGCACGCCCGTGCGTAAATAAGATGACAGGGTCCCAAAGGGGTTTAGGGCTCCAGGGCTCCGGCCTGAAAAATGCAGGGCTCCAGGGCTCCAAGACGAAAATTTCAGGGCTCGAGGGCTCCACATCATCTGCTTTAGGGCTCCGGGCTCCACTCTGGTCTAGAATCTTGATATGTAAAAATTCTATTTTTAACGCTAAATCAAC
>NC_133204.1:19970780-20005780 GCF_958299795.1 Porites lutea
AAGAAAAAGTCGTCGTCTGTCTGGGAAGCTGCACTGCTTAAACTTCGTTTTCCCCGCCGAAAACGAAACCTTTGCGCCAGTCTGCCTCGGCTGCGAAGCGTCGTCTTCGTCCGATTCGTTGTCGATGCTTAAGGTCCCTAATGATTCCTGGCAACTTTTTGTGGGACTGAAGTGCATGGAAGAAAAAATTTTTGTTCTAAATCAAATGAGAAGAAAGCGTCTCAACCGAAAGAACACGAGTAATATTACTATAATTAATTAACCTAAAGTTAGCAATGCTGTCCTTCGTATGAAAAATATGTGCCGTCACGAAAAGCAACGGCACAGAACTGGAAAAAGTCGTTCACACAAATCGAACAACGAGCAGGAGCGGTTGCCGAGCGGATTTGCTGAACTAAATCCCACACATTTTCTTCTGCTTCAGTGGATTCCAATCCTCGCTAATACTTAATTCACTTCCGTTACGATCCGAAAACCCAAAGAGTGGCAGCACTTATCTGGTATGTCACGCTTCACTTTCGAGATCAGCGGAAAAGGTATCCCTTAGGTATACCTTCTATTGACAAATGGAATCCCTTTCAAATACGTTGTTTAGAACTTTGCATCCCTTTTAACTGCTGTAAATTCTCTGTCGTTTAAACAGCAGTCAGTCAAAAAAATAGAACGTTTTCTCGACTTTATAAAGCCATAAAATTCATCTGTTAGCCCTTCAGGCCCTTTAACAGACCAAAATAACATATTTTCCTACCCTTCCGTATACTTCAACGAGTAAAATCCCTACCCTTTCAAATACCTGAGGCCAGAAAAAGGTACTCCTTTCGGGCCAAACCTCCCCTTATAGGCCATTATAGGGAGTACCCCCCCCCCGGCAGAAGCCCCACTAGGTATGGATTTCGTGCCGAAGCAGAGCTATCCCGTACAGTGTGAACAGAGCCTAAAACGCCCTATGAACAAGATGCATTGGAACAGTCAGGCTCACGTAATACACGTGTTAAATAGTATTCAAGGAAATCGATTGTCTATTAAAAGTATAAGAAAGTAACTTCGTGCCCGCGATATTGGACTTGCAAATATGAATGCAACACAAGCGTACATGAACATAGGCGAAAATCATTTGGAAATAGCTCACGTACTACAAAGTGAACTGAAACAAAAGCAATTGACCGTACGTTTTCTTTTTTAAACAAACAAAATCGAAAGACAAGCAAATGTATGTTTGCTTAGGACTATGCCATTGCTTTTGGAAAAAAAATCCGATAATTGCTTATGAGCCATAGCGAAGTGAGTAGCAAAACTTCTTCTTACCAAGAAGTTTGTTTCCTCACTGACTGGCAGACACGTTTTGCTCGTCTTCAGGTGCTGTTCAAAAATTCTAACCTGTATGAATTTTACAGCGACATTGGTTGTCTTTACACTAGGCTGTTAAGTAAGACTTAAGAGCTGCTAAGTTTCACTTAACCAAAAATGCGTGTCTGAAGGCCTAAGTAAAATCGCAAGTAACTTTCCTTTGCATCTCATTGAAGTCGGAAACTTTAAACGATTCAAGAAAGTTTCAAGTGACTTGAAAACCATCCTTAAAACCGACTTAGCGAACTTGCGGTTTCTAAGCTTTGAGAAAGGCGAAGCATGTCAATCAATCTTAATTATGTTGCGTGGGAAAATGGGTTAAGTAAACCTGAAGTAAAAAAGATGGGTTGTGTGTGAAGCTTTCTTTTACTTGAAGAATTTGAAATTTATTTGTCTGGAAATATTTCTTAGCTTATTTAGGCTCTAGTGCAAAGACTACCATTATTTTGACCATTAAATCGGTATGAGTCAACCGACTAATATCGACGTTTTCAAGCGGAAAATGCCTGTGACCTCATGTGCATTTTCCGCCGTTCAACGTTTAAAAAATCTTCACTGGAGCACGAAGTATTACACCCATAAAATTGGCTCTCGCTTTTTTAAAGCATAACCAACTTATCGACCGGTAAAAACAGCAATATTCTCCAAGCCACCACTGAATACTAGCTGAATTCCAGCCGTGACCAAACCGCCGCACCTTAATTGTCTTTCTTGTTCTCTTTATTAAACATGCTTTCGCCGGCAACGAAACTGTACGGTTTTAAATCGTCTGCATAGCACAAACACATACAGTTCTAAACTTAAGTTTTGAAGTCAAAAACAAATCTTTATGTACTTGAAACGTGCAAGACCTAAAGCAGGCGGTTGAAATAACCCCCTTCGCCAAGATCAATATTACGTACCCGACTAACCAGTAGCCTTACCTTGACTTACCTAACTGCAGATCAGGGCTTTTTACTATAGGATTGACTGTGGGTAATTGTCATCACCAGCAAATAGCAGAGCCCTGGTCAAAGAAACATATTTACAATACACCTACAGCGGATGTCACGTGGATGAAAGAAGAATCAATTTAATAAGCAATAATTTTATCAGTTTTACATATAATAGTCCGTGGAGAAATAGTCCTCATTCAATAATGTAATTAACACTTGTGTGAATTTATTTTAGATAATGGTTGTCTTTACACTAGGCTGTTAAGTAAGACTTAAGAGCAGCTAAGTTTTACTTAACCAAAAATTGTGGAGGCCTAAGTAAAATCTCAAGTAACTTTACTTTACATCTCATTAAAGTCGGAAAGTTGAAACGATTCAAGAAAGTTTCAAGCGACTTGAAAACCATCCTTATGACTGACTTAGCTGACTTGCGGTTACCTACGGTTTCTTGAGCTTTGAGAAAGGCGAAACATGTCAATCAATCTTAATTATGCTGCGTGGGAAAATAGCCTTATGTTAACCTGAAGTAAAAAGATTCGGTTGTGTGAAGCTTTATTTTACTTGAAGTAATTACTGCGTTTTACACAAACATGCGAATTCTGAAGTTCAAAAGCCAACCAACGATTGCGTTTTTCGCTGCCGTCAATCATCTTAACGGACCTCTTAGGAAACAAAACTATACTTAAACGGGTTCAAAAGGTCATGGTTTGTGATTTGTGATTGGTGGATTTTGATCTGTTTTGTGTGTTTCTGTGTTTCAAGGTTCGTTGCTTGCGATCGTAATTATGATTGACGGCAGCGAAAAACGCAATTGTGAAGGCGTCTTTTGAACTTTAGAGTTCGCATGTTTGTGAAAAGCGCAGTAAAATTTACTTCTCTCGAAATATTTCTTAGCTTATTTCGGCTCTAGTGTAAAGACTACCAATAATATATTCCGCCGTATAAGAAGTTTACAGGCTAACTAATATAATATTTTGCGAACTTATGCTTCAGTCTGTTCAAGACTTTTTCAATCATTTGAAAACAGCCTGATAAGGTACTTTAACAGATATCCTTATATCACGAGGAATATAGAACTTGACTGTGCCTCTTTTCTTTTCCACTGCGCCTATTTTTCGGTCACCCTAAAGTCTCTGAGCAGTAAATGGAACCCTTCTCGTATTTGATATATAACTTAAAACGAAGCAGATACTTACCTAACAGAGATTTATCCCTTTTGCGGACTTTTGTTTTACAACTCTTGTATAAAAAAGTTGACCCTCAGGAGAAATGTATCGCGACTAAGACGCAAAACTAAACAAAAATTGTTCATCCACAGGGGAGCTTTTCTCTTCCAACTTCTGCTTCGGTCATAAATTTCAACAGACAAAGGACGTCTGTGTTACAATAATCTATACTGGTGACTATTTGGTAATCGTTTTGGCATGAACAAGTTGTCGCTCTTTCATTGGCTCCTTTTCACTTAACAAATCCCTTTTCATCAAATTGTTACCTTTTGGCTCCTACTGTGTTTCAGTCATAAGTTGTCAAACTTTGCTGGTTACTCTTGAGAAGTCACTGTTGTGGACAGTTGAATAATCCTAGACGATGATTTCCTCAATAATTCAAGAGGTAATACTTTTATTATCGAAAATAAAAGTTCTTGTAACTTAACCCCTATAAACCACAACGTTTTTTATTATTCTTAAATTTTCCTTCAAATTGATTACCACTAACCCCCACGCGGCTAGGATTCTTAGAAAATAATGATGCCCTGCTTTGAGTCAAAACAGAAGAGGCCATACTTCCATCGGTGATTACACCGTTGTTGCAAAAACTCGGTTTTCAGCAGTAACATCAGTGTAACAATTGTTCAGATCCAGGATGAATAACGGTTTAAGTTTTATTTTGTCTGACAAAAACATTCGTCAACTGGCCTAAAAATTGCAAACAAAGGTTACGGAGGACTATCTTAATTGTCGACGGTTCTCCCAAACTAGCTGAGCTTTGACAGGTTAACTGTAACCAGTTTAAAAACAAGCCTTCGTTCTTCCTTAAGCATAACCAATTTTTGGAATCAACATAATAATGGTAAGGGAGTGATAATCAGAGTTGAACTTTTTGACTTAAGGAGAAACGTCCATTTTCAGTCTTCTCGTGGCGAGCACTTTAACTGTGTACATAACTAGGACAATCATTCCCGTATTTAATAATTATCTGATGTATTTCACGGGTCCCTTTGAATCTAGCACTTATAAGTCATTGATTGTTCATATTACATAACAATAGCAATCATAGGAGACAGAAATAACCTCCCAGCCGCTACTGAATAGTGGCTGAATTCCAGCCGTGCAACACAAGATGAATTTTTGGTCTTTTGCATAACACAAACATATACCGTTTTAGATTTAAATTTTGAAGTCAAAACAAAATCTTCATGTACATAAAATGCCAGTAGCCTATTTAAGGCAGGCGGTTGAAACACGACTCTTTCCTAAGATTACGTACCCGACTAACCAGTAACCTTACCTCGACTTACCTAACTGTAGATCAGGGCTTTTTACTATAGGATTGACTGTGGGTAGTTGTCACCACCAGCAAATGGCAGAGTCCTGGTCAAAGAAGCATATTTACAATCCCAGGGTTCTCTCCTACCCGCCTTACGGAGTGAGAGAGTAAGGAAGTTAGGAAGAGGGGAAATATATCGCGGTACACTATAATAATCATATAGGAAGTACCTACGAGAAAACATGTGGTACTGTTGACCGCCCTCAAAACTGTGTTCAGCCAACTTAGGGTGTATGTGGCTGAAGAATTTTCATTCTCAAGATTATCTACCACTAGTTGAGGTACCTCTAGAAAGTCTAAAATGGTTATCACGAGTTAGAATCGAGAACTTGTTAACGTATGCATTGCTCTGCTATCTTTCGTGGTTTCTGCGGGCAAATATTTGCAGCCTTTTTCCCTGCATCAAGGAAATAATAGATGAATGGTTCACTCTTTCTCTTAAAGGTAAACAGGAGAAAGCATTGAAAATAAAAAACGTTTCTAGAGAAGGCCTGAACTGTTCCTCTCGCTATATCTCAGCATTCCTTTGTCACCATCAGATGTCAATTACGAAATTTTTTTTCATGCTACATCGCACGAAAGCGCCAAAAACATAACAGAAAACGGTATCATCCTGCGGAAGGGGGAGCGTTACAAAGATTTCAGTGATAGCGCGGTTTTTTAACTTAGCAATGACTTCAAAGATGCTTTAAATGCAAAGTGGGCCCGCAACAGAGGTCCGTGCTCCACAGTACTCGTATTTCGAGTTGCAGAAGCTGAGTTAAGAGGTGCCAGTGATCTCGTCGGTTTAGATCTGCAAGGAAACATTGACGAGTGGAAATATGTCATCCAAGAGTGCCGTAGAGCCAGTGGTCCCTCTCGGCAGTTTGTTGAAACATATCAGCGTTACGATTTTTTCGAAGGACCTCTGTTTAGCGAGGGACAAAGCTTAAGAAATCCGATTCCCAATAAAGACATGTATCAACTGTGTATCAAAAGCAGGGTTTGTGCTAACTTATTTGATCAAAATTTGCACTCAGTTTTGTTCCTTGAACCTGAACGCTAAGTGAACCTCTTCATGTGCAATGATTAATTGAAAGAAATATAGATTATACAATGTATAGGAATACTTAGTCCTCTCTTTATTCAGATTAGAGGCAACTAGCAATTGATGATTTTTCGTGCTCACTTCAGGCAAGGTCCTAACTCTCACATGATTGCGAATAAGACTTTACTTGAATATTTAAATGCTTACTATGGTGAATGAGTTAACAGTCCAATTAATTGGAGAAACATTTTTTCTAGAATCTGAGGGTCTGATAGCATGTTTTTTCCTAGTTTGTTCTTTGTCTTTTAGTTGCATTTCACAAAACATTTTCAGCAAAGCATTTGACACGGTGAAACATTGCGAAATAGTTTTACCAAAATTATACCGTACTTTCCCATTTGTTTATAGGAAATGGAGATTCAAATAGCATTTCAGCGACAGATAGTATCATGAAGAAGGTTTTGAGATCGCATTTAATCCTCCCGGAGATTGATCCTGTTTCTATCGCGCAGCAACTTTTCAACTGGGATTTAAGTCGGAGATTTTACACAATCTCATTTCTGATTATTTAGGGGGCCGTCAGTATGACCGAAATTCCCTTGCCCAAAATTCTACCTTTGGTGTCTTTTTTCAAAAGAAAGTTTCATTGCCTGGTAAAACACCGAATCACTTGAAACCAAGAATTCTCAAGAGAGAAAATGAGGTACTAAAATATGATGTAATTTTTTTCTGCGGGCTTTCAATTAGCGCTAAGTTCCAGCACTCTCAAAATCCCCAAAATCACAAACTTATAACATGTCAACATCTGGAAACCATAAACAAACGCGCCGAACAAATTTCTGAAAACTTGCAGACTTTGTCTTGTTTTTCTCGTTTTTTCGATGAAAACAAAAACAGATATAGGTCTTTCAGCTTAGTTTGAATAAGGAATATCAGACACCAGGCTCTGGACAAAACAGTACGTAGAGTCTAAATATACATCTACCCGATCCTATCTCTTGTTGACTCAGCTAATCAAATTCACACCATTGCTAAATGGAAACTAAAGTGCAAGCTTTTGGCTGTACTAGTTTATTTCCCAGGCGAGAGAAGGAAAAATACCTATGCAATATTATCCACAGACTACAAAGTCATGTCAGCCAATTAATTCGTGTCGAATTTTGACCAAATTTCTCCGTCACGCAAAGGATTTCCTAAAGTTCACCTAAAAAGGTCTTGTCACGCAATTGCCAAGAAAGATGAAAACTGCAAAGCAAACAAAGACAAAACATCCACCAAAAGACTATGAAGTCTGAAAAAAGTATTTTAATGCCCCGGTTTGAAGGTGGGCGGCCCACTGACGTGAAGCTTTTTTATACGAAAAGGGAGTACTCATATTAATTGTACTCTCGGAGACGCCTCATAATAAACGGCGCAAAGTCACAGATACCATCCACTTCTCGTTTCATTCTGTTTGTAAATTGAGGCCAAACAAAAAGACCTATTTTTCTTTCTCGTGATACAATAATAAATTTTTCGAAGTAATAATAACAACAAATACTTTATTTATACTGCAAAAATCGATCAGCTAAGTATAAAAAAACAGCTGATGTGTACGGTGGCTCATAAGGGACACATCGATTTATCCATCGCAACTCACTAACTTGCAATTACAACTTACTAACCTGCGATCGCAACTTACTTGCTATCTGCAGTTCATGTGCGGTGAGCGCCTTTTGCGCATGCGTAACTGTTTGTAAAAAAAAATGGCAGACGACGATGTGGTGGAAGTAAGTTCTTGTCTCTTTGTTGTTTTTTGAGCTTATTGGTTCTCAAGCTATTAAGTATTTGTTTTTCGACTATCGTTGGGATCATGAATATAGGCCTGGATTAGAAGCATTATTAAGTACTCAAGCTTAGCGTTAATTTCAAAATGTTGCTGAAAAATTAGTTAGACACGGTCGAGGTTATGGTCGCCTCGCACCCAAGTCGCTTCACATTTAGCTTCAATCGTCAGTGTTCAGCGAAGCAAACAATGCATCGAATCGTTTATTACAGATTTGAAGCCTTTTTAGGCCTCCTTTTTAATTTGTCCTTGCAACTAAAATGGGGTACTAGAACAGCCTTTGAGATGAATGCTACCCAGTTGACTGAAAAAAAGAATCAACGTTTCTTTGCTAAGTCCCTGTGGCCATTCTAGATCTAGACCGCACGTCATTATTGACGTTCTGGGCAAACAACAATATGAGGCCTTTTGTATCCAAGACTGAAGTTGCCTCATACCTATAGAACTCACACATATGTACACAACAGATAGGGCTTGGTGACCCTGTTTTGTTGTTTTGTTTTAATATATATATATATTTTTTTAGACAGGGAGAGATAATGTATCATTCTGTATTTCTTGTTGCTCAGTCTTCACTCACCCCCCTTTAACATTGTTTAAATCTGTTGAATAATTCATATAAAAATGTTCACATGATTGACAAACCTTACCTTTTTTGTACGTGTAGGTCCTGAGTCTGCTGAGAATGAGAAATGTCGAGCAAGATGTTATAGAGAAGTTTAGAGTAGAGAAAGTAAGTATGTAGTCTTTCTTAATTTTATCTCATATTGAGCAGAACACAATACTAAAGCATGATGTAGGAGTGCATGTGCAAAGGCTGATAAATAACTCTTACACATAACACAATGTTACTCTAATCTTGCTGTGGAAAGTCAGCACAGTTTGAGTTCTCTGCCAGTAACTGAAAAGCAGCACCTCCTACCTCCCCCACAGCCAATTGTTTGTGGTGCAATTATTAGCTATCCAGCAGAACAGAAACAGGTCACAGTCATGTAAAGGCCAGATAGGTTTGAACAATGGATGGCAGGCCGAGGGGGTTCCATAAAAAATAATGCAAGGCAGTTTCAATAAGTGGAAAGATTTAGCATTACCATGTGGAACCAAGACCATACACTCACTATACATAGCTAGTATGGAGATTTAAGAAAACCTCTGCCAATGTTTAGCTTACAGCTTATTTGGTATGCTAGTGAGTTATCTAGTGGATCAAGTTATCTGGCTGTTGAGTAATGGGGGCAAGGTCTTCTCCAAACACAAAAAGGCAACAATGCAAAAATGACAACACTAGATAGCATTAATTTTTATTGAAAAATTTTAAATTCAGTTTTCGCTACAAACTATTATATAGTGGTACTATGATCTAACTTTTACTTCTTGAATTTTTAGATGTATCACAGAGAATTCCACAAAAGATTAAAAATGTCATTTACTGCTTTCAAGTATTTGCATTCTTTCTGGAGATATTAAAGTTAAAATGTGTGAAATGCAGGACTGATGATGTCATACACTAAACCCAATATTCTGTCAAGTTTAAAATTAATAAATAAAAATTTCTCAGCCAATTTGCAGCAGAGACCCATGCAACTTGGTACATGTAGGCTAATACTTCTACAGGCAACACACCAAAGCCGATAGAAATTCTGTTTGCATGGCAACTCTGCAATTGATTGTACCCCAGAGGATGTATTGGAACAGATGGGTTTGTCAAGAAAGAGGGACATATATGCTTTGAAAGCCTTGTGTTCTCAAAAAAACAGGGCCCAGGACAGTTTAGAGAGAGAAAACAAAAAGCGCAAATTGGTTAAAGAAATGATAACGGGAAACAAGATAAGCAAAAGAGAAAGTCTACACGTCTGAGTACAAGTCCAAGTGCAAGTTCATCTGAAGAGACAAGTTCAACAACAAAAGCTCCCAAAACCAGAAGGATTGCATTGGGACTGATGCTATTCAACAAGAGTAAGAACAAGTTTGTCTCAGTACGATAAGCTAGAGGAGGTGGCAGCTGCACTTTACATGTGCCACTCAATGCAACAAAACAAGAGTTGATTGAGATGGGTAAAGATGTCTTTTTCGCAGAAGGTGTTGCACTCATAGGAAAAACTTCTAATTTTACTTTTGGTCTGGCTAATTTTAAAGGAGAAGCTATAAATAAACTTGGAGACAGTGATGGGCATGAACAACGCTTCACCATTCAAGGATATTTTGAAACTTACAAGTTGACAAGAGTTCAGCTATATCTTACATGCCAGCCCTGTGAAGATTCTGATGATGAAGTGCTCATGACCAATGTGTTTGGACCTTCAACGAGCAACAGTCAGTCATCCAGAACTCCTCAAAACAAAGGCAAGGCCTGGCGTAATCAATTGCATGCCCAACTTGAGAATGAAAGAAAATTGTGGCGGAACCTCAGAAAGGAACAGGATGAAGAGTTCCAAAAATGCCTTGAACTGGATAGAAAAAAGCAAGCAGCTTTGGAGGGAGAAATTGAAGAACTCTCCAAATTGGAGGAATTGCGGTCCATAAAGGCTGCAAGAGTTCCTGCTGAACCAGGAAGTGGCTCTCCCCGTGTGTTAATGGTGGCACAACATCCTTTCCAGGGAAGAGTAACGCGATTCTTTTCAGCAGCGGAAAAGATGGTGGCTGTCCACGATTGGTTAGGCTCCTTAGATCTACACCCAGAACATTTCAGTTAACAAGTCCACCCCGCAACTACTATATCACCTGAGGAGGGCATCTTTGGCTATGAGGGTGTGGTCATGTACATGAGGACCTTGGATGAACCACTCCTAATGGGCACAAGCTCCCCAGAGATCAGTTTCATAGGTTTTGGTACTTGTACTAGTCATGATGAAATTGCCACTCATGATGAAAATTGTGAAAGTCTTTCACTGCTGGCCATTGATCCAGTTACTGAAACTTTGCCCCAGCAACTTATGGAACTGGATGAAGAAAGGTATCTGTATTACACGTTATATTATTACAGCCAGTGAAGTGTTTACTAAAGAAATGTGAAAGATTTCAGTAATAAGAGACCTCAAGTTTTGGATCCTTGTTAAAGGTGTGTTATTTTCTAATTGTAGATCTGCAACGCAGCAGCAACCTGCAAATCAGCCACAAGGTAAGTATAAGTTATTAGTCATACAAATATCCAAATTGGGCCTGTAGATGGATTCCATGATCAAAATAGCTTGAATATATTGACACTAACATATGCAAAAATTTACGAGTGAGTTCTGCCTAACAATCAACACCCCAATTTTCCCTATTCCTTCCCAAATAAATTTGCACCCCATTTCAATATCATTTCAAAAGTTAGTGTAAATGATCTAATAAATGCCCGAAGTGTCTTCAATTTCGGGGGTTGTAGAGGCGGGGGGAGGCGTTCAATAGGTATCAGGCGTTTATTTCACTTAAACTGTAACATGTCAACAAAACAAATAAGCTAGACTCATAGTTTGCTCACGGAGTAAGATGGAAAATAAAATTTGTGAGTAAAAGACCTATGTAATCTGCCCTACTGCAAAGGCTAAAGATGTTCATAGTTCAATACCGATGTCTTCATTGTCATCGGGGTCAACCATGTTGGCATCGTTGGCCTCTTCGGTGTCCGAGTCAGTTATGTCCTGGAAAGGGTTTGGGAGGTTGGGCTCATCCAATACTGAGAGTTGTGCTTGTAGCTGCTATCTGTACTTTAAACTTGTTGAAGATGCAATTCGCAATCCATTGCTAACCAAGCAAGCAAGAAAAAAAATTAATTTTGTGATTGTACTCTATGGAAGTTTTCCTTGGTTTTTCAGGCGATTCTTTGGGGGAGGGCGGCGTCTATTAGACACAGGGTGTTTATTAGAGGGGAGCGTCTAATATAAACTTCACACCTCGGGGGGGGGGGGGGACGGAGAGGGCGTTTATTAGGTACAAGGCCTTTATTTGAGAGTGGGCGTTTATCAGATCATTTATGGTAACCACTTTCATCAATTTTTGGAAGTCCGATTATTCTTTAACAAAAAATGATCCCTTCCTAGTTTCAATTGTTGGCCGGTTCATTAGATTGGTTCGTCAAAATACCCCCCCCCCCAACCCTGTTCACAAGTGCTTATATAGGATGGCATAGCAGTTCATCTGAATTCCTGTATAACAAAGACAGATGTGAAGACATGATTGATCATCACAGTAATATACACAACTCAAGTAGTAGTGAATTAACCCTGAAAAAAAATTCGCGCTTCAATAAGAAAACTAATTTTTTTCCATCCTCAACAGTGGACACCCATCCGTTATAGCACAATAAACATTTCAAAAATACTTTAGGTATTCGTGCTCTTATAACTTTCACAGTAACAACAATTAATAATTATTATTAATCTTAATAATGTTGCATTTCCAAAGTTTTAATTTCTTATTCCCAACTCCCAGTTTCCTGTTCATTTCCCATTCCTCATACCCCTTCTTCATTCCCTATTCCTCACGTAGGTAACATCCCAGCACAGTCCTTTTTTAATGTGACTTGATACCAAGCATTTTAAAGCAGCTTTTTAATAGTTTTCTTTTAACATACATTTCGTATGTTTGATCGTGTAATTTGAATCAATGTCAATGAAATCTTCGGATGAAAATATCTACATTATCAAGTATGAGAAGTCACTGAACCATCCAAAACAATCTATTGAGCCGCACTCAAGAATTTTGTAAAAATTACCCAAAAATTGTAGTGGAAGTGATGATTGTAAGAACAAGTTTCATTTTCGTGATCACGAAAAAGAAAACCAACCAAACTTTTATGGGTCCAAAATATATTTTCAAGACAGTTTATGGTGTTATTAACGAGTGATAATGTAGCTCGAGCGACTTAGGGCAGTTAGTTGGGGAAAAGAAGAATCACTGAATCGTAAACTTTTTTGTGATAATTCCGCTGGCCAGTGTATTTTGCGGGAGGGAGGGACTGTTGTAAACAAAATGGCTGCCAAAGCGATAGACTGATCTTTCGCATTTGTAGCCGAACAGTGGTTGCAAATAAAACAAATGTGGATTTGCAATTCGATCTGTCTTTCAACGGAAGCGTTACCAAAAGTCATGTTCTAGGGTGTCACGCTTAATTTTTTTTTCTTCGCATAAATTTATTGAAATCTCCATACTGTTTTAACTTTCCAATAATCGGAAACCATCCGTTAGTAGCTCGAGAAAAAAAAAAGGTTTCCAAACAGGATTTGAACCCGGGACCTTTGAATCCGCCACCTTTAGACTAGCTAGCTGAAGCTTACCACTTCGCCCAACCCAGATTCTCTCTCTCCTTTGCTTCTCTTTAAAATTTATTGTGGTCAGTGTCTCAATGAAAATGCGTACTCGGAAGAGACGATCCCTTACATTTGCCATATTTCATTGTCTCGCAGAGGTGGATGATGTATGATGTGTTCACCGCTCCCGCTTGAAACATGATATGATGTCACTATCTTTAAGAACGAAGATTCGTTGGATCGCATTTCTTCTTTCAGAATTATCGATGAAAAAGGAAAGCTTGAAGAGGGTGTAGGGTCGGGTGTAACAAGAGATGTCATTGCCACGTTCTGGCAACAGTTGTTTGCAGCTACAATGGTCGGTGACAGAGAAAAGGTTCCAGGTATTCGTCATGACTTTCAAAAAAGCGAATGGACGGCGATAGGAAGTGTGTTAGTCTTCGGCTTCAAGGAAATCAATTACTTCCCCATTAGTCTTTCTAAGGCGTTTCTTGCTTCCTGCCTGTTTGGTGAAGAGAGCATTGATGATGAATTCCTCTTATCCTCCTTTCGATTCTACGTCACTAGCGAGGAACGTGAAACCTTTGATAAAATCAGAAAAGGCGATTGTGAGAGTGATGATGACGATGTTCTCGAGTTCCTGGGAAACTACAAAACCTTTACTTTGCCCACCAAAGGAAACATTAACAGTATACTGTCAGAATTAGCGCATCAGGAATTGATACAGAGGCCAAGATACGTAGCTCAATGTTGGGTTCCAGTGTTGGCAGAACTCAAACAGTACCCAGAGTTCAGCAGCCCAACTGGCCTGGACGACTTTTTTTCGGCCAAGGTGCCGTCAGCAAAGAAGACTGCTAGAATGCTAGAGTCAACCAGTAAATGAAGCCGAGAGTCAGTGCTTAGACTACGTCAAAAAGTTCATTAGATCTCTGGACGCTCCTGCTCTGGGTACTTTCCTGAAATTCACTACGGGAAGCGATATACAGCCTAAACGCCTGGAAGTTTCATTTACCTCAATGGATGGCTATTTGCGGCGACCAATTGCCCACACTTGTGGCCCATTGTTAGAGTTACCAAGAACTTACCGTAGCTACAGCGAACTAGCTGAAGAGTTCACAAGCTTGCTACGGGAAAAAGGAGCATGGGGATTCAACATTGTTTGATTAGTGGTATCAGACTGTCACCAGAAGATGCTTCCCGGCTTGTTATTTCCGTTTTCGGATCGTGAACGGTGAACATTTGATACACGTTAGTCGGAGAAGCAAAGTTTTGCTGTAGTTCATATTAGAGCTAAACATTAGAAATTGTTCCTGTTTGCTTTAGAATTAGCGATTGAAACTTGTCGAAGAGACGAAATTAGCATGAGTGGAAAAGGTATGCAGTCGGAGAGGTTGGCCCTTTTTTATCGGTTTGTTAGAATTTTGTGCCTGTAGTTCAAATAGTACGGTAATTTCAGTTGTTCCTGTCTCTGCAACAATCTGTTGCTGGGTTGCTGTTGACTTTCAATTCCTAAATAAAAGGACCGTCTCCACAGTTATTACACTTTGTAGATAGAACAAGAAGTAAAGAGAGATTGAGGATGTACATTCAACATTGTGTGCACATTGTGTACATCTGTTTCGTCTGCCTGGGGTTACGATATCAAGATAAATGAACCGGCATGCTTCCCCAAATGACTTGAGAAAATAGCTCGAAGAAAAGACGCGTGCTTAGTTTTTATTAAACAGTTACATTTTGAGCTCGAGATTTCTATTGCGTGAAAAATGGCGAAGTTGCAGCCCGACTCCACTATTACGCATAGAAATCGAGAGCGAATAATCTAATTGTTTTAGTTTAAAACTAATAGTCATCAAAACGTTATCTAAATCCTCTCCATAGACACAACGAAAACGAAAAGAAGCACCCGTCATTTTGTTTACAGTATCTACAACAGAATAGATAGTGAGTAGCGTAGCCAATCAGAGAACGGCATTTATGGCATTCGTGATAGAACGCTTGTAGATTTATACTTTAACTCGATAGAAACACGGTACATCTGTCCTATTTCTTAAATAACCATTTCCTTTGGCGATTCTGATACTTGAGGAAAAGGACAGCTTCGTCAGTTACTATTTTCTTTTGTTTAAACAACAGAATTAGGATAAAATAACATGCCTCTCCAATGACTAGCTAAAGCCATGACACTGAAAGTAGCTTGCACAACAACTGCCCCAAAAGAGAAACTCAAAATATTTAGTCGAAAGTTCATGCATTATGGGAACCTAATACAACTGTCAATTTGTATGTATCAGCGTACACGTGAGTCGTGGGAGGTTCATGGTATCTCAAAACTCGGTAATTTAAACATGAATCACGTTCTTACCTCTATACTCCCAGAACAAAACATTCTCTTGTCCCCTATCACTCCTCCCCACCCCCCCCCTTCCATCGACACTAACGTTGGTCAATGCTGAAAGGGAATTTTCATAAAGGAAAAACGACACCTTCAAAATGCCTTACCCTCATTCCTGAAATAGACTTGTTAACAAAGCGTCCAACTCAGTAGTAATAGATATTGCTCTTCATCTTTCATCGAGGTCTGTGTAATAAGCAGAATATTACATGTCCGCTTGTGGATAGGAATTTTATCTTTTCGTGTTTTTAATATCTCTCACTGGTTCGATTTGCTCACGAGCGGCCATGTTATATTCTCTATATATCATACAGTAAAAGAAAACGGTTTATATTCTTAGGAATAACTTAATTAGACCCAGGCCCTCGCGGCTCGTCAGCTGTTTTCTTCACGGCGCTAGTTGTCATTTTATATCCTTGTCAGTTCGCTCGTTCGCTGTAACATCAATTTCAGCATTTCGCTCCAGTTTCTTCAGTCTTTTAGCCTCTTATTATGTCTCAAGCCGCCGGAAAACGTCGCACTCGAGTACCTGTGCTGCCTGCAGGGTTCGTTTACGATTTGCCTTCCTTCGCAAGACCGCAAAACAGCGCTACGAATAACACTCCATCGCTAGACCAATCTCCTTCGCACGAGGTTCACACAACGCCACGTGTTGAGACCACAGCTCCGGTTTCTTCTACTTCTGCGCCTGGCAATTCCCCCTCCTTACATTTGCTGAACCTACAGATTGAAAAGCAACAGCTGGAGCTTCGCCTCCTTGAGCTCGAAGCTCAATCAAGAGCTCGGGAATTGGTTTCATCCAGCCCGGCCGCCAACAAGCCTCGAAACATTCCTTCCTTGGAGACCGTTCGTGGAGGAGTTAACTCCGGTAAGTCCGAAGGTCAACTCGACCACAATACACGCATCGTTAACCCCCAAGAATGGCCTCATCTTCACGTTCCTTTCGGTCTGTCCCGAAAGAAGTTTAAGGATTTATCGACGGCAGAATTCGTGTATGGCTATCTCGATATCTTGTCTGCTCAGCCTTCCCCTCAGCAAGCGCTCATGTCGCACCACCTCATGTCTTTAATGCGTTTGGTGTCCAAATACGACTGGGAAGCAGTGCTGTCCTTTCATGCTGCCGTGTTGGATCGCATCGAATCGGGTCTCGCAAGCTGGGGCGACGATTTCAGGAAATCGAGCGCTTCAACATCACAGAATCCAATCGCTTGCAATCCAAACTGGCTACTTCGCCCGCCTTTCACGCGGCTGGCTTTCGGAACAACAATGGCCGAGCTCGTACCTATTGCCCATATGGAACCGCACCGGTACGTGCAGTAACCCTTCGCACCAGGAAGGCGTCGAACACATTTGTGCATATTGCAAGCTCAAAGACCACACCATTGGCTCTTGCCCGACTCGCCCTCCGCCGCCCACCACAGCCGATTGACTATCTTCTCCAGCTCCCACATCTCTCCCGTCGAACAGCACGTTTTCGCCCGCTGTTTCTTCGCCTGCTCCCGCCTCAACAGCCTTATCGTCGCCTTCTTCGCAGCCCAACTTTGTTCCTGCTCCCTCTACCGCATTTTCTGGCCAACTTTTACTCTCTCGTGAACACTCGCACGCCGCAGTTATTTGTCACATTCTTTGCTCCAAGTCTCCACTCCCGAACGCTTTTGGCACTCGAAATCCTGTTCCGTCGAAGCTGAACATTCCTGTTTGGAAATCATACCTCGAACATTACTCTGATTCTGTTGTTGCCGATTTCCTAGCCTTTGGATGGCCTATTAACTGTCACTCCGTCGTTTCTGTTTCATCTCAGCCCCCAAACCATGCTTCAGCCACCAATTTTCCGGATGTTATTGACGCCTTCTTATCTACCGAGATCGAACATTCTGCTACTGCTGGGCCATTCACGTGCAATCCTTTCCCAGCCCCCCTCCGCACGTCTCCTCTGCTAACTGTCCCAAAGGATGGCACCCAAAGGCGCGTCGTACTGGACCTCAGTTTTCCTCTTGGCTCCTCTGTTAATGACGGAATTTCCAAAGACTCTTACCTCGATCAGCCTTTCCATCTTTCACTGCCTCGTTCCGCCGATTTTGTTGACCTTATTCTCTCCAAGGGCGCTGGGTGTTACCTTTACAAGAAAGATTTGAAACGCGCTTACAGACAGATTCCAGTGGATCCTAGAGACTACATCTTTCTTGCCTATCACTGGTGCGACTCCTTTTATTTTGATGTTGTCCTCCCATTTGGTCTTCGTTCTGCAACCCTTGCCTGTCAGCGGACTACCAACGCGATTGCTCACATCTTTCACTCCTTCTTTGGCCATGACTGTATCAATTACATCGATGACTTCGGCGGGGCCGAATCCACCTTCGAAGACGCTTCACTTGCCTTCTCTGACCTGGAGCGTCTGTTCACTGATTTAGGCCTTCAGTCGTCCCCGTCCAAGGACTGTCCACCTTCCACGAGAATGGTTTTTCTCGGCCTCACTTACGACACCGTCACACTGACCATCGCAGTGCCTCCCGATAAACTTCAAGACACCGCCGATCTCATACGTGCTTGGCTAGCCGCTCCACGGTCCACTAAGTCCGACCTTCAGTCTCTCATCGGCAAGCTTTCCTACCTTTGTGCTTGTATCAGCCCTGGACGGATTTTCATGCAGCGTCTGCTTAACGAACTCCGCCAACTTCCCACAAAACGTGCACGTTTCGTGCCCAGTTCAGACATGCTGTCCGACTTACGTTGGTGGGACAAATTCCTCTCTGTCTACAATGGTGTTTCACTTTTGCGTTGTTCCCCTTGGCCAGTAAGCGATCATTTCTTCTGTACTGATGCTTGCCTTACCGGTATTGGCGGTTTCTTTTGTGGCCGTTTCTTCCACTCCTCATTCCCGACCTGTTTTGATCCAGCCTCTCTTTCCATTGCTTCGCTTGAAATGTTGGCCGTCACCGTCAGCATCAAGCTGTGGTCTGAGGATTTGCACGGTCTACGCATCTTGGTTCGCACTGACAACCTCAACACTGAGCTGGCTATCAACACTGGCCGTTCCTGTGTGCCTTTTATTCAGTCGTGCCTACGCGACTTATGGTTCTACGCCTCCCTTCACGATTTTGAGCTGCAAGCACTCCATATTCCCGGTTACGCCAACATCATTGCTGATGCTCTCAGTCGTTGGGACAGTCATCCTGAGTTTCGAGACACCTTCTACGAGGCCGCTTCTCTTCACTATGACACCCTCACAGAGTACACTTGTCATTCAGACCTATTCCATTTTGACTGTCAATGGTAATCACCTCTCTATTTGGTTGCAGGTTTTCACCTTGACGACCTTCACTCCTGCGTCACCAGGATTCAAGCCTTCACTCTGTCTGATTCTACCAAGCGAAATTATCATTCCGTCTGGAACACTTACTTAAAATTCTGCCAATTTTACTCCATCACTCCCTTTCCAGCCTCCTCATCGACCATCGCTGCGTTTATCACCCTGCTTGGCTTCTCCGTTAAGTCACATCGCACAGTCAACAACTACTTGAGTGCCCTATGGCGTTTACACGTGTTTTGCCATTTCGAGACTTCAGCCTTCGATGACATCCATGTCAAGCTTACCCAAAAAGGTTTGGAGAAGTCTATGGTTCACCTTCCTCATCGGAAAGCACCTCTGACCCCAGCCATCTTGCTACAATTTTACCACCATCTTAATGTTCGCGACTCCGCCCATCTAGCTGTGTGGTGTGCCCTGCTTGTCGGATTCTTCTCCTTCTTCAGAACTGCCAACCTCGTCCCGCAGTCCTTTGACAAGTTCTCCTCTCATCATACATTGTCCAGGGGCAGCATCACTTTTGCCACCTCAGGTGCTCTCCTCACAGTCACCCGGGCAAAAACACGGCAGGCCGGCGATACAGCACTCGTGGTACCAGTTCCTCGTATTCCTGGATCTCCCCTTTGCCCCACCGCTGCCCTGCGATTGTTACTCGACTCGGTTTCAGCCCCGGCTGGCTTCCCGCTCTTCACATACACCACCGCTTCTCATCATCATGACTGTATCACAGCCTCTTCTTTAAACGCTAGTATCAAGTATTTGGCGTCTTTGGTTTCTCTCAATCCTCAGGATTTCTCTGGTCACAGCCTGCGTCGTGGAGGTGCCACCTTCGCCTTCCAGTGCGGGATTCCCTCCGAGCTCATCAAAGTCCAGGGTGATTGGAGATCCGACGCCTACATGTTTTATTTGACACTGCCTTTGGCAGACAGACTTGTGCTGTCTCATGTTATTTCTCAGCACATTCAGCTGTTATAATTTAGTCTACTTTTAGTAGCCTGCATAGTTATTGACACTGCCTCTTTGGCGGACAGGCTCGTTTTGTCCTCAGCACGTTAAGTTGTTACGGTTCAGATATCGTTTTGCCAGTTCCCCACATTTATTTCTTTGTTTTGGCACAGATTTCATTCTTATGGTTTTGTTCACAATTCGCTTTGCTTATGTCTTTCTCCTTTTATTCATATCGTGCCATGTTATCTATTTTCTCTCCCCTCTGCTTCCCCTCTGACTTCGCCCCCCTCTGTGAATCCTTTGGGCCTCTTTCTTGGTTTGGGGCCTCCTCTCGAGGCCTCGGGTCCTCTCGCTCGTTCAATAAAGATGCCCAAACGGATTCACTGGTGGTTGATGTCTCCGGGTGAGTGGGAGGGAGACCAGGGGATAATTGTTTATATTCTTAGGAATAACTTAATTAGACCCAGGCCCTCGCGGCTCGTCAGCTGTTTTCTTCACGGCGCTAGTTGTCATTTTATATCCTTGTCAGTTCGCTCGTTCACTGTAACATCAATTTCAGCACCCTCCCTCCCTCCCTGGGGTCTCCTCTCGAGGCCTCGGGTCCTCTCGCTCGTTCAATAAAGATGCCCAAACGGATTCACTGGTGGTTGATGTCTCCGGGTGAGTGGGAGGGAGACCAGGGGATAATTGTTTATATTCTTAGGAATAACTTAATTAGACCCAGGCCCTCGCGGCTCGTCAGCTGTTTTCTTCACGGCGCTAGTTGTCATTTTATATCCTTGTCAGTTCGCTCGTTCGCTGTAACATCAATTTCAGCACCCTCCCTCCCTCCCTGGGGTCTCCTCTCGAGGCCTCGGGTCCTCTCGCTCGTTCAATAAAGATGCCCAAACGGATTCACTGGTGGTTGATGTCTCTGGGTGAGTGGGAGGGAGACCAGGGGATAATTCTGACAAAAAACAACACTGTAACGGACGATTGTAGAATTCGAATGGAATCCATTCTTGGTTTCTGTCGAACGTAATAGACCTTTTTACCGATACGGCGGCCATATTGAATTCATTCGATTTAAGGAGTGTTATAGGATGCCCAGGGGGCATGAGCACATTTCGTTTGTATTTTCGAGCGCTCGGGACATTTTTTCTTAAAGTTTTCTTAGAATAAGATTGTAATGGGAAAAAAGATCCTTGTGCCGTGTTTGGATGTAATAATGATCGCTTTTTTCTAGTTTATTATAAGAAGTATGGCCTTCCACTGTATATTTCTCGGGAAAAAGGCGATCATTGTTATTACATCCAAACACGGCACAAGGATCTTTTTACCCATTACAATCTTGTTCTCAGAAAACTTTAAGAAAAATGTCCCGAAAAGCGCTCGAAAATACAAACGAAATGTGCTCATGCCCCCTGGGCATCCTATAATACTCCTTAAATTGAATTAATTCAATATGGCCACCGTATCGGTAAAAAAGTCTATTGAAAGAGTCTTCTTCCGGAAAGAGCACATTCTGGGATGTGTGCATCCAAACAAATGAACGGATACCTTTTACAAGCTATCAATGTGGTGAAGTAGTTCCAGGTACAAATACACAGCTTCCTCGGTGTTTCTTGGCAATTGTAAGTCAATATCTTCCATAATGAGTTCAGCTTAACGCACAAACAAAGAAGAGCAGCCAAGAGGATGGTGTCGGGTACCACAAATATTTTCTGCAACATCCAAATCACTTTCATCGGCGGCAATTTTGTAATGTGTGGTGTTCGATTCTTCTGGGAGGAAAAACAGAACATCAGGTCTCCCGGCAGGTGTCTCTCCATTCAATGGCCTTATTCTATGCAAATTCCAGTGCTGTGATACTCTATGCGACTCCTCCTGAATTAAGCTCATAAAGCAAAACTTTAAACACTCAACGTGGATGATATTGCTATTGGCAAAGTGCCCTAAGGCTGTTCAATCTTTGAAAAAACGTATCCACCAGTCTGTGTTACTTTTCCTGAGGAAGGCCCACCAAGCCTCGATCCTTTGGTTGGTACAGATTTGCCATACAAAAAGCTCTGTTTCCAGCTAAGTTATCCTGACAGTGACGTCTAAGAAATCGCTGGACGGCTGCGATATGTATGTTTTCAGTGCCACAATCACCTCGTACTACCCGAGGACAGCCACCTAACTGACGCACGCAATCGAGGTAATATTGTACCGTTACCATTGGGTTATTGTTTGAGGGGCCTACCTCCAACCACAATATGCGAGGATTGTAGCCGTCAATAACACCGTGAATGCAAAACCCGTAGGGCTTAAGCTTGTCATAGCCATCGATATGCCATATGAAATTAGGGCCTGGTAACAGGTACCTCCTCCTTCTAAATCGTTTCCTCGATCGTAACTCAACGCCATGACGATCTAGGCTCTTCACTATTCGTCGGACTGTGTCTCAATCAATGACAATCCTGTGGTCACTTAGTAGATGCTGGTGCATTTGTCGATAACCTATGCAACTTCCACTACTCTGTAACTCTTGGTCTACTGCATTTACCACCCTATCAATTCTAGACTGAATCTTTCTTCGTCGAAGCCCTCGAGATCTAAGAATCCTTTTTAGCTGACGTAGACTTAAGCAAACCCCGTGACGTAAGGGAAGAAAGGATATAATCTCGGAGTAGTTAAGATCGAGGTGAAAATACTGTTCGATCAAATAATTTCGTTCATAGTTGCCATTTATATTACTTACGGTTGGTAGATAATCTGGAAGAGTCCAGCCATCTGAAACTTTCAGCAAAACGAAGAAAGTGATCAGAAGAAACGCTTACCAACCATCTTTGTGTCCACTGATCTAGAGTCAACACGCATGTCCAAAACACATAACTTGTAATTAACATTGTTTAAGGTGCGATCGCTATTTCTGTAAGTTGCGATCGCAAGTTAGAATCTGCATGTAGAAGCATATAAGAAATACACCACGATTTCTGTATAATAATAAAATTCAATTCTTTTTGTCAAATTTAATATCTCCAATTTTTGCGGACAATGTTTTGAGTAAAATCATGTAATTAAAGGAATGGAAGGAAAAGTCAGGGAATTCTGTTTTCTGGTTTATAGTTCATAAGTTTTCTTCAAGACTTTGAAATTTAAATGCATTTTCTTTCGGAAAAAGATGAAAAGTATGCTGCAAAGCAAGCAAAGAGATCAATTTGACACTAACGCCTGACAGTCATGTAGACGTAGTTGTGGTCAGGGATTTTCATTGTGAATGCTTTCTTCCAAATTCATTCTTCCTCTTTCCGTGAAAGGTGGAGAGAGGTTCAAAAATATCGATGGCCTGCAAAAAAAGCTAAAGTGAATCTAAACATAGATTGTTATTCATTAATATAATAACGTCAGTGGAAAAGTCAGGGAATTTTTCACTTTCTGATGAGTGGCAACCAAAGTTCCCTCAAGATTTTGCTTCCTGGGGAAAATGTCTGTGGGGGCATTAATATCTTCTTTGTTGAAGGAGCCTGTCTGCACTCTCTTTTATTTTTGTTGTAGGTTTCGTTCTAGGTGGCTGAGAATCCCTTTCGAGGAGCTCAACCCGAAGCTCCAGGGAAATGACAAACTGAAAGCAGAAGCCAGTCTTCGGACAGCAATGGAGGATGCTCATAAAGCATTCCCATTGTCACCTGCCACATCGCATCTGCAATTACAGGCAGGCTCGAAGATGATGAGTTCTTGCATGCAATAGAAGCAGTGGAGGAATTTGCAGAGAAAAACTCTCTGGATCAAAGGGCACAAAAAACGTTTTCTCTTTTGTTATTTTGTGCACACAAGGTACATATTCTTCAGACTAACAACAAGGCCATCTTATATTTACTTACAAACACTTCTATATTTCTTGCATAAATCCTCATAAGGCAGCCCTGCCTTAATACACTGAATAGAATACAGCTTCTGAAATCAGAATCACAGAAGTGGAAACCAAAAGAGGATCTGCAACAAGACGGAGTTTTATATTTCAAAATAAAGGATTACGAACTTCAAAACTTGTTTTTGATTAAATTTATTTGGGTAAAATATTTTGTAAAGATTGTCTTATGTATGCAATTTTGTATCCTAATTTCATGGCTGTGTTGTGTTCTTATGGGTGAAGGGAAAATACTACCTGACCTTGAAAAACATCACAACGGTTTACCACAAAGGAACTAAAAGGAAAAGAGAGCAGAAACGCCTACTAATTACTCAGCCTTTACATATTATTGTTGCACTAGTTGTTATGAAATTTTATTAATTAAGGTGTTTTAGTATTAGAGTCTTGTTTTGTTCATACCCTATAGATACTGGAACAAGTTGGTTGTGAGCAATTTTATGATGAAATCAACAAAAAGCCTTTTAGCCTTGTTATACCTAGTTACATTCAAGTAAATGAAACTGACAATGCAAGTGATCTGTGGATAATCAGGGGAAGACCAATGTGCAGACCTTTCTTTTTGAGTACCTTCCTAAAGCGACTTTGCAAGGTAAAGTTGATGAGGTGTGTGTGTTATTGTTTTATTAGAGTTTTACATTTGAGGACAAGGATGAATACGAGTACAAGATTTTATCTAAGTATTATGTATATGTGCGAGCCAGCATCATTTTGGCCCAAAAAATGCGATAGCTGTGGTCATTCTACGATTGGTTTTAGAAGCAAGAACAAGTTATCAAATGTAAGAAGTTTTAATATTTTGCTTTCGGGAAAGGGCTTTAAACATCCTTCAATATTAACTGTGCTTAAGTTTCTGGTGTAAAAAAAGTAAAATGAAGCTTTCCAGGATGGTGGTGTTGTTGTTTTTTTAGAAACACCCGCAAAATTTTATAGTTGAATCTCCTACTGACTTGTACTCATTCTCATCCTCAAATCTAAGCTCTCTATCATTTGTGTATCAAGTGGCTGTACTATTGATCTCTTTGAACTAGTAAGTCATTAATGTTACGACTATGTATCTTTGTTAAGGTGCTTCAGTTTTTGGATCAGGACTTCTGCCCAAGCAGTTGCTGCTGTGGACGTTGTGTTGCATTCAGTGTGCAGTCGGCATTATGCTATGTAAAGGAAGTGCTTGGTCCCTCCCATACAAATGGAGTAACTGCTGGTGCTGTGAGGCAGTACATAAAAGGGAATGGAATTGGTTGTGTGGGAACATTAGTTCGCTGTAGAGGAAGCAAAAGACAAGTGCATGCAGCTCACATTCAGCATGGATGGTTTCGTTCAGAAGATATAGCTCTACTTCATGAAAGTACGTTTAGTCACAGAGTTTCTTTCTTTGATGTGGAAGAAGTGTTTTGTTTTTATTATAACATAATATTACTGAAATTGCATTTCTATATCAATTGAAAGCTTTTTAAACAAGTAGACCACATTTTTTTGAGGCATACTATAATATACAGGCATTTCATGATAAGACATCACACTGAAAGATTTAAAGTGCAATATCTCACTTGAGCCAGAATTAATGTTGTTTAATAATAAATATGTATAGTTAAACAAAATAACAAAACAAGACGATAAACAAAACCAACTGCCAATTCAGCTTATTTACCGTGCAACAAAGAGAGTGAAATTGTCATTTATTAAAACGATTCTATGTTCTATCTATGTATTGTTTTTCATTGTATCGTCAAAATTGACTTGATTATAGGAATTTGTTTCCTTAATGTACCTTTATAGAAACCAATCAGCCAGAATGTGACGAAGTGACTGATGTTACCCCTGGAGAAAATGACAAAACTGCTCAGGGTAAGTTATAATAATTATAATTTTTTTTATCCCACTTTTTATGCACACAAGCCAATTAACTTTTCAGAATAAACAGCTTAAAGCTATCTATTTACCGTGTAGAAAACATTGCAGTTTCTGGCCAGGTGGAAGCTGAAGAGGTATGTTTTTTTTACGTAGATTTAAGATATTAATCATTCATCATTAAATTGACAAATAAGAACACTCATCATCTATAATTTTTGCTTTAGTTACATAATGATGGTGGTTGCTGTACTCAGAGTAATTTTGTAATGCTTAATGTATTAATATATTTGCCGTATACTTTTGTTGTCCTGTGATCAAAATGTGTATTTTAAAATAACTGAGGAAAAATTAAATAACCTAATTAATATCAATTTTAAAATTTTGTATTAAACCCCCCCCCCCCCCCCCCAATGATTATTGAAAAAATGGTAAATTTTAGCACATACGCCCTAAGTTTCTGTATTGCTTTTTTAAGCAGCAAGTTAATGCAGTGCAAGCCGTGCCGGCTGTGATCACTATTAAGTATTGAACCTTCTTTGCCTGTGATAATAGTTAACATTGCATAATAATATCTACAGAACAAGGATTCAGATAGTGCTTAGTTGATATGCCTGGTTTTCACTTCGGATGCAAACATCTAGTCAGTGTAGTGTCAAAGGAAAATAAAGACTGATGCAGGACTAGACACTCTTAATCACAAAAGAGATGCAGCTCACTACAGTTCTGAGTCTTCTTACGACTCGGCCATTATGGCACTGTATGAACCCGAGTTAAGCTTACAGTTTAGATGTGACAGTGATTTTGGTGGATCACCTTTTGCTTAATATTTTATTTTCTCTCGTCAAATATTGATTATTATTGATCAATGCAGAATGTTAAAGAAGACAAAAGACAGTATTGAAAAAAGTCACGATCTTATCGAGACAAAAAATGCAATTAAACAACATAAATAAGTCAATATGAATATCAAATGGCACCAGGCGTTGACTATTGCTTGTTTTACTATTTCTTTTATTATCAGCACCTTACAACTTACGTATATCCCTTCCTTTGTTGTAAACTACATCACTTCTCCTCCTGAATCGTAACATGTTTTTTGGGTGTGCACTAACATTGCTACAATAATTTGTATTAAAAAGTCATGGGTGTATCCAACGTATCTTGTATAATTTATTAGTTTCAGAAAACATTGCAGTTTCTGATCCTCAACAAGTGGAAAACGTAGGTAGTTCATCTCCTTGTCCGGTTGCAGTAGTTGAAAATTTTTTGCAAGTTGGCAGTCATGTGAAGAATTCAATTTCGTCGGATTCTGCATACTGAGAAGAAGATGGAACTCAGAAAGGAGCCCATGTCGTACAGTCGAGCAAGTGAGCTGATAAAGTGTGAGCTTCAAAAGGAAGAGTTGGATCTTAAGTTGTATGGAGTCCACAGTCTTAGGGCCGAAGGAGCATCAGCAGCCCTTGGTGTACCTGATCGGCTATTCCAAAGGCAAGGGGGATGGCGTAGTGAGAGGTCTAAAATCAATTACATTCAGGAGTCCATGGAGTCACTGTTAACAGTTACTAATACAATTCAGGCTCGAGAACTAATTAGGCATTTATGGCTTAATTTCCACCTTGTTCAAATTTATCAGACTTTAAGCGATATAGTATTGGGGTGAACATTTAGCATGAACTGTGTCCAGACAAGTCGAGCATGATACCTAGCTCATTTTTCCATTCCGTTGTAATTCAGTCGGACAGTTTATTCTCTGTCCGGTTATGCTATGGTTGTTTTCTAGTTCTAGGACTCTGAGATTGTATTTTTGTTGCCGCTCTATGTTCTGTGCATTGCGGCGGTTGGCTTGGCATGGGTACCAGTGGTGTGTGAGAAGGGTAATTTTCTACTGGCTGAGTTTAACGAATTAAGTGGAAAATGTTTTTCTCACACACCGCTGGGAGCCTGGGTATAGGTCATGTGACTGAAGGGCGGGCAGTTGCTTTAGTTGCGTCCGCCATTACTGACCTTCCCATCCACCCACCCTAAGATTTCACTTTTGTATGCTGTTAAATGTACGGTGCAACTTTGTAGTTTTGTTAGCGTCCTACCTTTCTAAGGTTCTAAGGTTCTAAGGTTATGTTATGTATGCATTTTTTGAGTTTAAAATAAAGGTCAGGCTGTGGCGGTCAGCTTGGCATGGCTACCAGTGATGTGTGAGAAAGTGGTTTTTAGTTCAGTATGAGGATGATTCAGTTAAAAAAAGAAGAACTAAAAAACCAACTTGCGTCTAAGTTAGCATCTGAGTTAGCAAAAAGACAACAGGCTCCCACGGCCACAAGGTAAAATTTCAGTCAGCAGGGAATGTCAGCCCACCCGCAACGTAACATTCTAAAAAGATCCAAATTGGCTGGGTGCAATTCAGTGATAGAGAAAAGCGTTATGTCGCTGTATACATGGTAACAGGGAGAGGAATGAGAGAAGTATCATCTCCAACCCCAGTGACATCAGCAGAGCTGATAGAAGCCATGAAAGAGGTTTTTCTTCCAGAAGGAACTTCCGGATTTGGTGCTACAGATCAAATGACTTTCAAACTAGGAAACTTTAGATATAAGGAAATAACACGAAGAAAAGTACATCAACATGGCTTAATGTCTGGACCAGCTTGGCCAAAAGCAGGAATTTTGAAACCAATTGGCTTGCTTATGAAGTCAAACAACTAGTAAGCAAGTTTCCGCATTCGACATTCAAGTTTTCGAATTCGACTTTTACCCGCTGGGCATCAACCGATGGAGATCGTGGGCTCAATTGACCTGACCTACCCCTGCTCAAATGGTGGTCGAGAGTCGGTCAAGAGACTTCCCAGTGGAGTGGACTCGGGAGACCTTCTCCGCTCCCGACAAACCAGATGACAACAGACGTGTTCACGTCCGTGTGACAAAGATGGCCGCTGATCACCACGATGCTGCTGCACAATCTGCTAGTTTAAGCGAGGTGAGAACCACTCTCTTGAGGTAGCTAACCATCTGTAATTTGTAAATAACTTGCAATTCGTAAAACGGCTGTTCTGGAATAAATATGAACTGCGAACTAAAGCTACACAGCAAAGGATTTTACCAACAAATTTTGGGGGCCGTTACTGTGCTTAAATTTCTCCAGAAGCTTGCTTTAGTTTTCCAAATATTTGTCGGCAATTTTTTCCCTGCAACATTTTTACAGACAAATGTATAGAAAATTTTAAAAAAAGGTTCTAGGTCTTCTAGTGCATGTAACACCCTCCATTTTTTTCAGTAGAATCCTTAAGAGAGAAGCTTTAGTTTACAGTTCATATATTTTTTAAAACAGCTGTTTTATGGAATTTATTCGACATTAGATTCTCATACAAACACTGTAATTTCTCACGGGTTTGCCTACTCGTCAAGATGGCATCAAAAACAATGACAAGGTCTACAGATACAACATCAAACCAGTTCTGGCTGCAGTGATCCAGGTAATGAACTATGTTCTTACTTATACAAATGAACATAAGAAATAATGTTCTGCCATCGCCTCCATATATGGGCAACTCCGATCTGTTGTCTATCAGAGGAGCTTCAGGAAGACGTATATGCATGTGTTAACATTAAAGAGACAGTAATGCTTGGTGAGGAATCGTTAACATTTTGTGCTTCGTGCCGGTGCAGTTTGACTCGGTAGCGAGAAAGTAGATCGACAAATCGGAAATACTTCAAGATAGCGAACTCAAGGGGAAAACCTTTTCTAAACAACGCGCCCATAGCTTGATAAAACCGAAAGCTTGCACTGTTCAGGAGGAATTTGTCCGAAATCGCCTCACTTTTCCAGTCACCAGAGGATATTTTTTTGGGAGGTTGCTGCTTTTTTTGGACATTTCAGATATCTTGAGGTTGAGACAAACATGCAGCCACGCAAACCAAATTATTTGCATGTCAAACTTTCTGTGGAAACTATTGTTGAAACGTGATTTTCCCGACAAAATCATCTCGACGAATCAGCTCTGTCAAACTCATCGTTAGCCTACAAACTTTTCTACTTGTTTAAACTTTCGACAGAACGTAATCGTTCACAGTTGTTTGACTTTGTCAAAAAGTTGAAGGTGAAGGGAAATAAACTTTTGGAGGAAAATGCAGAGCTTAAGAGCGGCCGTCTGTAAATATCGCTTGGGGGCGTGCAAAATAAAGATATCGAAAATCACCAAACTTTGTCAGAATATAGCTCTAGGTAAACTATTTTTAGAAAAATAACTTTTAGTTCGATTAGATTTTTCTTTTACGCGTGCGGCGACCGAGTCTGTTCGGGGGCTCACAGGTTGGGTTTCACAGGCTAAAGACAGTGCATTACTTAAAAATCGTTTAAAAATTAAAGAAGAAATAAACTCTGCTTCTGATTACCTTAATAGTAAGAGTGCAAATTAAATAATATTTTCAATGTGAAATTTTCCTATTCGACAACAAACTGGATATTTTTTAAGATTTTTAATTATTTTACTTAATTTGCTGATTTTTGACAGACAAAATATTGACAAAATTCAGACTCAAAAATCACCTCTTGGTATACGGCTTTGAGGCATAACTTTCCTACAGATAGAAAGAGCAAGGTGTCTTCCTCAAATTAATGCAATAAAATTTTTGGGCAATCCAACGGGGAAAATATTCTAGCGCCAAATGAAAGTTGCCCTTGAGGTCAAATTCAAGCCACTTGTCACGGTATTCCAAGGTGTTAAATCAACAAAAATGCTCTTTGGGACAAAGAATGGCCAAAATCCCCCAGATCTCTTTGCAACGGAACAATACTTATTATTTTCGACTTATTTGCATCTGTTTCGCCAATTTTTTACTTAAATGAACCCGTTAACAGTCAAAATCCGTTTGCTGTTCAATGAGTTAACAGCCGTGCATGTGAACGGCACAGATCAACACGTTTCAATACTGACTATCCATTGCTCATTTAAAAAGAACAATTAAGCCCACGTCAGCTTACATAAGGATATATGACTAAATATATTACTTATCTGTCAAAAGCTGAAGTGGTATTGGAAATTAAACTGCTAAATACACGGTCTCTTCACATCTGTTCCGGAGCAAAAAGACACTGCGTTACACACTTTTATCTGTGGGGACTGGGGGGAGGAATGTCAGCCGCATGGGTGTGGAGTAAGTCAGATTTATGATGCACAATGCACTAAACCCTCCCTGAAACTAAACAATGATCAAAGTGAAAATTATACATCAGGGGGCTGATCAAAAGTAAAACGGACTGATTGCGAAACTTTAGAAGCCCAAAAAATATATAGCACCAGGACCATAGGAGAGAGAACCTGGGAACGAGGTTGTTGTCTGCTATCTTGGGTTATCTCGTCTGCTGATCTTGAAATATTTACTTTAAGTCTAAAATGCTTTCAGATAAATCAGATAAGAAAACCTCCACCCTGAAAAATGTTTCAAAGTAAACGTGTGATAGTTGAGTAATTCTTAGAGCCATTACCAAAGCCACCTTGCTTCCGAGTTGAAGCTAACACTCGTTGACGTATGGCATCGTGTGGATATTCCACGTTTGTTGGAGGGCCCTGTGGAGCTAGCCCTTCAAATCCTGCAGATGCAACGTGTGTAGCAATATAGACAAATGCACAAAAGACGTCAAGTCTCACTTAAACCAATATGACTGCTTTGATTCGTCCCTGAAAACGGAAGCAGATCTTCTTCTCGCTAGAGCAGGTAACTGATTTACACTGTAAATAAATAAAGCCTTTCCGGTGAGTTGATCAAGTTGATGCACTTTTACTGCTTGTTATTATACGTCATTCGTTTTATTTTATTTTATTCATTAATATTAATTTGTTTATGCGTGGCACCGCAACTCGAAAGACCTCTCAAAGGCAGCAACGTAGTTCCGGAATTTGACTTATTAACTTTTGATAATAACATCTAACACATTTTTCGATTCCTACAGGATTGCTACATAAATTCACTGCGGCTTCTTTATACATTTTGTTTCAGGGATTTTCGAAGTCGATGATAATCATATTAAAATGTTGATTTGTCCACGACATCGAGACGCCTTTGGTATACGATGGCGTAGCGGCAAAAGAACATGTTCGGCTCCAAAAGACTGGGCTGCGCATAAGAGTAAACAATTCAAGGGAGATCGGGGTATCACCCTACCACAATGTAAAAGGATCTTTAGGCTCACTTCAGTGCTTGTTCCAGTTGTGGCTCGTAAGTAATAAAGATAATGCTAAGAATTGCTCAATCCTCTAGTCCCTGGGGTAGATGTCAAGTCTCGTCTGTGGCGCAGGCTGGGGACTGATACTTAAAATTTAGAAACAATTAGCTGCCATGAACAAAAAGCTTTATGACCAAATCCTAACTCGATGGGGATCAAATGCATGTCTAAATCAGTGATTAAAACCAAATTCGCTGTGTTACAGACACCAACCAAATTTGCCGTGATTATGGAGATTCCACTGCATTATCTCACGAAGGCTGAAATGGAATGGCTGAATAAAGAAGATGGGAAATGTACTCATGAGTTGTTATTTTTCTGTTTTAATTTTAGCCATTTGTAAAAAAAGTCGGCTGGTGCTTGCATCAGAGGCACCTTCATCCCCGTCTGAAACAAAAGAAGATGTCCTCTCGCCAATCGCAAAAGAGAAACGAGACGTCTGCACATCATTTGCTTCATCACCGTCCATTACAAAAGAGGATGTCCCTTTCAAAGTCCAACAAGCAAAGGCAAAGGTCCTGTCAGCTGTTGAAACTGACGAAACTGACTCGGTAATATGTTATTATCATCAGAATCAGAGACAAGTTTGGAATTGAAACAGTTTTCAAATGACTCCTTCTTGGGACCTCAACGAAAAAAAAAACATTCATAAAAAGAAACAGATGGAGGAAGGAGGATTGTTTTAAATTAGATATGCACTTTGTTTTGCAGTTCAAACATGTAGAATTAAATCGATGACTAAATCTTTTTTAAAATAAAAGCTACAGTTTTCATCACCTCCATCATTATCATCGGCCCAATCATCATCATTGTCATTATTTTGTATTACTGTGATAGTCGCTTATAGCTTCTTAACCCCTTATATTATTTTAGTATTCTTTCTTAATTTGGCTTACTCTTTTCTTCTTCTTTTCTCTTTTATATTTCAGGACATTGAAAGTACCTCTGGTTTAAGTCAAGCCATGAAAAACCTCGAACTTGTTTCGTTCGACAATAGCCCTTACGTTACAGAAAGTACCGGCAGCAGTAGCGGTAGCGCGAATGATTCATCAATCGAAAACCAAACGCTTCGTCGCTTAAAGCTGAATGAATTTCTAAGTGTATGTGGCAGGGAAACTGTGAATCAACCGAAAAAGAGTTGGGAGCAACTAAGCACGCGAACTAAAAATGTTCGCGTATCTAAAGCAAAAGATGCTGTCGTTGCGTCGTTAGAGGTCATTTTTCCTGGAAACCCGGCAGCCCTATGGGAAGCAATGAAAAGCTCACAGTCCGTAGAAAAAGCTTTGGGCACAGAAAATCAATCTCCGCTGGATAAGAAGTACCTGGAAGCGTTAGCAGAGACCTACCAGAATGCAAGTAGTTGGGACACCCGCCGACAGGTGTTGTCAATAATGGCTGACTTGGCACCGTACTCTGTTTTGCAGCAATTTATTCCTGGCATCATCGACTACAGAATCAAAGTAGCTCGCCAACATTCCATCGAGTATGGACGCGGTGTTCCCTTGCCAGCCGCCAAGAGCTCTAGACTCAGGGTACACGAAATCCAGCTCGCTTATTTTTTAAGCTTTATTACCAGTCCCCACGTGGTCCAAGATCTACCGTTTGGCCAACGCTACCTGTACCTATCAAACGGCAAGGTACTCGAAACACCTAATGTGATAAGGTCCATGATACCACAGCGCATAATTGATCAGTATAACCAGTTCTGCGTGGAGACGAATTTTTCTCCGTTCAGCCCGTCCACAATGTTACGAATATTGTCATCGTGTACCGCGACAGTAAGAAAGTCACTTCAAGGACTACACTACTTTGCCGCTGAAGGAGCAAAAGCCTTTAACGATTTGCTACAATTAGTTGCAAGGACTGGAGACAGACAGTGGGTCCTTAGATGCGAGCAAGCTTTGAAAGAGGGAAAACAGTATTTGAAAACAGACTACAAGGTATATATTTTACAACCATTTATAAACACTGAAAGGGTAATCACATAAAAGAAATAAATACACAAAGGCGATCAGTTGAACCCTTAAAAATTAATTTAGCTATGCCTCCCTTTTATGCTTAGTTACCCCTTTTATACTATTAAATAAACTTAATCGTATGACCGCAGTGAAAGATGTGTGATAAAATCGTGTCTAGTTCTTTGGCCAATCATAGGTTGATGATTTCTTTTTTAAGATGTCGAATTCAAAATTTACCCAGAAATTTCAAAAACACAATGAGATACAATGCTCTCTCATGGTCGTGTTAGAGGTGTTTGGGTGGCTTTGATCGACATGTCCATCGTGCGTCCAACGTCTCTGCGTGGGAAATTAGAGGGAGTTAGCAGCCTTAACAACTTTCATCTGGGAGACCGAGAGCTCACAGCGTGGAAAGCATTTGACGTGGGTAAAGGAAAGAAAGTACCATGGACACAACTGGAAGGTCAGACATCTTAGAAGTTATAGATAACTAACTCAAAATTTGGGCACTGGTTTTGTTATAACGTAGCGTAACTGGATAGACATCACTGCAAACTACAAGACATAGCTGCGACGCTGTTAATTTTAAAGTAGGTTGAGAACTGTTGTAATTTCAGCATGCCCATTCACTAGGCTCGAGTAAAAAGATAACTACACAATACTTTTGAAGTAACGTTTGTTTTAGTGAGATTGAGCATCCATAATCCGCTACTAAAGTGTTTTGATGAAAAATTCTGAAGGCATTTCTCTTTTAATATTTTTTTCTTTCGTTATTTAGTTCAAATAGGCCCGCTAGAGGAACCAGTTTTTACACATTGTTCATTTTGCCAAGGAGACTTTCAAGATGTCTCTTCAGGTGACAACGCCCAGGCTCCTAATAATAGAAAGGAAGAGTCGTCGACAAAAGAGGAAAGTGTTGTTTCCGCTGACCACGAAAGCCCGCTCTTTTATTGTCCAGTGGAGGGATGCGTAAGCACCTTTCAGCGCCACTATAATCTTGAGCGCCACTTGCATTATGAAAAATGCCAGTTTCTCGAGGAGAAACACAGCCTCTTAGACAAGGTGAAGATGATGTACTTCGAAAAACTCGAAGAAGGTGCCTGTGCAAAGCCTTTTATAGCGGGCTCAGTTGAGGTAGAAAAGAGGGTGGGGCATCTGCTATCACCGGGTTGGGCCCTACGTTCAACTTAAAAAAAGTTCTAGATTCAATTTCAAGCAGAAGAATTACTTAAACGAAAAGTTTAAGATCGGTGAACAAACTGGACATAAAAAAGACCTGGAAGACGTGTCTAGAGATATGAGGCACGCAAAAGAAGAAGATGGCAGCTGCATGTTCACACCAGCTGAATTCCTTTCACCTCAGCAAATTAAATCCTATTTTTCAAGAGCTGCAGCGAAGTTACGTCAGTCCGAAAGTTGCGATGATGCTGATGAGTGCGATGTTCAAGCCGTTGAAGAGGAAGATGCATATTCTTCTGTGCGCTCTCATATAATCCAGGAATGCCAGCTTGTTCATCCAGT